>NC_136902.1:29938787-30305706 GCF_949606895.1 Notothenia rossii | reverse complement strand
AAAAAGCTTCTTATATTCATTAGCATAGCTAGCTAACCAGATGCTAATAACAACAAAGTTATTGACTGGATGATCAGTATGACAGATGAACAGATCGCCACTGGGCTTACAACTAAAGACACAGCCACGCTAAAACTGCGGCATGTGTACGGCTCCTTATGGTACTGCAATTTTTGGAAGTGCCGGAGTGGGGTTCTGGTGCCCTCCGTCAGAACTGCACCCCAGACATATGCCACCTGATGACACGTTAGGCTCGTGTTGTGTTCAAGGACCCTGACCTTGGCTAGGAAAAACAGGCACTCGCTTGTTTAATTTTTTTGCGGTCTAGATTTCTCTTAATTTTTTTCTTTTTTGCGAGTGTTTATAAATTACCTCGAGGGCCGTACCAAATCGTCTCGCGGGCCATATACGGCCCGGGGGCCGGAGATTCCCCACCCCTGTTTTAGAGCTTTGGTAAAAAAAAAGACTGCTAATTAATGTCTGGAATAACAATATTTACATATACTTAGACAGCAAAATGACACTCAAGAAAAGCAAGTAGTGAGCAGCAATAAAACAATTTCCCGTCTTTTCCAGGTGTTGGTGTTGAGGGAGCTGGCTGTGAGCGCACCCACCTTCTTCTTCCAGCAAGTGCAGCCCTTCTTCGACAACATCCTTTACGCAGTGTGGGACCCCAAGCAAGCCATCCGAGAAGGAGCTGTATCTGCACTACGAGCCTGTCTCATCCTCACCACTCAGAGGGAGACCAAGGAAATGCAGAAACCGCAGTGGTACAAAGTAAGACACCCAACTGTATAGCGGCACATTTGAAGAAGGCTGCATGTATTTGCCAGAGATAACACTTGTGTCGTTGTGGTGGGCTTGATGAGTGTTTGTAATTTTTCTGCAACAGCAAACATTCGACGAGGCAGAGAAAGGCTTCGACGAGACGTTGGCCAAAGAAAAAGGGATGAATCGCGATGACAGGGTCCACGGTGCTCTGCTGATCCTCAACGAGCTGGTTCGCATCAGCAGCATGGAGGGAGAGGTGAGGGCTGAGCTCCTCCTGGAAACACATCTGTCAGTGTTCTCACTCTCTGCTGAATGAGGCTCCTTCTTTAAGGTGGAGGGTGTAGATACAGCAGCAAGCTTAGAGAACCAACTACCCTCCATCTAACAGAAAATGTTTTGTAACCATAGTTTCGTACCATAATCTCTTGATTCAAAAAAAGAAAAAAATAGTTATTTATCTGTTCTCGAAACCACCTTGTTTTTAAACCTGATATTAATGAGCTGCTACATTATTGCAACAGTTACTGTAAATATACAAAATGTTTACAGTTCTTAAGTAAAAATAAAAACAACATAACTTTTAAGTTATTAACATCTGTACGACAATTTTAGATTTCTATATTATTTTGCCTGTCTACTTGTTATTGTTTGCATGGAACTATTTGAAGACTGGGTGTTATTACATGTTATCTGGCTATTGCTTTTATCCAAAGCGACCTGCATACACATTTGGGTTGAAGTATCTTTTTCAAAGACACCAACATGCTAACTACAAGGACTGGAACCCTCTAATTGGAAGACCCCTTTCTTACCTGCCATAGTTTTTACATGCCACAGTTGATATTACACAAACATCGTTGCACATGGTCAAGTAAGGCAGCTGGATAAGTCAGGATCAATGCAGACTTGCTGTCTGGATGTTTATTTATTTTTATTCTATCCGTTTATTTAACCTGGATAGTGCCCATAAATTAACATTGCTGTAAATGCACCAGCGAGGAGGCTTTTTTTCATCTGTAGTACCTGAACAAATGTTGCATGCTTCCCCTTAAAACACATCAGAATATTACAGAAAATAAAAAGGTATAAATTAAGAAAAACATGCAAAATAGAGTTTCGCAATACAGGACATAGAAGTAAAAAACTAAGACAAAAAAAAGCAAACATACATATTCCACACTATTTGGCTTTTCACATGACTTAATTTGGTGTACCGTCCACATAACTCGCAAACAAAGTGTAAGTGGGTTGGAATTGGGCCTCTAACATCCTCGAGCTAAACCTTCCTCTCACTCTCTTGTCTGTATGACAGCGTATGCGCGAGGAGATGGAGGAGATAACGCAGCAGCAGCTGGTCCATGACAAATACTGCAAGGAGATGATGGGGTTTGGAACCAAGCCCCGACATATCACCCCCTTTACCAGCTTCCAGTCGGTGCAGCCGCAGCAGTCGAACGCGCTGTTAGGCCTGCTGGGATACAGCTCACCGCAGGGTTTCCTCAGCTTCGGAGCCACGCCGGCCCCGCCAAGACCTCACTGGTGGAGAGTCGCTACTGCCGAGAGCTGATGGAAGAGCGCTTCGACCAGGTAGGGTTAACAGAAGAGGTCTCGATTTTCACTGAATGCAAAAGTAGTTTTTTGGTAATTGCTGACACTACTTCTGTTTATCAATATATTTGTGATAGAAAACAAATTGTGTTAAATGCATCATTTTTGACAGTCAAAAAGTTGAAACTTACATCAATTTAAATGAGTAATACTGCTACTTAGCTCACAGACCATTGAAGCAGGCTCACACACAGATGTATGTGTCAAAAACACATTGCCAATGCTGTTTAAGCCCAAGATGAATCAGAGTTAACTTAAGTTTTTATTATGTACCTGATCCAGGTGTGTCACTGGGTGCTGAAATACAGGACCAGTAAAAATCCTCTGATCCAGATGAGCATCCTGAACCTGCTGCCACGCCTGGCTGCCTTCCAGCCTAATACCTTCACAGGTTGGAATAGTTTGTGCAAAAACCCATCTTTTATAATTGTGACATACAGCCATGTATTTTGTCTCAGCATTGTGCCCACTAGGGCTGCAACAAACGACTAATTTGATAATCGATTAATCTATCGATTAATGAAACGATTAAAGGTGGGGTAGGTAAGTTTCAGAAACCGGCTCGAGTGCACTCAAATTTGAAAGTACACAGCCAAAAAGAATCCGCCCCTTCCTTCAGACTTCCTTACAGAGCACCTCCTCCGCGAGAGCAGGCTGCAGTGACGTTACATATCAGGCAAAGTTAAACACATCTAGGTTAGCAATACTACACAGCCAAAGCAACTCCGATATTGACTCTGGTTTGACTTCTCCTAGTTTCCACTTTCTTTTTGTTCTTAATTTGCTCCGTTACATTTTTTCTTTTGCGACCAGTAGACGATGTTGAACCTAACTCTGCCATGGTGAAAGTGGCCGCCTGTTGCTGGCAAGTCATTGAAGTACTGCTGCAATGCACGCCCAATGACGGCACGCCCAATGAGGGCACGAGATACATTTGTGCGTGCACGAGATGGAAGGCTGACAGACAGTGCGGCAATCCAATCCGTTTAGCAGGCCCGGCTAAACGGATTGGTTGTAGTTTTTACAGTATTACGGCTTCCACAGATGACATTTTTTCATGGATTTTTTGTCAAAGCACTTAAGATATTCATTGCTATCGGGATGTTAAGAGTATTCCATGGAATATAACAAAAAGTGTATCTCGAGCCGGTTTCTGAAACTTACCTACCCCACCTTTAATTGACTATTCGGACTATTATGCCTTGCACAATTTCTCAGACGCTCTTATTTAGCCATCAACTTTTAGATTTAGCTTGAGGTTGTTTAGGCATGTGGAAACAAACAATGAAGACAATAAAGATTAATACTTGATTCAAAAATACATATATTATTAAATTAACTAAACACATTTTGAACAGAATGAACATTGCTTTTTATTTAAATTAAATAAACAATATTTCACATCAAAAGAAACATCAATGTTTTAAAAAATCGTATTAAATAATGTGATAACATAATAGTAAACAGAACAGCTGAAACTTTAACAAAATAAATAACTCGGTTACCTCTAATCATTAACCCATGTTTGTATAATTGAGTTGACTCCGTGTGTTGCTGCTAGCATACATAACACCTGATGTGGAAACGTTACTCGTGGACGGGGCTACAGAGCTACTAGAAAGACAGTCAAACCCGGTGCATTTCTCCGTCTGAATGTGGTGCACTTTTGCTAAATGTTTAGACAAATTGCTGGTGTCACCGCCCTTACATGCTAAACCCTTTATTGCACTATTGGCAAAGAGCTTTGTCCACATCGAGACGGGTAACATTTAACCACACCATCCCCGCCGTGTGTGTTGCTGCATGTAGCAGCCGCGTGTGTGTAAACCGCCCCGCCCCCTCACACACAGACGGGGGAGAGAGATCTCGTCTCGATTGGAAAGATCGAAAATACACCATAGACGCATTTTTTTGTCTTTTTGCATATTAGAAACGAGTTGGCCACACTAAAACTGCGATATAATGTTTATGTAGCAATAATACATATGACATATATTTTTTAAATGTCTCCAGTACCGATAAAAAGACCGATAACGTTGGAGCTTAACGGCGCGTAAAACACACGTGATGACGTCACCAACGAATCGACGACTGAATTAGTTGGCAGCTAATTTGGTCATCGATTTTAATCGATTAAGTCGATTAGTTGTTGCACCCCTAGTGCCCACTAGGCTTTTTGTTAGGTATGGACAATAAATGACTTACTCCTAGTCAGGTGATGTATGTGTTACTTCCTTTCCAACTCTGTGTCTAACCATTTCCCTTTGTGTTTCTTCCATCCCCTGTGCAGACCAGTACCTGTCGGACACTATGAGCTACCTGCTGGGCTGTCTGAAGAAGGAGAAGGAGAGGACGGCAGCTTTCCAGGCTCTGGGGCTGCTGGTGGTGGCCGTCAGAACAGAAATCCAGCCGTACCTCCCCAAGATCCTCGAGATTATCAAGGCTGCCCTGCCACTTAAGGACTTTGCACACAAGTCAGTAATTAAATACAGGACGTTGGTTATTTCTAGTCTCTCGATAACCTAAACTATGTCCACTTTTTTTTTTACTTTCACTGTCTTTCTTATTTGCAGGAGACAGAAGACCATGCAGGTGGACGCCACAGTGTTCACTTGTATCAGCATGCTGTCCAGAGCCATGGGTCCCAGCATCCAACCAGACATCAAGGAGCTGCTGGAGCCCATGCTGGCTGTGGGCCTCAGGTAGGACAGAATGACTTCACCAGTGGTGGGAAAGTAGTCAGATCCTTCACTTGAGTTAAAGTAGCAATACCACAGTCTCAAAATACTCCATTAAATGTTAAAAAAACAAGTTCAAAATGGTTCTTTAGTAAACTTAGGGAAGCATTAACGGCAACATTTAAAAAAAAAAGTAGCATTATGCAGAATTGCTCTCTTAAAAGTGGTATTATTATAGAATATATTACATTAGTCTCTTTTTAATGATAAATTATGTAATTTGTCAATGTGGAGCAAATGTTTGAATACTGAGTAGATGATTCATATATTTATATATATATATAAACATATAATCCAGGTGTATCAGGTCATTTATGTGAAAATAAACTTCAAATAAATATAGTGCGGTAAAATAGTACAATATTGTTCTCTGAGATGTAGTAAATTAGAAGTCATTGGAAAATACTCAAGCAAAGTACAATTATCTCATTATTATACTAACATTATAGTACTTATAGAGTAAATGCACTTAGTTACATTACACCACTGGGTTTCACTACTATGGGGAATGATTCCAGTAAATAGCCTGAATTGGATTTTGTACTGGATTTATTCAAGTAGATCCAGAGTTTGACTTCTATGGATAGGTTTTAAGTTACATGTTTTGATACACAACACACGTCTTCATCTTATTCGAAAGATGGCAACGATTGTTTTTTTTGTCCATTTCTTTCCTATTCGTGTAGTCCTGCGCTGACGGCAGTGCTGTACGACCTAAGCCGTCAGATCCCGCAACTGAAGAAGGACATCCAGGACGGCCTGCTGAAGATGCTCTCCCTGGTGCTGATGCACAAACCTCTGCGTCACCCCGGCATGCCCAAAGGCCTGGCTCACCAGCTGGCCTCACCCAGCCTCACCAACATCCCAGAGGCCAGCGATGTAGGCAGCATCACCCTGGCCCTGCGCACACTGGGAAGCTTTGAGTTTGAAGGCAAGAACCTCTAAAGGACATTTATTTTAAATGGGAGCATTAAAGCCCTAAAATCACGAAGCATGGAAAGAAATACCTCGAGTTGCTGCTCTCTACACATTCAGTGAAGTTGGACATGTGTTTTTAAATTGAACACACAGTCTGTAAGAAAGTAAGTGATCTGCAGAAATGGCTTGAGTGGTTTTTGTCTGGAATTAGGGCTCGAGACATAACACTTAATCATGCAGCAAACTGCAGAGAAATAATAACTGCCCAGTCTTTGAGTTGATAGCCTGTAGTAGACGGTGAGGTGGGATTGATAAAAAAAAAAAAAAAACTGGTCCCTAGATGAGGCTACTAAACGCCATCAAGCTGAACATTAGCTGCCTTTAGCTTAGTGGTGCTGACGTAGTCATGCAACCGGGATATAGTTTGTTTGTAGCCTAACTTTAGCTTTTTATTTCTGCCAACTGTGTTAAAATGTCCCTATTATAAAAGTGGTGTTAATATTTTGAGATTATCTTGCTTAACAAACCTGTAAGTAACATACATTTGGTTTGCAACAGAGCTTATTTTCCTGAATATTTCAAAATCCCATCGGCTTTTAACTTCACTGCTAACTTATATCACTGCTCCACACTATTGTAATGGATACTTTTTACATGCATTTAAAATGTAAAAAATACCTAACATAGTCAATATAATTATCTGCATTGCTGCCCTAAATAAATGTAAGTCTAAAATGTAGTTGCATGCCACATCTACCAGTTCAGGGATAAGCCTTTTTTTGTTCTTCCCCCAGGACACTCCCTCACCCAGTTTGTGCGTCACTGTGCCGATCATTTCCTGAACAGCGAACACAAGGAAATCCGAATGGAGGCAGCTCGGACCTGCTCCCGCCTCCTAACCCCCTCCATCCACCTGATCAGCGGCCATGTTGTCAGCCAGACTGCCGTGCAGGTGGTGGCAGATGTGCTCAGCAAGCTGCTAGTTGTTGGCATCACTGACCCAGGTAAACCATAAAAGTCTAATCAAAACATGTAATGATAATTTACTTAAATGTAAATACAAATATTTTAATTATATATATATTTTTGTTTATATAACCATACTATGTTTGTTTATTTAAATGTATATTTGATTGCACTTTCTTATTTTTACTTATTATGTTATAAAAATATCTTTATCAAGTTTTATTTTTGTATTTCTTTTTTCTTTTTAATCTGGTGTCAGAAAACCAAATTTCCCACTGGAATAAATAAAGTGTTTTGTTAAAATTGGAGGAAAAGGGAAGAAACACCATACTTTATTGAGCATTGTTTCATTTTGAAATGTTTGTTTTATTTTGAAATTTATTTTTGATCCATCATACTCTTACAAAAAAAGGCATTTAGTTATAAGACATGTTGCATATAATGGTAATAAGAATGGTGAAGTCAGAATATTTATTTTCTTTCTTCCCTCTGTGTTCTCCCAAAGATCCAGACATTCGATATTGTGTGCTTGCCTCCCTCGATGAGCGTTTTGACGCTCACTTGGCCCAGGCGGAGAACCTGCAGGCTCTGTTCGTTGCGCTGAACGATGAGGTGTTTGAAATCAGAGAGCTGGCCATCTGCACCATCGGACGCCTCAGCAGTATGAACCCTGCGTTCGTCATGCCCTTCCTGCGCAAGATGCTCATCCAGGTAAGAGAGACCCAACAGATGGCACACTGTGAGTATTGTAAAGGTTAATTGTGTCGGTTGTTTAATATTGTTTTATTTATTTCTAAAGCAGGAGTTTTGTGTTAACCTGTTGAAAAAAAACATACCCAATAGTATTTACAGTGGGGCAAAAAAGTATTTAGTCAGCCACCAATTGTGCAAGTTCTCCCACTTAAAAAGATGAGAGAGGCCTGTAATTTTCATCCTAGGTATACCTCAACTATGAGAGACAAAATGAGAAAAAAAAAATCCAGAAAATCACATTGTCTGATTTTTAAAGAATTTATTTGCAAATTATGGTGGAAAATAGGTATTTGGTCAATAACAAAAGTTCATCTCAATACTTTGTTATATACCCTTTGTTGGCAATGACAGAGGTCAAACGTTTTCTGTAAGTCTTCACAAGGTCTTCACACACTGTGAATACTTTTTTGCCCCAATGTATAATATATATTGTTATTTTTATATTGTTTTATTTTCTTAATATATATACAGTGGGGCAAAAAAGTATTTAGTCAGCCATCAATTGTGCAAGTTCTCCCACTTAAAAAGATGAGGCCTGTCATTTTCATCCCAGGTATACCTCAACTATGAGAGACAGAATGGGGGGAAAGAATCCAGGAAATCACATTGTAGGATTTTTAATGAATTAATTGGTCAATTCCATGGTAAAATAAGTATTTGGTCACCTACAAACAAACAAGATTTCTGTCTCTCACAGACCTGTAACTTCTTCTTTAAGAGCCTCCTCTGTCCTCCACTTGTTAACTGTATTAATGGCACCTGTTTGAACTCGTTATCAGTATAAAAGACACCTGTCCACAACCTCAAACAGTCACACTCCAAACTCCACTATGGCCCAGACCAAAGAGCTGTCAAAGGACACCAGAAACAAAATGGTAGACCTGCACCAGGCTGGGAAGACTGAATCTGCAATAGGTAAGCAGCTTGGTGTGAAGAAATCAACTGTGGGAGCAATTATTAGAAAATGGAAGACATACAAGACCACTGATAATCTCCCTCGATCTGGGGCTCCACGCAAGATCTCACCCCGTGGGGTCAAAATGATCACAAGAACGGTGAGCAAACATCCCAGAACCACACGGGGGGACCTAGTCAATGACCTGCAGAGAGCTGGGACCAAAGTAACAAAGGCTACCATCAGTAACACACTACGCCACCAGGGACTCAAATCCTGCAGTGCCAGACGTGTCCCCCTGCTTAAGCCAGTACATGTCCAGGCCCGTCTGAAGTTTGCTAGAGAGCATTTAGATGATCCAGAAGAGGATTGGGAGAATGTCATATGGTCAGATGAAACCAAAATAGAACTTTTTAGTAAAAACTCAACTAGACGTGTTTGGAGGAGAAAGAATGCTGAGTTGCATCCAAAGAACACCGTACATACTGTGAAACATGGGGGTGGAAACATCATGCTTTGGGGCTGTTTTTCTGCAAAGGGACCAGGACGACTGATCCGTGTAAAGGAAAGAATGAATGGGGCCATGTATCGTGAGATTTTGAGTGACAACCTCCTTCCATCAGCAAGGGCATTGAAGATGAAACGTGGCTGGGTCTTTCAGCATGACAATGATCCCAAACACACCGCCCGGGCAACGAAGGAGTGGCTTCGTAAGAATCATTTCAAGGTCCTGGAGTGGCCTAGCCAGTCTCCAGATCTCAATCCCATAGAAAATCTTTGGAGGGAGTTGAAAGTCCGTGTTGCCCAGCGACAGCCCCAAAACATCACTGCTCTAGAGGAGATCTGCATGGAGGAATGGGGCAAAATACCAGCAACATTGTGTGAAAACCTTGTGAAGACTTACAGAAAACGTTTGACCACTGTCATTGCCAACAAAGGGTATATAACAAAGTATTGAGATGAACTTTTGTTATTGGCCAAATACTAATTTTCCACCATAATTTTTACAAATAAATTCTTAAAAGATCAGACAATGTGATTTTCTGGATTTTCTTTTTTTTCTCATTTTGTCTCTCATAGTTGAGGTATACCTAGGAGGAAAATTAGAGGCCTCTCATCTTTTTAAGTGGGAGAACTTGCACAATTTGTGGCTGACTAAATACTTTTTTGCCCCACTGCATATATTTTTCTTTTTTACTTTTTAAATAAAAATGCATTAATGTGTCCTTCATATGAAGAGCTGGTTAATTACAAGAAAGGGATGTTAGTAATAATTAAAAACATTTATAATTCTCCCATCATGCACAGCTATTATTATATGTTGGTACTGTTTGGAAAGGTCACTTGTTGGCTGATGTTTCAGTGTTAAACCTCTAGATGGCAGCAAAGGCTTTTGTATCATACACTGCTTAAACATCAAAAGTATTGCTCCATAAAACCAAAGTGAGGATTTCTTACTTAAGACCCGCTCCCATGACAGCAACATTTACAATATGCATTTATTGTGTACACTATGCACCTTTTAAGATTTAGTCCAGAGATAAAGACTCTATACTTGTCTCTGTTGTGAATTTTCTTGCAGATTTTAACGGAGTTGGAGCACAGTGGTGTCGGCAGGAACAAAGAGCAGAGCGCTCGTATGCTCGGTCATCTAGTCTCCAACGCCCCCCGCCTCATACGACCGTATATGGAGCCCATCCTCAAGGTACAAGGTTGCATCAGAGGAACATATGTAGACTTATCTGAACAAATACAATTAGATTTTATAAATCAAGGTTTGTTAAGCACTCAAAATCTCAGAACAAACTGTCAGTGGATATGTTGCATTTTTGTTTTCGAAAAAAGGAAGAAGAATTCATGGAATAAATAACTGTATATTTCTGGTACTGATCTTTTGAAAGACTGACCATCAATTGAGCGGAGTACTTTTGGGAACCTGTCTTTTTAAGATGTTAAGTTATGACAAGAAATAAGAATCTATCATTAAAAACACCATGTTATATGATTTTACTGCAAAACTATATGCGGGACTCCCTTAAATCCATTAGAATCTAAATTCTTGAAGCTCTTTCAAAAAATAATTCTGAATAGTTAAATTATGTATAGCTCTGGGGTTCAATGGTCAAAATGACCCCTGTTACCTTTCCCTTTTTGCAGGCTCTCATTCTCAAGCTGAAAGACCCAGACCCCAACCCTGGAGTGGTCATCAGTGTCCTTGCGACCATCGGCGAGTTGGCCCAGGTAAGTGTCTCAATGTCGTGAAGTTTAAACAGTTTTAGCCAGTGTGTCGTATTGATTCTGCAGCTGCTGATGTTTGAGACCTCAATAAATTCAAGCTGAAGTGTTTTCCCTGTACACATTTTCAATTTTTGGAGTTTCTCACTGTAACAGTTTTTATGCAAGTCTTTTTTCTGAGGTGATTAGTTCAGGGTAGAGTCCTGCCTATGGGTGTGTGCCTTGCTCCACCCTCCTCCAGTTGATGCAATGGACCCTTCTAAGGAGTCAGGAAGGCACAGTTATGAGCAGGTGGACTCCTCAGTTCAGACAGAGTGCAGGAGAAGCTCAGGTAGACCAAGTGTTCACAGTTGACTCAGTTCAGGGACAGCACAGGAAGACGCCAGAGAACGTAGGGTATACGGTAGCACAAAAAAAAGAGAAGAGAGAATTTGAATTCCCTACAAATCCGACCAAAATTAAAGCTGTGATAGATGAACACAAAAAAAATGAAGTTTTCCTAGGGCTGAGTACTTGCTGAATCCAAACAGAAAAACATATATCACAATATGTTTTTACCGAATAGAGTAGTGTAGGAACGAATATTAATCCCGGAAATGAGTTAGCATTTTAGCATCTTACCGCCTCTCGAGTTTTAGTTTGATGCCTGAAATTAGGTCTGTGGTAAACACAAGCTTACAAGACTATCAAGTTTTGTTCCATTACTTAAAATACATAATGACATATCCCACTGGTGAACGTCTGAAGCATTTATGTGTCTTAAATATGGCGGTTGTTAAAGTGGCTAAATGACTCTTCATAACGATCAGTAACCGCCTATAGTGGTGTGGTGTCGTAATGTCATGTAATCATGAGCTAATTATTTAATAGCATCATGTTTTTTACTTTTTGCTAAACGCTTCAATTATTCTGACAAGCGATGGTAACGTGAAGATTCGTCCCGCTTAACAACATGTGTAAATATCATAAACATGTGTTTGCCACAGATCAGATATTCCGCAAAGTCCCAAAAATATTGTCAAGGAAGCCCTTGTGATGCTAACTTTCAGGGCGTCCTACAAAATACATGATCACTGCACCACTCTACAGCAATATCGGGGCATTTGAACATTGATAAAAATGTTTACACAATGAGAATTCTGATAAATAATCATCAGTCATATGGATTTATTGAGTGTGTTAAGGCAATCGATACGACATGAAGAACAGTCTGGCAAATTCAGAAAACGACATTTACTACAATGCACCCTTTAAAACCTTGAAAACACATTTATTATAGGGATGGGAATTTGAAAGCAAATGTATATTCATATATCCGGCCCCCCAAAAAACGGTTAACCGGTTAACCGAAATTTAGATATCCTATAAAAAAGAAAAAAATCCAAACATTTTTTTTCAATAACTTGCGGAAATAAATAAATACATGTTCAAATAAGTATAGAAACCAAGTCGAATTTGTCAAATGTATTGAACTGTTGATCACAGTTTGACAGCTATAGGCCAACAGCTTTCATGTGCGGAGGCGATTCACAATCAGGCCAGCTGTAGAGAAGACCCTCTCAGCTGGAACGGAGGTTTCGGGTATAGCAAGGTATAGTATGTATATAAGTTTAATTTGGCATAGTTTGCACTCTAAACCGCACTCACTAACCTGGTCGAAATATTTTCACACATTACTCCTTTTTGACGCCATGTCTGTTATGTAAGACTCTTAGAGTGTAAATAATTACCGGACTATGACTGGTAAAATATGTTGAATACCGGCAAAACTAAATCTCTCCTGTCAAAATGTCTATGTACTTTGCCGCCACACACGGTTGCCAAGCAGTGCTTATTGTTGTTTAGGCTGGCCACTCATGTGTCACGAGTGTTGACAGGGGGCGGGGGAGCACGCTCATAAACTGTTAGTGCCGGAACCTCGCAACGGCTGCGGAGCGCATTTGCGCCGCATTTGGGCATAAGATGAGGTTTGAGTCTGCGTGATCTGCGTGTAGGGAGGGGCAGCAGCCATATCATTAGCTAGAACTAGCTAGATCTGATGGATTTGGACATAAATGCGAGGGAAGTATAACCGGGCGTGAGAGAGAGAGAGAGAGAGAGAGGGAGATCAGCACCTGCACCTGCAGTTCTGCCCGCTGTGAGGGACCGGTGAGCGGAGCAAAACACACCTTTAGACGTCACCTAACACATTTAGCTAGGGCACTGTCGTATACATTGAATTATTCAATTTGATAATATGTAATCAACCCAAACAAAAACAAAAAAAATAAATAAATAACTCATATTCGAATACACGAATAATTATTCTAATATTCGATTAATCGTTCCCATCCCTAAATTATTATATCCCAAATCTAAGATGATATCTATTATTCCTATAACAATATTGAATAAAATACCCCACGCCTAAGCCTATCCTTAAAATGTAACAATAAATGTATTTTTTGTACATCAAAATTCTACAGAAACGGACTATAGTTTAATATGGTCAGATCTAATCTGCTTCTTTCATGTAAAAGTCATTATTTAATCCCTTTTTTTTTCTAAAATCAATAGGAGAGTATAGTATGATATTTCCAGGGTTTTGATTGCTCTGCCTATCATGTCAGGTGAGCGGTCTGGAGATGAGGAAGTGGATGGACGAGCTTTTTCCAATCATCATGGACATGCTGCAGGACTCCTCCTCATTGGCCAAGCGACAGGTACGCCAAAAAAGTTTCTGCTGCATCTGGTCCTAATTTTCTATTCTAATTTCAACTCAGCACCACCCGAGTTCTGACATAACTCATAACCGGCATTTCTCGAAACATTTAAAGTCATCTTTTGAGTGAATTGTGCTTCTGGTATTTCCTTTTTGAACAGTGTTGTGTGCCAGGAGGTACACATAATAAGGAAAATATAAGAATATCTATATAAAATAACGTTGTTTGTTGGATACGTTCATTTACAATGCCTAGATAATGCATCCCAAACATTACGCTTCATGCTTCGCACTCAGTGGATTCTGCCTCTGACTTTCCACCAGGTGGCACTGTGGACTCTGGGCCAGCAGGTGGCTAGCACAGGTTACGTGGTGGAGCCCTACCGCAAGTACCCCTCCCTTCTAGAGGTGCTGCTCAACTTCCTCAAGACGGAACAAAACCAGGGCATCAGGAGAGAGGTATGCACCTTTCATTTCCCCGAGGTTTTCTCAGTAGCAACGTGAACCCAACTCTGACTCATACCCATGCCAGAAACCCTAACCTGTCAACATACACTAAACAAATGAAAGTCTGTTTATATGTATTGACTTTGACTGGTCAATTATAATCACAAGATTACGTTCAGTACGAGGCACATTTTCCATAGTCGTATGGAACTTTTTCCCAAAGTCTCGAGCTGTGACGTAAGTGATAATCGCCGGAGTTCCGTCCCTCGCCTATTACATTACGTATGTCTCACAGAGTCCATTGTCACTGTGTGTATGGTTTGTGGCGTGTGGATATTGACTCTGGCAACTGTCGCTCTTGCATCCACTAATACACCTGAAATCTGAGGTTGACTATACTTTTCTACAGAAAGTAAATGGACTGCATTCATGTAGCGCTGTTCATCTACTGACCACTGAAAGCTCTTTTCACAGATACAGTGGGGCAAAAAAGTATTTAGTCGGCCACCAATTGTGCAAGTTCTCCCACTTAAAAAGATGAGAGAGGCCTGTCATTTTCATCCTAGGTATACCTCAACTATGAGAGACAAAATGAGAAAAAAAAGAATCCAGAAAATCACATTGTCTGATTTTTAAAGAATTTATTTGCAAATTATGGTGGAAAATAAGTATTTGGTCACCTACAAACAAACAAGATTTCTGGCTCTCACAGACCTGTAACTTATTTTTTAAGAGCCTCCTCTGTCCTCCACTTGTTAACTGTATTAATGGCACCTGTTTGAACTCCACAACCTCAAACAGTCACACTCCAAACTCCACTATGGCCAAGACCAAAGAGCTGTCAAAGGACACCAGAAAAAAAATTGTAGACCTGCACCAGGCTGGGAAGACTGAATCTGCAATAGGTGAGCAGCTTGGTGTGAAGAAATCAACTGTGGGAGCAATTATTAGAAAATGGAAGACATACAAGACCACTGATAATCTCCCTCGATCTGGGGCTCCACGCAAGATTTCACCCCGTGGGGTCAAAATGATCACAAGAACGGTGAGCAAAAATCCCAGAACCACACGGGGGGACCTAGTCAATGACCTGCAGAGAGCTGGGACCAAAGTAACAAAGGCTACCATCAGTAACACACTATGCCGCCAGGGACTCAAATCCTGCAGTGCCAGACGTGTCCCCCTGCTTAAGCCAGTACATGTCCAGGCCCGTCTGAAGTTTGCTAGAGAGCATTTAGATGATCCAGAAGAGGATTGGGAGAATGTCATATGGTCAGATGAAACCAAAATAGAACTTTTTGGTAAAAACTCAACTAGACGTGTTTGGAGGAGAAAGAATGCTGAGTTGCATCCAAAGAACACCATACCTACTGTGAAACATGGGGGTAGAAACATCATGCTTTGGGGCTGTTTTTCTGCAAAGGGACCAGGACGACTGATCCGTGTAAAGGAAAGAATGAATGGGGCCATGTATCTTGAGATTTTGAGTGACAACCTCCTTCCATCAGCAAGGGCATTGAAGATGAAACGTAGCTGGGTCTTTCAGCATGACAATGATCCCAAACACACCGCCCGGGCAACGAAGGAGTGGCTTCGTAAGGAGCATTTCAAGGGTGTCCGCGGGGTCTTAAAAAGTATTAAAAGTTGATAAATCAATTTAGCGAAAATTAAGGCTATTAAAAAGTATTTAAAAGTATTAAACGGCATTTTCCAAGGTATTAAGAAGGTCCACAGCAACGACAACATGAAACACCCTTTAATTTACTGAAACGACATGTCGGGAAACCCCCTCAAGGCGGCCACATGCTAAGTGCTAGCCAGAAACCGCGGCGGTTAAGTCTCGACTCTCCCGATGGCCAATCCGTGCCTCCCATGACTGCACGTCGCTGACACACACCGCTGCAGTGCAGACTCTGCAGACGAGTCCGGGCGATGCTGCTCCTCCAAGGAAGAGGCACAGGTTCACTAAGCCAAACTATATCCGGTCACAGAGATCTGCTATTTTAAAGTAAAGTCAACACATATTGACCCTAAATATAGTCTATATTAAGAACGAGAAAAGTCTTAACATATTGTTTTTTTGTAAATATGATAAATGTGTGAGGGTGATGACGTCAGAGCATCGTCCTATGCCCCGGACAGCCCGGCCCAATTTAACCCCTGGGTATTTGTGAGGGAGCTCCTATATGGCATTACCCCGCTGAAGCTCACCAAAGTTTAATATATTTCATAGTTCAAAGTTTTGTCAATTGTTTTGTTTATTGGTCAAATACTGGTTTCTAATGGTTTCTGAGGAGTTTTACTGGAATGAAAGAGCACAGAGTACAGAAGCAACAAAGCAGCATACTGCATTAAACCTGTACTTCACAGAGAGGTTGAAGTTCACGTGGAGAGGAGGCTTCAGTAGTCTGTCTGCACTCTGTTTAGTTGTGCTATCTTACAATCAATATAGTCAATGTGAGGTAAAGTGTGTCGCCAATGTAACCGGTTAGAACTCGAAGTTGCGATGAGGTCTTAAAAATGTATGGAAAGGGTCTTAAAAAAGGTCTTAAAAGGTATTACATTTGACTTCAGGATTCCTGCATATACCCTGATTTCAAGGTCCTGAACCCCATAGAAAATCTTTGGAGGGAGTTAAAAGTCCGTGTTGCCCAGCGACAGCCCCAAAACATCACTGCTCTAGAGGAGATCTGCATGGAGGAATGGGCCAAAAATACCAGCAACAGTGTGTGAAAACCTTGTGAAGACTTACAGAAAACGTTTGACCTCTGTCATTGCCAACAAAGGGTATTGAGTATTGAGATGAACTTTTGTTATCTAGCAAGTACTTATTTTCCACCATAATTTGCAAATACATTCTTTAAAAATCAGATTGTGATTTTCTGGATTTTTTTTTTTCTCATTTTTTCTCATAGTTGAGGTATACCTAGGATGAAAATTACAGACCTTTTTCATCTTTTTAAGTGGGAGAACTTGCACAATTGGTGGCTGACTAAATACTTTTTTGCTCATCTGTATCTGTGAACCAAGTTTGAAGTCACAGTAGAAAAACATTATTTTGTAGCTTGTAGAAAAAAAATGAACTTGTTGATGAAATGTTCACTTGCATTTTTTTTTTGATTTTTTTAATATATTTTGCATTACAACTGCAACTTGGTTATTACAACCTATCAAATCAGTCATTACAACTTCACGAATCTGCTCTGTGGCAGTATAAACCGACAAATCTGCGGCCTTGACTTTTGAGGGGGGTTGGAGCGAAGGGGCGGAGCTATCAGAACGACGAGGCGCAAGCTTGGGTCAGTCACACACAAGGGACTACTGTTGCCCCTTTCACACCAACGCAGCTCCCGTTCTAGCTCCGTGCTTCACTCACAACAACAACAATGTGGGACTGCGTTTGGTCGATGATCGTGTTATAATCATACGAAGCCATCCATCCATCTATCCATCTTCTCCCGCTTATCCGTGGTCGGGTCGCGGGGGTAGCAGTTCCAGCAGAGCGCCCCAAACTTTATTTTCCCTGGCCACATCAACCAGCTCTGACTGGGGGATCCCAAGACGCTCCCAGGCCAGCGAAGAGATATAATCCCTCCACCTGGTCCTAGGTCTACCCCTTGGTCTCTTCCCAGCTGGACGTGCCTGGAACACTTCCCTAGGGAGGCGCCTAGGAGGCATCCTTACTAGGTGCCCGAACCACCTCAACTGGCTCCTTTCGACGCGAAGGAGGAGCTGTTCAACTCTGAGTCCCTCCCGGATGACTGAACTTCTCACCTTATCCCTAAGGGAGACACCATTCACCCTGCGGTGAAAACCCATCTCGGCCACTTGTATCCGCGATCTCGTTCTTTCGGTCATGACCCATCCTTCATGACCATAGGTGAGGGTAGGAACAAAAATGGCCCGGTAGACAGAGAGCTTTGCCTTCTGGCTCGAAGCCAGATTAAATTAAATAACTACTTCTCCAACCTTGTACTTTTCTCCAGAGTGCCGTGGTTCATTGTTTATTAATGTGTTATAGCGGCATTTACCGACTGCTGCAGTGCTGCTCGTCCACTGGAGTTTATTCTCCCGTTAACTCACAGCAGCGGCCGCTGTAAAGTACTCACTGTCTGACTGTCACACAAGCAGTTGATAAATATCCCCAATTCCCCTTAAGTGAATGTGTTTCAGTATGAATTGAGGCTGTTTGGCATCACAACGCTGTTATGAAAGTTACTGTGGTATAAAATGAGTGATGTTAGCCTAGCAACCAAAGCTAAACTGACTATATTGACTAGGCTACTTGTAGCTTGTTGCTATAACTTGTGACATAAGCCGTTTTCTAAAGGCACACTTTACCCGCGTATTTTTCATTATGATTCTACTAGTGATAGTTGGACATGACAACCTGTGCAGGCAGCCCATGTATTGATTCCATCTGATAGCTGCTATAATACAAAACAAAACTTCTAACCCCTCCACAATGATCAATAACAGCGAACGGATGGTCAAATAAACAGAATCACACAAAGCCTGGTTACTGGTTAGTGTTGCCTGACTTTATAAATTGTGTGGTTGCGTTCTAGTCACTTTGCTCAGCGCTACTGCTTGTTACAACTTTTATTTGCCGTACTCTCCATAAACTGTTAGTTCAGGTTAATCTCGCTCCCCTCCGACGTAAGCGTGACGTATGCTGTTCTTGCCTAGACCGACACTTTTTCCGAGCTTGGTAAGGGAAAAGAGCCGTCTCCGCTGCGGCGTGAAGACGAAAAAACGGTGCTTATCAGGCACAAGCTCCGCACCGGCCCTGGAACTGTGTTGGTGTGAAAGGGGCAACATGCAGGGCCCCGCCCCGCAGTCATCCGGTTCGATCTGACATGGCTGTGTGGCTAACTCAAGCTTGCGCCTCCTCGTTCTGATAGCTCCGCCCCTTCGCTCCAACCCCCCTTCCTCCCCATGTTCCTCCCCCCACATCTACAGGTGAAAACTACTTTAGCGTCACATTCATCGCAAGAAGTGTAGCAAAAGTCAAGGCCGCAGAATCGTCGATTTATACTGCCACAGAGCAGATTCGTGAAGATATAATGACTGATTTGAAAGGTTGTAATAACCAAGTTGCAGTTGTAATGGAAAATATATTTTAAAAATATACATTTTTCTGCAAGTGAACATTTCATCACTAAGTTCCTTTTTTTCCTACAAGCTACAAAACGTTTTCTTCTTCTTCTGTGACTTCAAATTTGGTTCACAGATACGTGGATATTTTATACAAGTGTAAATGTATGCACACAAGCTCAGATTTTTTTTCTGCAAGTGCTCACATCAGGTTTTACACGCTCTCGCATTTTGCACCATATCTACCTTCATAAGTTCTGCGTCACAGGAGAAGTCTTGCTCAAAGACACATGGTTTCTCATTTGAGGAGCTGGTAATGGAACCAGGAACCTTTCGATTTTAAGGCGACCATTTTTCATAAGCCAAGCATTTACCTTGAGTGTTTTGGTACTAAAAAGATGGTTACTTCAAACTAATTTGAGTACTTTTGTGTGTTTTCATATTTCCTTAAAGAAATACCCCACTCAAAATCGAGTTTGAATATCAAATACTACTTGCTGACTACTCTACAGTTGACAGCATTTACTCCAGATTGCATGGGGACAAAAACCTTGTAACATACAAATTGTGCCATGTAGACACCAGGATTAAGCAAAAGGAAACAATTTGTGGAATAGAAAAATCATTATCTCTTCTTCTCCTGCTTAGATTTTGATACTTTCTAAATAATTGTCCATCATTCAAGAACATCCATGGGGGCTTCCTAAACCACATTTTCTTTGTTCTATCTGATACCCACTTTGCCAATGAGTGGATTAATATGCTACTTCAACAGAGCTCCAGAGCTACAAGGACTTAATGGCACTCTTACTCTTGTTTTTAATTAAATACATATTTTCTTTGTGTCCGACAGGCTATCCGTGTACTGGGTCTTCTCGGAGCTCTAGACCCTTACAAGCACAAGGTGAACATCGGCATGATCGACCAATCACGAGACGCCTCTGCCGTCAGCCTCTCTGAGTCCAAGTCCAGTCAGGATTCCGGTAGGACACAAATCAAATTTCTTGGAACAACGTTGGTTGGGAATTTTCACCCAGAGATCATAATACAGGATTGTTTAACATTATTATTTTTGTCACATTAGTGTTCAGTTCTCAACTCTTGTAATTCTATATTGCTACTTGGTGGTCAGATACCTTAGGACTCATTAACAACATGATACATGTCTCTACATTAATGGAACCAATCAAATCAGGACGTACACAATCTGGCAGTAGCCTAGATATTAAATAACTAGTTAAAGATGGGCTACGGGGTGGCTTATTTTAAGAAAACAAATTCAATAGCACAAAACTTTAGAAGTTGCAGTTGGCATTTTAGAAGAAGATGTGAAAAAAGGCAGCTAAAGATGAAACTGCCTCCATTTTATTTCTCTTTAATGATTTAGTGATGCAACACAACTGGAGTCAAAAGGAAGGATATTCACAGATTATACATATGATAAATCAGCTGTTCATAGGGATTGTTTTGCGGTGTTGACAAAATGCAATTCATTTTATAGTAACTATAGTAACGCAGTCTAGGCGGAGCCGTGACATCATCTTCAATGCGAAACATCCGTTTCCACTAGCCGGAACTACGCCTAGTGGAAACGCAACCAAAAACGGGCCGGGCACGGTACGGCACGCTTAAACCGCGGCCCACGCTGTAGTGGAAATGCGCCACAAAATGTAGGTTCTTTCCGGGCCAACAACCGGGCTGAGTATGCTAAACTAGTGAGAGAATCGCTGGAAACTACAACAAAATGAACATATTTGACCGTTATTTAATTGTAATACATGTTTTAAAATGATGCCAAAGTAACAACATACTGATACCGGTTAGTAAAAACCATGAATTAATGCTTTGACAAGTCTGCAGACAAGACGGCAGGCGAAAAACCTTTTAAAATGCGTGTTGTCTGAATGGAGATCGGCTAAGCTAACGCTGTATATGCTCCGACCGTCCACATTCACAACAAAGTCCTATACAGACATAAATAAACCAGCGACTGTATTCGCCGTGACACAGACAGTCTGTGGTTTGTACTTGTTTAACTTTTGTCTAGTTCCTGAACAGATATGAGGAGCTGTAAGCTCTGAGGGCTAACAGCTAACGGCTGATGTTGGTTTTGTGTTTCGCATTGAAGATGATGTCACGGCTCCGCCTACACTGCGTTACTATAGATACTACCCCAGTCCTAAACTGTAATGGAAACGCAGCATAAAGTGAGCCTGGTCTAACTATACCGTACTAAGCCGAGTGAGTACCTGCAGTGGAAATGCGCCAGTAAAGACCATATTTAATATATATCTTACCAACACATCTAGAAGTTGAGAGTTAATCTATTATACAGAACAGAACCATTACAAATCAAACCCTTACTACTAAATGATCCTAAAACATTGACTTCATCAGTCTAAACATTGATTCATAATAGATTAAACATGGACGCATTACAAGCAAAGATAAAGATCACAGATTACAGATAAAAGTAAAGTTATACAATGTTTAATGTGGAAAACTTGAAGAAGATACTCAACCATTTGAGAGTGAATTTCACACATTTGCTCGTTCTAACATGAATGTATGCACATAAGGTTTTCTTTGGTCCGAATATGATCACTTTAGATTAAAACTGATCTCTTAATACTTCAATTTCTGAATAGGACTCGCGAAACCGACGTCTGGCCAAAAGCACTTTGTTATCTACAGCTCATTAGAAATGGAGCGAAGTGACGTGCTATGTCTACTCACTCAAGACAAACACAATATTGTAGAGGTCTTGCCCCTGCATTTGGAAAGTCAACAGCAACTCCGGCTTTAGTTTTGAGGTTAGTTGGAGCTTTCGTTTTTCGGGATCCAATTTCTGGCTTCTGTCTTATGTTTGACCAACTAGACCTTGAGAGCCTGCCAATTCAGAGGGAAATGTAACCACGACAACTGGAGTGGGATTTGTCAGAGTGGAGATATTTGATTTAAAGAGAACCACTCTAGACAGACATCCCTTCAGGCATCTGTTTAATAGACTAATAATTAGTGTGTGTGTGTGTGTGTGTGTGTGTGTGTGTGTGTGTGTGTGTGTGTGTGTGTGTGTGTGTGTGTGTGTGTGTGTGTGTGTGTGTGTGTGTGTGTGTGTGTGTGTGTGTGTGTGTGTGTGTGTGTGTGTGTGTGTGTGTGTGTGTGTGTGTGTGTGTGTGTGTGTGTGTGTGTGTGTGTGTGTGTGTGTGTGTGTGTGTGTGTCTTTTTGTCCATAGCCGATCTTGTAAACTTCTTGACTCATCAGCCCATCATGGTTGTTATAACTCATATGTCTTTGCTCATTTATGACTATAATTGAATGCATTGTTGTTGCTGTGAATTAACCATTGACATGTTTTTTTTTTATGAAGTGAAAAATGCTATTTTTGTTTAATATCTATCTCTGTTTGTGACCTACTCTATCAAAATCAGTCATTTCAACCCCAAAACACATTTTGAATTACACACACCGTTAGAAAAAGGAGATTCTTAGCTTTCCAATTATATCATTGTTGTTTTTGTTCTCCAAATATTCGGCAAAGATCTTTAACATAAAGTAATTACTTTCTTACCTAGACACCATTTTGAGAAAAAGGCCTTCAGAGAGGTATCTAGGAATCACGTTATGGGGGCATATAGTACCCCTTGCTCCCCATTAGGACCACCACTTGATTAGCTATAATTCTGAAATCTTTGTTAGCTTATTAGCAGGCTGTTCCTCATGTAATATTCAACAATCTGCAGCTTATTGTTCGCAGAGATTCATCCATTGTATTGATGAGGCTAACTCATTTTAAGCAAGGAGCATCCAGGATGAGGATGTTTTTTTTCCTTGGATGATAGTAAGCTCGAAAGAAAGTTTTATATTCTGAAAGACAAGACTTTGTTTGTATAAAATCAGCCAAAACCCCAAAAATTCTTTTACACAAATCCCCCAAAAAATTGGAATGCGCCGGATTGATTTTGGTCACAGGTCACATTTTGTCAATACGTTCATTGTCACAAACCATGATCAAAAAGCATGAGCCGTATGTAAACAAAGGTAACCTAGTCATTCTCGCACCCTTGCTTGTTTCTCTATGGAAAGATACATTCATGATAACTATGTCATACTCCCCCGCTCTGTTATTTTTTAAGCTTTGACTCTTAGCAAGCACCTATTATCAACCACAGTAAGTGCTAACAGTCTTCTCAGAGGTCAATCGGCTGCATTGTTCTTTACTTTCCACAATAAAAAACTTTATAATCTGATGTTTTGGAATTTTTAGAGCCTTACCAGTAAGAATGGTAAAATAATTTATCCCAAAAAAAGGTTTTACGGAAAGGACATTGTGTCACCGAAAACATTATGATTCATCTACTTATGAAAAGGAGGTGAAAAAGTGCCTTGTTATGGATGGAAATTGTGACATTAAGATGGTGCAAAATAAAAGGTTAGGCTATCACTTAAAAAAAGGACGCCATATAAAAAAGAAATGCAGGCCTCCACTCGTCTGACCCAGTCATGGGTCTCAGAGTGCGATCTGGGACAACAATAGGGTAATAGTTTTACCAGTTTGCTCTCCTGCTAAATAGACTGTGACTGGAACTGGAGTCTGTACATCTGTCTGCAGATCTCTCAGGATCAGTGTTCGGAGCACTTGCAATATTTGACAGCACGTATTTCCTTTGGTAGGAGTTAATTGGCTAGGCCCATCGTCTCACCTGACTAAAAACATCAAGTCACTGAAGAAAGTCAGGGTCATAAAACCGATGCACTTGAGGCGTAGTAAGTTGCTGTTTTAAATATTTTATTATGGCTAGGAACGTTTTTTTTCCGACATAGCTGAAGGCAAGGCACGTTTATTTATATAGCATATTTCAACACAAGGTAATTCAAAGTACGTTACATAAAACATTAAAAGCATTACATTTAAAACGTGAAGAAAGCCAAGAAAATACAATGGGAGAAATACTCCCTCTGGAGTGAGCTTTGGAATTGTAGCCTTTGCAGACCATTTCCATGCACAACGACCTATATAACACAATACAGGAAAGGGCAGTGGAAAGTATGGAGTCTAGATTTAAAAGAAGTAAACACCCAGTTTTCTTGGAGTTTGTTACAGATAAATGCAGCATACTAATTGAACGCTGCTTCTCCATGTTTAGTTTGGATATATTTATTTTTAAGTAAATTATTTGACAAACAGGAAACCAGTGTGAAGACCCCAAAATGGAGAGATGGCATCTACTTCGTTTGGACTCTAGCAGCAGCATTCTTAATCAGCTGCAGCTTTATAATTTTTTTTTCAAATCCTGAAGACTGAATTACCACTTTGCTGCTTCCTTACTTAACTACACCAATGCCTGTTTGTTGGTTGTAAAGACACACATGTGTGTCGCCATCTATCAACGCCATTAATCTAGACTTGCTGAAGGCCAGGATGATAAAAAGTCCAGATCTACCCTCTTTAGCTTGCACGCTCTTTGCCAATATGTTTTGTCTACACTCGGGAGTCTTAAGGGAGGCAACTGTGAAACTGTACTCCTGCAAAAGGCCAGTGAAACGCTGAATTCCAGACTTCTGTATTCTCAGATGCCTTGTAAAACTTAATAGCTCCGTATACATAAATGGCCAAACTGACCCCATTTGCATTTTCTGTCACAAAACACATTAACAAAACCACTCATTAAAAAATAAATAAGAAAAAGTATATTATGAATGTTAAAAAGACCACCACTGGTGCAAGAGAAATAAATACAATTGTGCTCTCTAATTCTTGGCACGACTGCTGAAACCCTCATGTGGCTCTTTAGATTCTCCGGTGCTTAGAGGGGATTCGGAGGTGGCTTATTACAGATTGTAGCAAAAGACATGAATATAATTTGAGGGTTAAAGTGAGAAATACTGGGTGTTCACTCCAAAAGTGGCGCCGTTTGAAAGAAAGGCAAAGGACAGAGTTGGTGTGAGGAAAAAAACATTCCAGGAAAGTCTGCTTGGGTTGATGAAGGTGTTTTCCCTTCCCTGTAGTGTGTAATATAGGTTGTGTGCATTTCAATAATCTGCAAAGGCTAAAATCCCAAAGTTTCCTGCAGAGGGAGCTTTGCCCACACCCCCCCCCCCCCCCCCCTCCTCTGTTGTATTTAAAAAGAAAAAGAAAAGTTAAAAACCTTATTTGATTTGTTGTCCCCTGCTGTAATAAAGGTCAGTGCCAGTACTCACAAGCAGCCAGCAGCAACAAGCCAAACATATCAAATCTCTTCTCCCTTCAGACTATTATTGTTGTCAAGCTTTAAGGTCAGCTGTATTTAGTGAGACTGAGAAGGTGTTGATTTGGATGGTAAGGGAGGAGAGGAGGTGTTTGGGATGCCATAAATCTGTGATATAGTAAAACTCTACCAATGATTTGCCTGACTAATGTTCTCATGACGGCATAGCCTCCTGTCCCACATAGTCACAAGGGTTTGGGCTGATGAAGTTATAGTTGGTATGATCACATTTGGAAAAGCGGTAAGTACACTGGAAAAAGGCTTTTTGTTCAACCAATTTAAAATGTAAAAAATGGTTCACATCTATTTCTTATTGCTTGTGCCAATGAAAAATAAATAAATTGCCTCAAACAATATTTCTTTAGGAAATGGAAACTATTCTATAAGGCTTTGCACAAAGTATATGTTTCTGTTTGAAGGAAGTTAATTGAATTCAATTATATTTATAATCCTAAAAAAATATATAGATTTGATCAAACAATTGTTTGTCATTTAAGAAATACAATTTAATAGTGTGACGAAGGTAACTTCGTCACTGATGGCTTCGGGCCTTGCATATGTGCACATGTTTATACAGTTTATATTATTTATTGATGTAGTGGTGTTTTATATGTTCCCCTTTCCCCATGTCTTTTGCCATTGATTATGTTCACCTGGTGCCCTGTGTTGTCTCCTCCCCCCCCCCCCCCCCCCCCCCCCCTGTGTCTAATTGCTGATTAGTGGGTGGTTATTTAGGCTCTGTTTCCCTGTCTGTTTGGAGGCTGGTAGTGTGTGTGAGATCCTTGTGGCTGGTGACTGTGCTCACATGTTCAGCAGGATTGAGGCTGTGAATCATGTGTATGATTTAATAAATGCCCACACCGGGTTATATTTTTGGACGTTCTGCCTTTGCCTCCTTGCTTGGTCGGGCCGCTCAATTGTCAGCTTCACAAATAGAAATTATTTGTTTTATCTAATCCAAAAAATATAGATTACATCAATAATTCTTATTACAGAACGACATTCATTGACTTGTTTATTAATTATATAACATGACCTAATTTACAGGGTTTGATAACAATACCAAAAATGTACATACGCTGCACTGCGGTTTAACACTGACATGCGCTGCTTACACCCAAACTTGTTTAGATTTTGGCAATATGCATTGACCTTTCAACCCATAAAATATTAACAGTGCATCAATGTATCATAACAAATTAAACCAAAACGTTCCATTACAGTTCTCAAGTGTCAGATTGACAGCACAATATATCAATTCTTTAAAGAAACCAAGTGAAAAAACAGTTTGAAAGAACACCTTAAATTATGACAGGAAATCTAATATAGCAGCAACGTTCTTTCCTGTAGGACATGGAACATAGGTGTCCGAGAAAAAAGCCTGCTTACAGGTGGCGTGTCACCCGAGCATGCAGATGTAGAAACTTGAATCATCCTGGTTATGAAAATCGGCCTTACTCACAGAGAAGTCAACTGGCTCTGGGTCACTGGATTCTGCATGAATGGCATTTCAAAGTGCGAGATTCTGAGAGGGGTCTGCCTGCAGACCTCCATTCTCAGGACAGTTCCGGTGCAGACCTCCACTCTCAGGACACCTCCACTGTCAGTACAGGAAGTGACGATTCTGACGTCTGCTAGCTAATAGTGATGCTAATGATAGCTAATTCCTAATAGTAGTATGTGTGTCGTTTGTACAGTGCTACTTATATGTTATGTAAAGCCTGCATACTTATATGTTTTATTTCTGTATTGTTACAGTTTTACAAAGTAAAAGAAGAACAGTAAAGTCAAGAAAGAAAACCTTGCATCTTTATTGGAGGACTTTTAAATGTTAGCTAACTGTCTAGCTACGCATAGGGATACGCGCTGTAAGGGCAGAACAGTTCAATCAATCTAAGTGATGAAAAGTGATACTGTACTGATATTAACTACAATACAAGGTGTTCCTATATATATGTATATATATGTATATATATATATATATATATAAATATATATATATAAATATATATATATATATATAAATATAAATATAAATATATATATATATATATATATATATATACATATATATACATATATATATATACATATATATATATATATATATATATATATATATATATATATATATATACATATATATACATATATACATATCGGCCGGCCCGGGAAGGAAGAGACACGCAGAGTGGGGGAAGTCCCCCACCCCAACGCAGCACACCCTCCTGGCCATCAGAGTCGAACTGGAGACAGGCCGTGGGGGGAAACCCGAGACCGGGCAATGTCCCCGGTAGAAACCGGTTGAAATAGCCCAAAAAATAAAAATGAATAAAACCGGGGGAAAGTAAAAAAAAGTGTCCGAAAATAGGCACTCGTGAGGCGGGCAGAGTCCCCTGTCAACTCCCGTTACATTCCTCCATGGTGTCATTTGAGCGAAAAACTTTTACCAGAACCAGGCTGGGGGGGTCAGGGCTTGACCAAGGCCGACCCAAAGTGCATGGTGGGCGGACTCATCACCTCCGTGATGAGTCTCCTTTGTGATTTGAAAAATTCCTTCGGTGGGTGGGAAAAAAAACGTGTTCGTCAGAATCGTCACTCCCTGTACTGAGAGTGGAGGTGTCCTGAGAGTGCAG
Source organism: Notothenia rossii (assembly GCF_949606895.1). Lineage (NCBI taxonomy): Eukaryota > Metazoa > Chordata > Actinopteri > Perciformes > Nototheniidae > Notothenia > Notothenia rossii. The sequence goes on along the minus strand of NC_136902.1, from coordinate 30,277,692 downwards.
CCTGCACCGGAACTGTCCTGAGAGTGGAGGTCTGCAGGCAGGCTCCCATGGAGATTCTTGTGCTCTAAAGTTGAAGTTTAGTTGATCCAATTGCCAAACTCAGCATCGCCGTAGTGAAGCTGTACCTCATTAGTTAGACCACAGAAGTTCTTTATTTATTGGATGACTTCAGTAACAGAGGAGGGGATGCCATTCGGAAGCTCCAATTTCGTGCGTCTGCCCTCATCTTTGTGGGAGAGAAACTCTCTGGAGGGAACTTTTTGAGTTCAGCTTTTGCAGACCATTTCCATGCACAAAGACCTATAGAACACACTGCAGGAAAGGTGAAACCCCCCAAAAAGCATGATAGGGCCTCTTTAAGACAGGGCTACATTGAACTTGTTATTATTTGTCATACTTTTAAGTCATATATGTCATTTTTCAAGTGTATATTTAAGAGTATACATGCATGTGCTTCTAATGATAGAACTATATGCTTGGTTATATCTAATGAACCTACATTACTGCAATGGTGGAAATTGCATACCTCTCTGACTGGCTTCATCATTGAATTGCTTTATTTGTTTTTACATTGGAACAAGAACACCTGGTGTACAGTAGATTGTAAAGGAGACTTCTGGAGCAAGGACTCGAAACACAATGAGAACAGGGGAAACTTTGACTTTACAATCACTACCTGAATGCATCGATTAAGAATCTGCCTAGACTTTAATTGCATGAGGAATACTGAGACCATCTTAGGTCAGTTGTGTTCTTAAAGTTTGGGCAAAAGATCCAGATTTGGAAGAAGTTCTCTTTCAAAATGAGTGCACTTCATGCATATTCTTTTACTGTCATGCACTCGCGATTTGTTAAGGTTGTACCCTGCTCTAGTCCAATGCATGCTGGGATTGGCTGTGTGGATTGACAAGATATTTACGAGTCTAGTCAGGACTGGAAAGCAGTTTTTGAATGTATTAAAATGATGCAAGTAAAAGCTAGAGTCATGGTTTTATACGCAAACAGGGACCTACTTCTTTCTGAGACCCTTACCGATGATGTCCTCTGGGAAAAGTGATTCCAGAAAAACATATATTCCAAACTTCTTCTTTGAGAGTTTGAGAGGTTGCACATTTTCTATTATTCATCTGTAGAAAAAGCTTGATTCCCTCTATTGTCTCTTCCCTACAGCGGACTACAGCACCAGTGAGATGCTCGTGAACATGGGCAACCTGCCCTTGGATGAGTTTTACCCTGCCGTTGCCATCGTCACTCTAATGCGCATCCTGAGAGACCCTTCCCTTTCCAACCACCACACCATGGTGGTCCAGGCCGTCACCTTCATCTTCAAATCTTTGGGCCTCAAGTGCGTCCAGTTTCTGCCGCAGGTCATGCCGACTTTCCTCAATGTCATCCGGGTCTGTGATGCCAGTATCCGAGAGGTTGGTACTACTAGAGAACAAGAGCACACCTTCTGTATGCAGGGTGTTATCTGTTATTCCTCAAGAAAGTGTCTCAGGCCCACATTGTGTCTTTTTCTGGCAGAAAGGGGCTCCCAGCACTTACAAAAAAAAAAAAGATTCTATGACTATATCTGGAGAATATATCACACTTTTGTATGACAGATATGCCCCTAGCTGTTTATTATCTATTTGTGCTACAACATGTCTGTTAGACATTATTTGTTGCCAGTAGCACAAACCGGAAGATGCCTGCTCTCACAATTTGTATGAATGAACTTCACTGCTCAGTCTGACAGCCGTACGGTGGGAAACAAAGCACGGCCAATCTCCTCCCACAAGTGTTTTTATCTTTGTTATGATGGTTACCGTAATGACTCGGACAGAAGACAAAAGCGTCCACTCGGAATGACTGCATAAAAACAGGGGTACCTTAGGAAGGAGATGCTAGGTGCGGCAGGATGTGCTCTTTCGTCATGAGAAACAATACAAAAAAGATGCTCACGCAAAAAAAACAATGTGGACACTCTTTTAACTTTCTGTGTTCTCTTTGTTCTCCAGTTCCTGTTCCAGCAGATGGGAATGGTGGTGTGCTTTGTGAAGATCCACATCCGCCCCTACATGGACGACATCTTCACCCTCATCAGAGTGAGTAACTGTGTCAACACCCCCCCTTCCTTCCCACCAATCCAAATCCCTAAACTCAGATCATCCAGCCCTCCTTATTTTCCTGAGTTTTTTTTCAAGTCAGGCAAACAGCTGCAAACTCTTAATTGCGCTCAGTTGTGCTCTCACTTCCCTCATTACGAGTAATGTGTCCAGGGCCTCTGGAAGGAGTCTAGCCCCATGTCACAGTGTACTGCACTCCATGTGTGTTGCTGCTACTAACAAGATTAGAGACTGTGGGACTGAAGGAGTGAGAAAAATGTTTCATTTGGATGATATTCTTTTTATTTTGGCTCATTGTTCAGAATAACAGGGAGAGAGAACTGGCGAGGACTCCTCACATTTTTCGTTATCACATGACGTGGAGCAACTGCTAAAGCCATCGGCCTTGGACTTGCACAAACACACTTGTCTCGCACATAATCATAAAGGCAAGGGCACAAAATATCATATGACCGTCCTTGCGTCTCGGTAACACCATTAGCGGCACTTTTTGCGATGACTGCAACCCCTCCTGAAGAAAAGTAATTGAGAGAGTTGAACCACTGCGCCTCAAGTCCCTCTGAGTTAATAAATGGCGAGTGAAACAAAGAATCTATTCATTTTTTCGCTCCAGCGAGCCTACTGCATCCAGATGAGGGGGCTGGAATAGCCATTCAGGATGTTCACTGGAGTCAGAGGAAAGCAGGATGTTGGGGGCTGCTGGAGACCTCTGGCCGCTGACAAAACACCTCGGCCAGATCTCACAGCTGAAGCCCATTGACTGATTGGCGCATTGCGTGACTCCAAGTCTTCCACCTCCAACTCCAATCGCTATTATCTCTAATGTACACAGAGGCCATGCCTTGATTTTCCAAAACGGTGTCACAAGACACACAGACGTGATGTCAGTCGCATGCTGACAGGAAATTGTCTCCATTCCTCCGAGTAGCGTCGTGACACTCTTTCTGCCTCTGGCAAGTGAAGGCTTTGTCTGTCCCTCTCGCTCATTGATGGAAAGACATTTTGACCAAGGTCTTCAGAGCCACACACACTATAAGAGAGAAAGTAGATTAGGCAGTGCTTTGTAGAACTGCACAATTAATTGAAATTACCTTTAAACAGCAATGTGGACTAGTGTAATAATTAAATCGCTGGAAGCAGAAAATAAAAAAACATTTAGAATGAAGTTGTATCGAGATACTCCGGCGTACAAATTGTATTTTCTCTTTAAATCCTCTTAAAAATCCTAAAAATCACACTACCCTCATATTTTCCAATGTCAATGAAAAATCTAAAAAGTAAAATCCTTCTATTATCAAGAATTATATCACAGTTGCAATATCAGTCAAAAATAAAATAATCCCAATGGTTTTACCCCCCCCACCCCCCGAGTCATTCAGCCCTGGTGCTTTGAACTAAGGGCAATATTGTATTTTAATTATTCATCTTGCAAGCAATTTTCTGCTTTATGAAATTTAAAATATCCTACATATGTAACATGAAAATGTTTTCATGTTTGTTCTATTTTAAAATGTAGCAGCTGTTACAAAAATCCAATAGATTATTATTTTCTTATATCCTTTACTTTATATACAGAATTTTGACCTTTTTAAAAACTAAAATATATCTCACTACAACAGACATCTTTTGTTGTGTAATGTCTTTCTTAGTTTATATATTTTTTTTAATTAAAACTCCATATAATAGTATTTTAATTCATGTCAACATCTTGTGTTCTGTCCTGCAGGAGTACTGGACACCAAACAACCCCATGCAGAACACCATCATCCTGCTGATCGAGCAGATTGTGGTGGCGCTGGGTGGAGAATTCAAGCTGTACCTGCCTCAGCTCATCCCTCACATGCTGCGTGTCTTCATGCACGACAACAGCACCGGGCGCAGTGTCACCATCAAGGTCAGTGCAATGTGCTCATCAACCCTAATGTGCAATTAAAGGCCTAAACATGTCTTAAGTAATAGTATTTCACTATTTTTACATATTGTGATGAAAGTGTAGCTCAAGAACCAACATTTTAAATAAATTGCTAAAGTAATGCTATTGATTCAGATGGTGTTTAATGAATAACACTAATTACAACTAATCATAAGGTATTTTAGTTTTTTTTGTTCTCTTTTTTTGCTGTGATACATATTTTTCTTTCGTTTATGATAGAATTTAAAACAGATAAGATATTTTGTAATTGTGACACATGAATGAATTGATAGAGTTGATCTGATTTTGTTGCAGGAAACCTACAGTAATTCTTGAAAACAGAAGAAACATAAATACAAAAAAAATGTAATTGAAACATTTGACAAATTGAACGTCTGGAATTAACTTGTGGTCGCAGAATGGAACAGTTTAAGTGCTCCTAGAAACCTCAAGGGACGGCTTGAAAAAATTGCTTGGAAATGGGATTATTGCTTCTATGAATGCTTGTGCCACAAGTACAGAGCAATAGCTGAAATAAAAAAGAAATTGAGTCATTTAAAAAGTCCATACAACAAACCAAAGTGCCTGCTGTGGCGCAATGCATAGGCAGTATCACATCAGAGAGACCTCGGTGTGTGTAGTTTTTAATGATGCACTCCCTGCATATTGCATTAAGCTCCAAGTCCTCGAGCAATGCACCATTTTCCATTTTGTACAGTCACTTTCAATTTCCTATCGTGCCTTTGACAATTTAACTGTTTGGCTTATTTCAAACTGTCGCTTTCCAATTGACCTATAATAGCTTTAAGTATTACAACAAATCCTGCATATTGTCACGGTTTTTGGTGTGGATTCAACGAGTTCTCTTTTTAGTGGAGCGTATTTCTATTCTAGAGAAGAAGAAGAAGAATTGGAGGGATGAAACCCTCTTTAATGGTCACACATGCAGAGCACACAGCACACAGTGACATTTGTTCTCTGCTTTTAACCCATCCTAGTACCAGGAGTCTAGTAGTAGGAGCAGTGGGCAGCTATTGTACAGCACCCGGAGAGCAATGGAGGTGGGGGGTTGTCCGGTGCCTTGCTCAAGGGGACCACGGCAGGGCCCAGGAGGTGAACTGGGACCTCTCCAAGTAGCAGTCTACACTCCATACTTTAAGTCTGTTCGGGGACTTGAACCAGCGACCCTACAGCTCACAGTACAAGCCCCTACTGACTGAGCCACTGCCGGATAGTGCTTTCCTTAATGACCACAAAGTGCTGTGTGCAAAACAAAAATGATAAATTCAACACAACTTCTAGTAAATAAGTGCATGGTTTGCCGAAATATCCCGCCTGTACATGAAATGGCAGCAGTTTTTGAGTCCTAAGAATGAGGTATGAGAAGTATTAAGGAAGAACAGAATAAACTGATGAATCAGTCAGATGAATATAAAAATGTTTTTGGAATAATCTTTCATAGCAATCGGCTGAAATTGCATTGGATAATCTCATCAACCATCCTGTCGTTCTATCAGGATAAAAGCTAAAGTTTGATCACAGACTTGATATAAAGGTACCATGTGTAGTTTTTGACTAAGTGCAGCACTTTTTTTTTTTACGAGTGTCTTCATACCATGCATGTATAAAGATAACTGCATACAGCAGTGATGCATAAAGACAAGATAGCCGTACTCTTGACTACAAAAATACCCAGATCTTCCCGGGTTAACTCGCCGATTTCCCCCATATGTTCTGACCTAATTTTATTTAAATAAGGCCTATTTAAGTGTTCCGACTAGGTAGTTGATTTGGCTACACACGTCTCCAATCTTTGCCAATCTGCATCGCTTGTTAAGCGTTTTGGCCCAATGACATCATTTCACTGACACAGAAATGAACAGCCACCTTTTGCCCATGGATGCAAGTGTTGGAGGTGGGGCCGCTTTCATTCCTATGGAAATGTCTTAGTGGAGTCCTGATGACTCACGGCCCGTCCACACACAGGCATGAAAAAAATCTTGTTGCTGGGCGTGTCTGAAGCTTGGCGATTTTTTGCGAGCAACGCGACCAACAACCAATCACATGAATCTCCCGCCCCCGACATACAAAGCAATAGCAATGTTAAAACAAAGTAAACTGGATATAAACTCCCCAAACAGGCGAAAACCTACCAGTTTCACCCACTGTCTCTGCCACCTCCCTCCCTGCCTGGTTCCTCCGGTTTGTATCCCGGTAAATAGTTCTGGTCGTAAAGAACCGGGTGATTTGCTACCGTAATTTCTCGTTTGGAATATGAGGAAATGAACTGCGGTCTGGCTCTCCCAGCTTGCACGCGGTTTGATTAGCTAGCGCTTGTACTGGCGGGATTTGCATAAACGGGATTTGATTGGCTGATGCCAGCTTCGAAAGCATTGGGAGCATCAAAAGTGGAACATTGCTCAACTTTTGATGCTCACGATGCTTGCAAAGCCATGCTCCGCTCCCCACAATGCAGTTCGGCGAAGATTAAAAATCTTCTACGTCACCCCATTCAAGTGAATGGGCAAAGCTTTGAAAGATTTTTTTCATGCCTGTGTGTGGACGGGCCGTTAATGTGACTGACACTAAAGTTGTAGTACCACATTGGAGCGACTAAGAAAAATAGATTAAACACTCGGTTCACTTCCTGGGGGCCTGACCAAAACACCCTGAACATCTGGCCGGTCTCAACTCATTCAAATGAAATGAGAGGATAAATTACTCTTACGCTTTAATGGCATTTTACTACTTTTAGAACCTATTCATTTAAATAAGGGATATTTAAGGGTTTGTGCTGGCTAGTTGAATTTCTTTAAAAAAACGTGACTGACACAGAAGTTTTAGTACCACAGTTTGGCCACTACAAAAATTAGCTTTGGCTTACTCAGTACGAGCACAAGCATGCAAAAGACATGATTCACATTTATAAGGACCATCTAACGCTGTGTTACTAATCCTTTTGTGGCATTAATGCACCAAGAAACGTAGTGATGCACCAGTAAAGGAAAGGAAGGAGAAGGCTGCTAGTCAGCAAACATGGATGTTAACAACGCAGGGTCTTAAAGATTAAGAAAATCATATAACGTTTTTTGAGAGGAAAGAATAGATTCTGCACCTTTAACTTTGTCTTGATTATTGGAAAAAAGGTGGTGGTGAGCTAAAAGATAAAAAAGTGAATTGTTATTTGAGTAGATAACATAAATTATCTTCCTCTGCCAAGAGAAGTGTGTGTGTGTGTGTGTGTGTTTTTTAAAGCCCTCATCACTCCACACTCCTTCCAAAGGCACAGGAGCTCAGGCCACAGTTGACTTATTGGGGTGCTGCTTTCTGTTTGCGGTTTCCATCGATATCCATCAAAAACCATACAGGTCTAAGCCTTTCACTTGTAATACCTCAGTTCAAAGACGGCATGGACCTGTAGCTGACACACTCTCCTGTTTCTGCAGCTGCTGCCAGAAGCTGTCTGGGTTTCCCCTCAAACTCTAAATCATGGTTTTCGGGCACAGACCACAAAGAGAGATTCGTAAGAAGCGCGGCCATCCTGTGCTCTCTGCTCTTGTGCTGTTTTGTCTCAGTCTTCAGTGTTAGATAACCCGGCAGCCCACAGTCTGGATAGCCCATAACTCAGGGCCTGGGTCTGGAGCCTAATCTTTAACACAGGATGGAGGTCACCAAATGGGGGGGGAGCTGGGAATCGGGTTACCCTGTAGTCCAAAGGAGAAGAAAAGAAAAACAAACCTCCATCAGGAGCTCTGTCCAGCCATCCCACAACACACACACACACACACACACACACACACACACACACACACACACACACACACACACACACACACACACACACACACACACACACACACACACACACACACACACACACACACACACACACACACACACACACACACACACACACACACACACACCCCTCGGCTCCCTGCTCAATTTAAACGTGGGGGTGGAGGTGTGGGAAAAGAACGGAAGTGGTAATGTTGCGTGTTGGGGGCAACTTACGTCATCCTTTAAGACCACCATCTGTCCACACAATATGACATCACCGGTTGCCAAATATCTAAAGATTTAGGAACAATCACACAGCTAATGCTAGCCAATGCAGCTAATGCATTCCTACTTCCAGTTAGATCTTAATTTTCCATTTTATAATTATATGTATTCAGACATGAATACATGTTTTGTTAAGACAGCTTTCAAGTGTAGACCCATTAGAAATTGAAAGAAGGCCATATATGAATACCAGTTGATTGACGTGTCTGTGCTGTCCAACAATGAAATCATTTAAAATCTCATTAACGTTGCACTGGAAACTTCATAATGTCCTTAGCTCCCATTTGTTTCCCATTATAGCTTTGCTGCTATGTTAAATTATCATAATGATGTGGATGCATTATGCCTAATTATAAGTAGCAAGGACAACAAGCAGATTCACAAAGAGTGTCATTCTAAAAATGAGTGAGTTAGGTTCCAAACAATGTGTATTAAAAGTAATTTAAAGGGGCCATATTATTCTTTTTTAGGTTTCCCTTTCCTGTAGTGTGTTGTGTTTTTGTGCCTGAAACGCCTCCATTGGAGTCTGTGGTTTACTTATGTTACATAGAGACATCACTATGTAACACTCACGCTTCTATTGGCTTGTGCTTCAAAACATTGTACGTGGTTGACCAATCAGAGCAGTCTGTGCTCTGGTTTCAGACAGAGGGTGAAAAGAGGTGCTGCAGCACAGGCAGTATGAACAAATAAAGAGCTTTTTGAACATTAAAGTATGGAAACATTTCCCAGTAGAGGCACACAATACAAATATGAACCTGAACATTAGCATAATATGTCCTCTTTAAGTTTTTTTCAAACATGTTCTGTGAAGAATGCCTGTTGAGTTAAATGCTATGTTGTAAATAGAAAAAATATATGCGAGTAAACCCTTCTCATCCACCTGCATTATGGTGAAGATGAGGGTCATAGCTCCATTCACGCAGTCATAAGGTTGCCGTTTTGGGTTCATGACCACACCATGAGTTTCTCTCACAATTGTCAACTTTGGTTTGGCACAGCTCAAATTCACACACTGTGGTCTTACTGTTTAACTCTGAAATTTGCCTGAAGTAGTTCCTGCTCTATTCTATTTGTTTAATGTGATCATTTGTTTTCATATATTTATGTATTAACTTCTGTTTTGCCAAAGAGCTCAAATGTACTTTTGGGAATCAAACCAGGGACATCAAAGATACATAGCATACTTAATATATGACAAGTCCCAATTGTAGTGCTTTTTGTGTAATTTTTTTAACATTTAATATGCTCTGTATTATATTTGATGTCTGTGTGCTGCAAGGTGACATCCATAAATAAAATATTCACTCATACATTCGCCCATAGCAGAGCAGAATCTTCCTGGAAGGCTAGCATTAGTGCCAGCACACCATCCAGTGTTGTTTCCCTGGAAAAAATGCCATTTAGCCATAACAAGCTCATTAAAAATAACTACTTAAGTGTTGCGGTATGTGGGACTGAGCAGCATGTGCTCTCCTTTGCAGATGCTCAACGCCATCCAGCTGTTTGGTGCCAACCTGGACGACTACCTGCACTTGCTGCTGCCTCCCATCGTCAAGCTGTTTGACGCCAACGATGTGCCCCTGCAGGCCCGCAAGTCAGTACTCCACATGGCTAACTCAAGTTACTACTGTGCTCAAGTTTTTCCAGCTTTATCATACTTTATTCATAGAAAGAAAATAACAGTGTCGCTACTGCTCTGGGGGGGTGATGGGCTGATCTACCAATCATCTTTGTTTGATCCCCCCTTGCGTCAACATGTGTCCTTTTGAAAGACATCTAACCCCAAATTGCATGAAGGCCTCTCTACAGTATTGAAGTATATGTAATACAGAGGATTTTATGGACTAAATTTGAAAGCTGTGGGGAAAATTGGCTCGCTTTACTGTATTAGTATATTAATAGCAGGTGTCCATTTTCTAATAAATATATCTGGCTGAAGTCTAAGAGGATATATTTTTGATCAATCTAATAGATTTTCCAGACCTTTCAGTTCATAAATTGAATCTTGTGGAGTCAAGTTTTAACCATTTAATTGTTATATATTTAATTGCTGCTGTTAACACTATTTTAAAGATATATTTCTTAGCTTTTCCATCAATGCCTACCAGAAGTACTCCTAGAAGGGCCGCCTTTGGATTGAATTGAGGTGGAACACTTCATTAAGGGCATCAAACACCTCATCCCAAAACGTTCTTAATTAAGGACATTTAATTGGTTTTGTTGGGCCCATTTAAGCTACCATTTTGGACTTCCTCAAAAATGACCTTTCCTTTTAAATCGGATTTGATTGTATTAACACTTGTACCACAATCATGAAAAAAGTAATTATATTAGCTATGATACTGGAAACATAACAAGGTTCAAATTGAAGTATCTTCACAGCTTTTTAAGTGCACTTTTATGTCCTTTCTCTCCTCTTACTGTTTGACTGAAGCTGAGCATTTCGTGTTGATCTGTGTTTCCTCTCAGGGTTGCCTTGGAGACACTGGACCGGCTGACTGAGTCCCTGGACTTCACCGACTACGCTTCACGCATCATCCACCCAATTGTCCGAGCTCTTGACAGCACGCCTGATCTGCGCGCCACCGCGATGGACACCCTGTCCTCACTTGTATTCCAGTTGGGAAAAAAGGTAGCTAAAGCTGTCCCCGGGGCTTGTAATTATGTAGCTATTATTAAAAAACTTCCAGCTTCCCTACTGCTAGCTTCAGATGAACAGCACTTCACTAACCCCTTCACCCCCCTAGTTTTTATAACTTCCTGCCAGACTGCTGATGTCATTGGCCATTTTGCAGCGGGGGGTTGGTGTTTACGAGAGTGGATGAGGTCACGTTCACTCCTCCCTTTATCCGTAAAAAACTGCTATCGTTTTCAGGCCTAACCTCAGAACCACTAACACACGTGCAGCCTCATCTGGAAACTAACGTGCTGCTTTTGATCTGAGACTCACGGTGGTTAGAGACAAGTGCAGGGTAGTTATTAGGCTTCTGGTGTTGGGAAAGAGGTAGCCAGACAAAAACACATCAAGCACATCAACACCCTTTTATTTACTCTGCTTCTCTTCCCCCTTATTTTCAGTACCAGATCTTCATCCCCATGGTAAACAAAGTGATGCTGAAGCACAGGATCAACCACCAGCGATACGACATACTCATATGTCGCATTGTTAAGGTGAGTAACACAATATATCCAGGTTTTCTATGAAACATATTAAAGCAATTGATGCCAACACACGTTTCCAACATGTCTCCTTAATTCATCAGCTTTTGTTCATTAGGCCTCATTCACCATCTTTTTTTTAGGTAGAACAAGCAAGCAATGTTTTCTTGGTTGGGATTTGTTTTTAGATATTAATAGAATCTACACACACTCAAGAACACACTAACTCACATTTTAGGTTTGACAGAATTGTGCAAAATTATTGTTTTGTATGTTTTGTACAGTAAAACAATACACTAACATGAATTCTGTATCCTATGTATTTTTTGTTATTTTATATCCACCAATAATGCTTCTAAATATGTTGGCTAGTAGGAGTACATTTTCTGCAGTACCTCTACTTCACTCAACTACTATTTAAGTTTTTAGTTTTTACATTTTGAGTCCTTTCCCTCCACGATGTGAGGGTCTAAGGACAGAGGGTGTTGTATTGTCATACTGATATTCTGTACAAACTGTGAAGTCCGCTGAGACCAATGTTACATTTGTGATATTGGGCTATATAAATAAACATTGATTGATTGATTGACCCTAGGTCCTTCATGACAATATCCTCTCAACTTTTCTTTGTAATTTGTTTGTGTGCACACCGCCTTATTTGATAGTCTCATGCCCTTTTATTTCAATTGGCAGGTTGTTTCCCTGGATATTAGGATGAACTGGCATCCTTTCTGAATTTATGAGCACAATAGGATTTATTATAAAAATACGTCATGATGTCTGAAGGCGACTTTTCTTAGGTCCTTTTTAATTATAAATTGTCAAATAAGTCCCATTGATCTTGTCTACCTCCTGCCTAGTCAGAGCCCATTATAAACACTTCATGAAACAGAGCACCTACACATGCCAGCATACATTACCCAATCAGGGACAAACAGTGCATCATAACCAAGTCATTATCATGATTTGTTTATCAACAGTTTCCCCTCAGGAAGGAAATGTGCTTCTATATTCATTGTGTGTGTGTGTGTGTGTGTGTGTGTGTGTGTGTGTGTGTGTGTGTGTGTGTGTGTGTGTGTGTGTGTGTGTGTGTGTGTGTGTGTGTGTGTGTGTGTGTGTGTGTGTGTGTGTGTGTGTGTGTGTGTGTGTGTGTGTGTGTGTGTGTGTGTGTGTGTGTGTGTGTGTGTGTGTGTGTGTGTGTGTGTGTGTGTGTGTGTGTGTGTGTGTGTGTGTGTGTGTGTGTGTGTGAGATAGGGCTATACTCTGGCTGAGGAGGAAGAGGACCCTCTAATCTTCCAACATCGCCACCTTCGTGGTAACCACGGTGACGCTCTGGTCAGCGGGCCGGTGGAGGCGGGGCCTATGAAGAAGCTTCACGTCAGCACTACAGCACTTCAGAAGGTCAGAGGAGATGATTGACTTTTCATACTTTTGAAACTCATATTCCTTTGCAGTAAAAGGCACAAAATGCAAGACCAGTGTGGCATTAGCTGTATTGTTTACCGATTGCTGTTGTATACATTTACCAGCCCTGTATACAAGCCCATAGTTTATTTGTGAATTTGTGATGACATATGGAACAACAAACTGGTGATTGATTAAAGGAAAAACTTAAACAAATAATTAGAACACACAATGAAAGCAGATGCTTCCTTTCAGAGCACAGGGGGTCACTGAGTCGACGGGTGAATATGACCTGAGCTGTTACATCACCGGTACTGTTCAACAGTTGAATGATGCAATCTTTTGGAATGACTCAGTTCTTTAACTGCCAAGATACCACAAGATTTATCCAATTTGTCCTACACACATTACCTGCAGAAACTATACTGCTCCCACGTAGTTCCCAGTGACTGAGACGGATGGTTTCTGTTTCTTCATAGGCCTGGGGTGCTGCAAGAAAAGTGTCCAAAGACGATTGGCTGGAGTGGCTGAGGCGTTTGAGTGTGGTCCTGCTGAAGGAGTCGTCCTCCCCCGCCCTGAGATCCTGCTGGTCACTGGCTCAAACCTACATCCCCCTCGCCAGGTACACCACTTCTTTGGTCTACCCTTTTAGCCGTTCCTTCTTTTAGGTTGTCCTCTTGTTGCAGTCCCTTATTGGTTTACATCCGTGGTCTACTATAACAGCTAAAAACATTAACATAATGGCCATATTAACCAATGCAAATGACCACATTTTAATTTCTCTCTTTCTGATTTGCGCTTCCGTTGTTACAGTTGGTGGACAACCACCTTTGAGCTAAATCTGGTGGAGAAATAAGGTTCTGGTCCATTGAAAAAAATAAATATATATATTCAATCTGCAATAAGAAGATTCAAAAATGTAAATATTTATATTGACATAAGAAAAGTAAGTTAATATATTAATTATGAAAATCTGATTATTGCTATAAATGTCCAATGTAAAACTGTAATAAACGTAAGTGTTTTAAAAAAAAAAAAAAGTATTGTTATGCTACTATTGAGGAACCTAAGATCTAAGCTTTTCATGCATTACATAATTACACCGTAGTTTTGTATATGTCATGACAATAAAACCTTTGAATCCTTTGAATCTTTGAATTGAATCTAATGCCACAGCTTATCAGCCTAAGTATTGTACAGTTTAATAGGGAGTCACAGCAGTAATATATCAGATGTTATTGTGGATCCAGATATGACTGGGTAACTATACATTTAAAGCAGATTCTACTGAAAAGTACTACAAATGCTTCATGATCAAAACTATAGTATTTGGATTTTACAGTTATGCTTTTTACATGCTATAAAATAATCCAACTGCTCTCTTATATCAGTTTAAAGCCTGTCTTTGCAAAAATGTAATGCTGTTTCACACATTGGGTATCTTTGTTTAACGTGTAAACGCTGTTCCTGTGCCGCACAGGGACCTGTTCAACGCTGCCTTCCTGTCTTGTTGGTCTGAGCTGAGCGAGGATCAGCAGGACGAGCTGATCCGCAGCATCGAGTTGGCTCTCACCTCCCAGGACATCGCAGAGGTCACACAGACTCTGCTCAACCTGGCAGAGTTCATGGAGCACAGCGACAAGGTGAGCATTGAACCGCAGCAGCTACCTTAGTTAGACCTTTTACTTTACCTTTTTATTTGGTATCTTTTCTTTTTAAACATTTTATTCAAGTCGATATTTCTATTAAATGTTTTATTGCTTATCTTTTATTTGATTGTATTCTAAAATGGAGCAAAAGTCATGAAACCATTTCCTTCTATATTCAATAAATAATGCAATAAAAGGTTCTAAATCCCTCTGATGCAATTCAGACCAAATCAAACCATGCTTTATCGAATTGCCTGCAGTCCTTTATATAAGCTAGAATTGTTTTTGATTCAAAGTGTATTATATTAGGTGTTTTATTTTAAAGGGTTGACAAATACAAAAAAATCTGTCTTATATAATTGAATCTCAAACCGCCCATAATAAATCCACAGGTGTGAGGTGTTTTTCATTACCACCAATGACTCAACTTTAACAAGTCTATTTCTGAGCTTTTTATACACAAACTGTCAAGCCCCTTTGTGGAACAAAAGGTCCACGCCAACTGGATGTGCATGACATTACATTCACTACATGATGTTGGAATACCTTCCGAAAATGGGCTGTACTTACATTGTCTCCAGCTGGCAGAGCAGCACCATTCAGACCTCATCTGTTTTGACATTGTCATTGTGGAAACAACGATGATGGTTGACTTGGCCAAGTTCATTTTAAGGTTTTTCTTTGTCATCAACGTATTTTCACACTAACTCGTGCATGAAGGCATTCGGTGTTATGAATTTTAAGCATCTGCCGGAAAATTCAAATGGTGAATCAGATGGTAAATAGAGTTTATGACCTCAAGTAACGGCTACGCCTAAATAGATGCTCTTGAAAACATGAGAAGTCACCCAAGTATCCTCATATGCCCTCATATTTTGAGGAGACATTAATGCTTTAATTCACTAGGCATACCTGCATCATGCTGTGACATAGCATCTTTGGTGTTGGCCCAAAATGGTCATCAGCCTTTTTGAAATTGTTAAAGGTGATTGTGTGTTTGAGATATTCCCAGTCTGCACTACATTACACTCTTAAACAGTTAATTAGAAATAGTTTGCTCTCAATTTGATAAAAAAAGGAACGGGAAAGCATAAGATGACATCAAGGTGACATATCATCACATCATTCATTTTCCAATGCTCTTTCACCAACATCTATATCTGGAGCAGTGTTTCTTTTGATTGGGAAAACCTGTTGAAGTCTGACGAATACACATTTTTCCACTCATAATTTCCAGGTAAAGATATTGCCGCTAAGTGCAATTAAAATGTTATGAGCAAAACAGGCCTACATGTTGGTTTGTTTGCAAATATATTTTATTCTGTTTTATTGTTGCTAAAAATCTGTAGGTTTATTTGAGTGGGCTTCTTTTAATTTAAATAGCCCACTTTATAATAATAATCAATGCCTGACTTGATGATGTCATTATTTCTATAGCCTTCCTATCAATTGTTTTTAAGCTTAAAAATAACCTCCTGAAGAAAATGAGCCTTAATGACTTAAATTGGCACATTAAAAGTATGGACTCAAGTGTTCATGTTAATAAATGTGCTCTGTCGGTTCCTAAAAAAATAAATACTAATACAAACCAGTAATATCTAACCAGAATTTCTTCCATTTGTCCGGGATATTAATATCTTCTCAGAAACACTGATCCCTTCCTAAATGACATGCAAAGGTGTTGCAAACCAACTAGAACAGGTCATAGAGAAGCCTTTCAAGATGCCATTTTGTCCCTAGGCCACATGTTGATCTAATTAGTGATGACACTGTTACGTTGAGTCCACAGACCGTCATGTGGGGGTCATAATATACCAGGGACACCCCCTGCTGTGAGGCTGCAGTGGAAACACGTGTAATGCGACCTATTTGGAGCCATTGGAAAGAAGCGAACCAGGCTATCAGACACCCTTTGGCACGTCAAATGGCTAGATTAACCACCATATTTTGAGCATTAAACACAGACTTTTGCTGAATAATAAGTTCAATGTGTGATGCAAGCCTTGCTGATTGCCAATAGAGAGCAACTGTCCATTCAACTTCCATTTCATTTCGATCTTACTCAACAATTTGGTAATTTTGTACAATTTGTTTCCTTTTCCAGGGCCCTCTGCCCCTCAGAGATGATAATGGAATTGTGCTGCTGGGGGAGAGAGCTGCCAAGTGCCGTGCCTACGCCAAGGCTCTGCACTACAAAGAGCTGGAGTTTCAGAAAGGTGCTTCTCCTCTCATCCTGGAGGCTCTTATCAGGTAGGTGGTCTTCATACCATATCATTCCATCTTGGCTATGCACCGGAATTTGCGCAACCAGCCACGGTTGCGGTTAATACGATGAACACAGCATTATACAAAATAAGTTTCTGATATTTAATACATGTATGACTTTTCTTCTGTCGAAAAAAAGCCAACGTTCATTTTACTGGTTTAATTGAGCTGTCTATAGAGATTTGCTACATCGAATGACAGCATTGCTAGCTAGCTAGCTAACAAAGTGATTTTTTTCACTTCCGTTGAGCGCACAGCAGCCATGTGAGATTTGAGATGACACTACACTTTGAAAATACACACACTGCTTACATGTTCAGTTTATAAAATGGAAAGGTACTGCAGTGTCCGCCTCACTTTGCTTATTTGTGTATGTTCTCCTTTGGCCCCTGCACGTTTTTCACAAGTTATGTTCAAATTATTATGTAGCTTTATACAAAGCTGTATATATCTTCTTCAGAGTAAGGACTTGCTTGTGACTTTCAGATTTTATCATAATTGGGCACTGCTGGTGTGGATTCGTCCTCATCACAAAAACGAGGTTTGACAGGCGGCTCTGTAATAAACAGTTACTGCATTAGAAGTTATTGCTTCAAGACAAACATGAAACTATTCTTTCAAAGTCAATTTATATTCTAATAAATACACACTCAGAAAATGATATTACACATATCCTCACATAAGCCTTTGATATCTTCTGTCATCTTTTCCATACTCCTTTCTCATCCTTCTTTATTTCTATGCCTTTGGCATGGCATGGAAAAATCTGTTTTCCAGGCATCTAATTGGACGCCTGCCTCCTTTTCATCTGTGAGTGTCTGGACTTGTGTTTCTCAGGGGTCTGTTTTCAATTTCTCAGGAGCCTTGATGATGATGAACGATGGGGGCCGGCACTCTGGTGTTTTCAATATCCCCATCTGGTTCTCACCTCTCCAGGATTTCCCATAAAATATCCAGAGGCTGGTGTGCATAAGCACTAAGTTAACCTGGCTCGACTGAGTAGTTTCTGTATTTAAAAAAAAAAGAGAAAAAGGTTCATATCTGATGCACACTTTTTGATGACGTGGAGGCAGAGCACTTTTGATGAGTCAGGGCATTTGTAGATGAGTTTAAAATATTTTGAGGATGTTTATTTTGTATTCTCTTATATGGATAAATACAATTCAAGGTATTCCTTCTGAATAGGTGACATAACTCAGACTTTTGGTTTGAATAATGTGTGAGGGATTTAAAAAAATACATCTAATAATTAGTTTGAGGTCTGACTATATTAGGCTTTGGAAAGAGCCAGGACATTAGTCACATTTTCCCCAACAACAGAGGAATATTGTTAATTGAGCATTTGGTCCATGGTGTTATTAGTACATCGTCCAGTGTTTTAATATTGACTTGGATTAGTCATTTGTTTCGGTTTTTATTTAATTTGACAGTCTCTGTTAGAATGGAATGATGGTGTGAAGCTGTGTGATAGATATTATTAAGGTCTGTTTAAGTAAAGTGCTCCCCCATTTACTAAGTTAATATGAATTTGGTGGTTCCATCGCCACTGTAGGAACTACAGCCGGGCATTAGTGGCATCTGGACAATGTGTTAATAATAAATTGGTAGCCATAATGTTACCAGGCACTATGGAAATGGATTTTTAAATAAAATGTATGTTCAGATGTATAGAGCGCTGTAAACTGCAAAACTCCATCTTATGCTAACCATACAGAGAGGCTTTTGTGCATTATTGTATTTTACTTCTTAACTGCTCTTATGGGTCCAATGTAGGAGTAAAAGGGGGTGGGCACTATAGTAGGAACACATGTACAATGTAATGCAATCCATTAGCCACTGGAGGATATTCTACTTTGGTAATAACTGCATTAGATGTGTGGGTTAAACCGAGAACAACATATACACTTCATATATAGAATAATATAATCTATATAGATTTATATAAATGTTTTATCAGGGAAATCATATAATGAAATTCAGGTCAACAACATCTCAAAATGTAGCTTCCAGAATGACCCTTAAATTGAATCCATAACACTGACAGTTAAAATAAATGTGGATCATATTAACTACCAAAGGGTTGCATCAACCTGTAGCTGTTTTAGTGGATTGCATTACTTTTTATTAAACACCTGTTCAGTAGATGCGTAGGATTCTCCTTTTATATACTATCTGGATTCCAAGTGAAAAATATGTGAAAGTAAGGACTTAGTTATAGACACACACAATAAATCAAATGTGTTTGCTGAGGACTACTAAATCCCCATTAACGTATTTTTCTTAACTTTTAGAACAATAAATTCAACACTATATTTTCTGCAATTCTTTATTTATAATACCTGCTGAAAGAGCCTGGAAGTCATATTCACCTAAACACAATACATCTTTAAGATTTCTATCTTAAGTTAAACTCTCCACAGATAACTTCAACTTCCATTTGCAGCCGTTGGGTTTCCTAAGTGATGCACATCAGTGATTAGAAATCAATCTTCGTCAACAGAAACCAGCCTAAAGCTGTTCTTACACCATCCATCACTGTTCAAGGTCTCCTTTTGTTGTTGGGGGCAAAAGTTTGAATAGTTTAACCCTTAGAAATAGAAAGACCTTGACACCATCCAAAGTTGCCTTGGGAAGAGAATCGCACTAAGCCCATCAATGAGCATATATAGGCAGTGCTCCCTGTCTGTAGGTATATGAATGCTCTATGGAATTCTTGGTTGGTTAATAGCGTAGCATAGTAGTGTTTTTGTTTTGTAGGTAGTAAACCTAAAGGCATTTAACTCAACAGCAGAATAGAGTCTGTGTGGTCTTCAGTCTTAGGTTTGGCTTAGGTGCCCTGGGACCTTTGTCCAGGATGTCAGTAAACGACCCCAAGAGTCAGAGGTCGGTGGCTCAGGGCACATATGTTGCTAAATTTGGACAGGAATGGACACCTTGGTTTGCTTTTAGACCTCCATTCAGTTGGACACATTTCAGCTATGCTATTTAGCCAGCCAGTGGAGTGAAAAGAATCATGTTGAATAACCAGGGTATATGCTTTGTTTCTTTTAAAAAATATGTTTATTTTCTATTACATTAAAACAACATAATTACAGAGCTGTACACATTTTACAAATGACACATTTCTGTCATCAATGGTTAGGGTTTTACAATAAAATGCAGCGTAATTCATAGGAAATACCTTTTTGGTTGATCCCATTCCATCAACACACATAGAACTTTTTTATTAGTTCCTACCAGTCCATAATGATTTACCTCGAACCAAACCACTCTGGAAAGATTATTTATACTACCCATAAATTGCTTTTGTTAACTGAAACTAGCATCCTAGTGCTTTCAAGACAAATGAGACAAGGAATCAAAATCCAGTCACCGATACAGGACAGTGGTAAAAGAGCATCTATCAAAGCTTTTTTTAAAATAAAATATCTTACTGATAAATACAATTAACTACAATTTACAATCAAACACCGCAAAAAAACATTACACATTCATTTGACTGAAACTCAATCAGACCATCACAAACGACATTTTCGTTTCTCTCGCAGTCGAGGGGGTAAGCCACAGTTTGGTTGAACATGTATTAGTGATATCTCTCAGCATTCATGCGTATGATCTTGGTCCAGGACACAGCTGAAGCACTTATGGTTGAAAATCCACTGGCCGGATCTTCATCTCCACTTTCTTGAGGGAGTAGTTGGACCCGTGCCAACCGTACCAATTGATCCCATCTGACTTCTTTGTGTGCTGACCGTAGCGGTAAAATACGCCGTTCAAGTTTGAGTCAGTGCAGCAGTTGTACCAGTAACCACCTGGAAGGAGACAAGGGAAAATAATCAAACTTAATGCTAATGGGAAGGAATAAGTATCTGTTACATCTACTATAAATCACACCAGTAAAAGGAACGTTTTCTGTGGATTTTTTTTGCAAAAAACGTACCTTTGCGCATGGAAGCACAATGGTCCACACATTTGTCATTGTCCTTGTTCATGGTGCTGAAGTTGGTGTTGTTGTGGTAGCGCAGGGAGTCTCCAGCGTTCCCACTATAGTTGGCAAGGAAGAGCTTGTAGCTGTTCAGCTCATTACTCACACTGAAAAAGCCATATTCGGCGTAGCGCGTCTTTCCTTCCCAGTCCTGCATTGAAAAACATATAACATTATTGAGAATATTGGCTTTCAAGGTGTGCCTGAGATAGTTTTATTTATTATTGATATACACTGCCTACCCTTAGAACAAACTGTTTCTGGGTTTTTACCTTCTTACTTTTAGCTATTAAAGGTTTATCCACTATTAGCATATTCATGCTCTTAAGTGTCTCAACCCAAGCTATAATAAGTGCTGTGCTTTCCAACACGTACCTCCATCTCAATCCTGAGCACAGTGGGCTGCCTTGTTAGACGGAAGATGTTGTCATTGCCTAACCAGAAGTCTCCGCGGATAGATCCAAATCCATTTTTGTACTGCTTCCAGTCCTGGTTAAATGATGTCAGACCTACTTTGCGCCTCTGGATCAGAGTCCAACCACCTCCATTGGTTTCCATATCACAGAAGACCTGAACATATTTACCATAATGTTAAGCAGATGGCCCACTCTGCTCCACCAATAAGTGCAAAAATAAAATGCTTAAGTTCAACTTACGCTTAACTCAGGTGTACCCAGAAACTCATCTTTAGGAAGTTTGTACTCGCCAGAGATCTTGTAGTTCTTGCTGTTCAGCAGGGATGAGCAGTCATATATGGCATCTGGAAGAAAAAAAAGAACCCTTTTCAGTTATGATAAAACCATATGCAGGTTCATAAAAAGAGTGAATGTCATAAATCTGAACAGCTTTATGGATATCTGAGTGATTGGGCAGATGAAAAATTGACCTTTACCCCCACCAAAAGCAAAATAGAGCAAAACACAAGGCTCAGATTTTTGCATAGTTCTCCTCAGACTTCAGTCGCAGTATGGTAATGCCATTAATGGGGCTATGGGATCACTATGGAGCATTGAGCCCAATACTTTAAAAAGGCTGTGTGAAAGAAAGAGAGATGGAAACCTTCCACTTCTTCTAATCTTTGCATCCCTTCCTGTTCTGCCCTCCTGTCTCTAATTTACTCAAGTTTAAAAAAAGAAAAAAAAAAAAAAAAAGGCCCCTGTGTTCCCTGTGCCAGTGACATAAATGTGGCCCTGCTAGACCACACAGTTAAGGTATTGAAATAATAAACTACGTCATGCCTGGCTAAGCTCCTGGAAGCGGCCAATGCTGATTAGTGTCGGAGATCATTTGTCTTTGATGGAGCTCTCTATTGACACCCCTGCAGATGAGCCTCCAGCTTCAAAATAATGCTTTTCACTGCTGTCAGGCAACTCAGATTAGTGTGAGCACTGTAATTTTCTTCACAACAGATTCAAAAAAAAGATTCTGGGACCAACCAAGCAATAGACATGGCTGATTATAGTTTTTCACGCCTGGAATAAATATATAGTTTCTTGTGTGCAAAATATTTAGCATATTTGAAAAATGCTTCAGATACTTTACGTCTTCACATTCCAGTGAAATGGATGCCTATGCATTTCTCAGCTTGTTATTTACTTGAGTTTATCTTTTCAAATAAAAAATGAGTACTCTTCACAATTGCAAGACACCTTTTTGTAAAATGAAGACATGCTGAACATGTGAGTAGAAAAAAGGTACATTTTGAGTTCAATTTTATTCCAAAATCTTTCCCATCTGGTGAACACCTGGAGTGTGAATTTGACAGCAACTGCTTAACAGGCAGAGGAAAAGGCCAGTTGCTCAAATATGCACTGGAATCACCAAAGGGTCAGTTTTACAATGTGTGATCATTTTATTTAAAATCTCCCCCGGACTGTTTCATGTGAATACAGTTCAGCAAAAATAACTTACTTTTTTTAAAGAGGTAATGACACCAAACAGAAGAACAAACAATTCTGGTCATTAATTCCTACTCTATTGCCAGCTGCTACAACGTGTCAATGCTCACCTGATGAAGTCTGAGTGGCAGACTGCAGGGTTTGCAGCTGCATGATCTCTACTCGGTTGTTGATCTCAGAGTACTTGCTCTCCGCCTCCGTGACCCGGGCTTCCTGGTGCCGGTTCTGCTTGTCCAGCTCCATTACTTGCCTAACAACGCTCATCAAGTCGGTCTCCTGCTTGCGACTCATCTCGTCCAGGATACTGGTCAGATTGGCCACCTGGACCTTCAGTGAATGCACATCGTTGCAACACTGATTCTTGGAGGACTTCAGAGATGCCAGTCTCTTCCTGGGATTCTGGGCCCAAGTCTCCGCCAACAGAAGAAGCGTGAGCCCAAGAGCCATTACGCTCAAATTAACTTTTGCCATTTCTTATAGGAAAGTACTTCAAAAAAAGTAGTCGTTCCCTGGAGAAGGTCTTTGCTGGAAATATCAAACGGACCAAAGCTTCGGCTGACCGGTAAAGTTGGAGCTCCTCACCCAGGCTCTGTCTTGTTTCCTAAGTGAAGCCCTCCTCTGCTTGAACATCTTAAATATTTTGTATGTGGGTCCTCCCCCTTTCCCCCACTCTGCGCACTATGCTGACCCTCTCCAACCTTCAGGGTGGAGGACCTTTCCCATACCTCCTCCCCCTGGCCCCCCGCCTACTTCTCCACTCATCTTACTTTCACTCATTCCACAGAGGTTTTTGCCCACGTTTCTGCTCTCTTTGTCAGGTGTTGAAGGTTTCCTGGCAGTACGTTTTTTTTTTGCCTCTGCCTGGAAGGGCAACATTAGAGGCTGAGGACGCAAAACAAAGGTTACTGTCTGAACTCAATGCACTTACAATTACAAGCCATTTGGTAAGTTGTGAAACGGCAAACTCTTAAATACTTGCACTATATTAAAGTTATTTCGCTTTGAAGACAAATGTTTACAACATTTAAAAGAATGTTTCAGGCTTAACCGCCATTGTATGTAATTATCCTCCCTGTCTTCACACTAAAATTAGCCTGTTAATGACAGATTTGACTCCTATCCTTGGGGTTAACCATTTCTTCACTAAATGTGGTCTTCACATGCCAAGAGGTGTGCAAAGTCCCTAATCACTCTTAATTGTGGGTTAAGTGTTCTGTTGATGCTACCCTTTTTGGCAGACTTTGAAATATAAATGTTTTCTGCAGTGCCTTTCAACATAACACTTTAAAAGGGTGTTGATAAAACGGGAAATGCTTCTGAAAAAAATTAGGCCAATATACAGCCTCCATTAAGAAGAAAGAATGTATTCAGGAGAGGGCAAACACAGTCTTTCCGAAAAGATTAAAATAAGATTCATAAATTTTACTCTTGACTCTATGCAGGGAAGTTTAACAGAAAGGTTGAGGTTCTTCAGATCCAAAATGAATCTCTGATGTCTATCTAGTGAATAATACTGCTGCTCTTAGTCATATTATGCGAGTAGTAAGATGAGTCAATGCAGAGTTCAACCCATGCCTTGTATATTGAGGGTCTTTGTTCGTTGGGTGCCTTGTTTGTGTCTTTAGAACTCCAAAGGTCTTTAAGTTGTCCTAACGATGGTCCCTTAGCCTTAACCTTATTCCAACCCTAACCCTTCCACATTGTGTCGCTTTTGGCACATTGAATACATGTATTCGTTTTCCATTGACCCATGAATTCATGTTTGACCCGGGTCACCCTGTCTGTCTGGATTGGGTATAAAGGAGCTCTGTACAATGGTAAGTATCTGGTTACTCTTGACTAATTCAGCCTGTGTATATTTTAATACTGTACGTTGTTGAAAGGAAACGCTCATAGGCACATAAAGTGGTCATTGCGGTTGGAGCCAAATGTTAACTGCTACAATAGTGGGGCATACAAAAAAGCCTTGTAGCAGAAAGTGTTCGTTTTCCATCTGCAGCCGAATTGGGTGCATTTGTCCAATCATTGATCTGGGCGTGAACATTCTACCGTTGCAATGTCAGATATCAGAGAGGCTTTCTTGAATCTCCATTCTGTGGAATTTCTATCCCAGCTTCCCGAGGAGCTGCCAGCCTTGCCAACTAAGATGAAGGCTTTGGAGATTAGGCCAGGTTGTGGGGTTTTAGGGGGCGTTTACCTTGGATATGGGAACAGCAGATCGTGCATGACTTTTATGATCCTCCACTATGCCTGATCATTGGCGTGCAAAATAGATGAGCTGCCATGGTGAGGTGCCAGGGTATGCTGTAAGTATAGGGAGTTTTGCGTAGCAGTAGTAACTGAGACATGGCTGTACCCGGACATTCCTGTCAGTTTTTACTTAAACTTTATGGCTTTTCCCTTCTCCACATGGACAGGAATAGTGTGTCTGGAAAAGGTAGGTATTAAGGCGTTTGCAAATTCATAAACAAGAAAACATTTCTCTGTCCAAGCATTCAAACACCATCGATTTCCTTCAGATGATTTGAAGACTTTTTTGCGCCATGATGCAATGTTTTTACAAGTGGGTCTACATCTGAGTAATGCAATAACGACCACAGCAATCGACTATTTTAACAATAAAGTATTCTAGAAATAATATACTTGAGATAATAAATACTTTTGCTTTATTAAAGACCAATAGTAAATAAAGCTACAAATAATTCCAATTCTTGCTATGGCATGTATATGAATTTCTTGCCAATAAAATGTTTTAACTGCAATGTATTGTACAGGAAAATATTAACCAATGGAGGCAAAAACAAGGAGCTGAGGGCGGAAAGGGTTGACGGAATATTAGCAGTAACTTAATATAACTGTTGAGAAAAAAATATCAACACTTTTACTGTAATTTCCCCTATTATTACATAATTTAACATCACAAGCTGAAACATTGTTTTTTTAAACATTGCTCTTTTTCTGTCCCTCTTGCTTAATGTTTGGCATCAAACGAATAATGAAACAGTTTTGATTGTTCTGCTCAGCATCATGCGGTCTGGTGCACAAATTCCAAATGATTACATAGTTATGAAAAGGTCTATTATTGCTTTGATGTTTCACCCAATAGCAAAACATTTGGATTTGTATAGCTCCTTATTTTTATGGGGATTTTGCTTCTGTAATGTTGCTGGCCATTTATTTTTTTAAATGTGGACATATGCTTTTAGTTTCCTGGATTTGTTGGATTTGTAAGGTCCATATGGGAGCAATATTCAATTTTTCATCTCCATACAAACAAAATAGATTGCCTTCATGTACGGTTTGTTGAAATGCTTTTAATTGCCAGACAAATCCTCCACTCTGATTAGATCATAACATGATCCTTGCCTTGAATTTCCTCCATTTGTCAAAAAAGTGGCCACAACAACTCTCCATAATGTAATTGTTAGCCACAATATGTATGTGGCTTAGTTTCATGTGGTTCTCTTTGCGTAAAACCGCAATGTGATGATTGCAGGGTAAATAAAGTGAGTCACCACATAATGATCTCATTGAAATCCAGTCTTACCTTTCCATTATGTTTGAAAACATTCCGATGATATCTACCAGAGAGAAACAATTAACAGGTAATTCAGTTAGGATAACTATCTTTGCTATGGTATGTTAAATATAATTGAGTTATTGGAAACTAGCACCAATTCTCCTGCCAAAAGTTGATAGAATTGTCAAAATTTTATAATTTTGACCATAGCTCTTCTCTAAATAATAATTCTTGCATTGGCAGATGTTCCGTAAATAATGTTATGTTTAAAGGTGTGTAGTGCCTGTTGACCTCCCTGTAAAATCTTAACCTCAAGCCCTTGATGTGCGTCAGTCTCTTTTGGAAAATGTGCCTTCATGGATTTTCTCATTGCCCTAACTGCTCTGTGAGTCACATCTCTCTCAGCAGCAATGCATCCCAGCGGCATCACTTTTCTCTGCTCCTGGACTCTGTCACTCAGTGCTAGTACAGGAAAAGTCCAGATGGATGCTGTTTTATATGTTTAGCATCAAGCTGTTTTTCCCTTCAAAACAGCTTCTTTAAACACCATTTTCCCCTTTTAACTATGTCTCACCACGCTCTGTGGGAAGAATGCACTGCTCCTCTTAACATTAGAGGTATTTACTCAACTTTAACCAAAGCCCCCCTTTTTTATACGACTTCCTCTGGAAGCCCGAATTTTTTTTTCCCTTTGCCCTGTAAGACAAGTTGGACACCCTGCTCTGCTAATCGCAGCTGTCATCTATCTTTGATAAGTGTGAGCTGACCAAACACAGTGTTTTCGGTCGGAATATTCTCACAGACGGCTTTTGTGTCCCTAAATACACTGGAAAAACCTTTTTGTAGTCAAACAGTGACCACCGGGGCCAAGCTGTCAGTGAAGCACTCATGGGTTCAATTACAGGCAAAGGCAGGAGGTGAAAGCAGGAGCCAGCGGATTCCAGGGCTTCTATCTCAAAACTTGAATTACGTAATCTTTATTAACGGTAACCCCTTCCACCTGTCGGCTCTGTTCTAACACAAGATCCTCAGTTTCAATTGTAAAAATTGTATCCCTTTGGCTTATTTGAAGGGATGATATTTCCTTTAGTTGCTTACTTAAAAACAAACAATTGCAATTTGGAAGTGGATTCACTGTGATAGACTTTTTGATTATTTTATTGAATTGAACCATTTCGTTTTTTAATGTGAGAAAGCTTGATTTATTATCCATTGTTAAACCAATACTTATGGTACTTATTAAGTCACAGTTTAGCTTGATTATTAACACAGTTCAAATATAAATGACATGCCTGACATTCCTCCTATGCCATTATAAAATCACTATGGGATGGATTACCCTAATTTCTGACACGCAAACGGTTGAGTTACCACGGTTGGATTTCAAAATAATACAATAGAAAATTACTTGCTTAATTCAGTCAAACCTGGTCACGTATCGGGGTTAAATAAACTGTTCCATATTCCAGTAATATAGGAGACAGTATGCACCAGAGTGTCTGGCTCTTAGAGTGGCAGACTTCATGCCCTGGCAGACTATCAAGAGGTCTGGTGGTTTAAGCTGGTTATGGCTACCATGTGGTGTGCTGTCGCACAGCGTACTGTATGCAGGTCAGGTCGCGGCCGTCTGCTGACCACCCCACGAACCAGTAGCTGGGACACACAGTCCTTGAGGGGAAGAAGAAACGGATTAGCCTCGATCCCTTTTAAAATGATTATATCGCTTTGTGTAAATACAGCTGGCCATATGGCACTTCTTCTAAAAGAACTTTCGTGACATTGAAATGTGAAAGTTGTTGTGTCATGGGACAAAAAACAAAAACTACTTGTGACCCCATTTGGCCATTCCATTGTGTGCTTTTGGCTATGTGGGTATCAGCACGATATCAGGCATTTAAGTACATCTAACAATTAATTAAAGTGAGCTGAAAGGCAAAAACGTTGATATCATTAAGCTATATTCTCTTGGACTTCCTCTGCCTTCATAGTATGTGTTCTACGATACTTTTGAACACAGTGTAGCCAGTAGAAATATAAATATACAAATCAATACTTTTCACATTTTGCTGCTTGAAGACTGATGCAGTCCTTTTGTTTGAACATGGCTTGTTTCCATTGTTTAGAAGAAGAATCAATTATAGCATGAGTCAATTTCAATAGAACAAAGCAAAAATAAATCTATCACAGAACTGGCATGGAAATATTTAATGGATAATTTCACTGGAAAATGTAGTCAATATGTTGCCTGCGGAAACCCAAGTCTTTCCAAAACACGTACACATATCTCTTTGTCCACATGGCAACAGCAGCATTCCAATGAGGTAGCTTTCAGGACTTTTATTTTTCTGTGGAGGGCCACTGGAGACACTTTGTTCTGTCAACCTCTTGACCTTAAGGTGAGGAGCCCAGGAGACATTGGTAAACATTGGTGGAATTGTTTCTCCGGCTGAGTCTCAATGGCCCCCTAACACTCCTAACCATCCTGAAGAATAAGACAAAAAAAAAACATATAATTGGGAAATTGTGCAATAAATGACAGGAAAGGACGCATTTTCTGCATGTATAACATTTCAACAGAACCTGATTTAGTAATTCAGATTTGTATTATATGCAAAGCCACATTCCAAAGCACTAAGCTTTATGATAAGCTTCACTGAGAGAGCTCATTTTGGTCATTTTGAAGAAATTGTCAAGGGTTGCTAAGTGTTTCCCCATGCCACGGCATCTGCTCGGTGATGAAACAACTACCTTTTTGTCTTGCCGTTTTCAGACAAATAAGAGACAAAGAGTTAGTCAGATGCTGTCAGAGATGTGCTCAACCCTCCTTTAGCCAAACTCATCTCGAGGCAATCTAGAACGAAGTTGGTGAGGTAACTACTTCGCATTCCTCAATGCTTATCTCATTTTGTAACGAGACAAAGAGGTCAACAACTGTATTGGATAATGACAACATTTGACTCTTACAGTACAAGTCTTAGATTTTAGTCTTCATTTGAGATTGTGTCAAGTGCCACAAGATATTTCTTCTCTGTTGATGTCTTTATTAAATATGGAGCGTATGTAAATCACAACATGTATCAAAATTCCGTACCTCTGGGCTTCAAACAGTCTTAAATAAAAAAAGATGTGGCTTTTAAACTTTAAAGGTAATGTAAGATTTCAGTATCCAGCGGCATTTTTAATATAACACATTAGTACAAAAAGGTTGTATGTTTGAATACTTCAACATGTGTTTGTTTATAATTTATTGTCTATTTGTGTTACTTTTTCGTTATTTTATTTTCAATTGTTAAAATGTATTGCCTTAGGATTTATCTCTAGTTTTGAAAGGGCTTATAGAAATAAATCCTCCTTGCCTTACCCGGCTTTCATACACAATCTGATTCACGTGTCACCAGTCACCAGTCAGTAATACGGTATCATTTTCTTTCAAAGCCCAGTCATGCTGCTCAAATAAATAACCAGCTGAAAAAATAGGAATCTTTTGGGCCCATTAATGTCAATCATCTTCTAATTGCCCATAACCGATGCCTGAGTGGGATGTCGGTGAAACTCTTTCTCGACAGAGAAGGAAAACAAAGCTAGTTCATGCTACATTGGTCACTGTGATACAATATACAACGGAAGATTATTTGAAATAAACAATTTCCCTGAAAACATTTGTTTAAAGGAAAGGCTTAGTATGTCTGAGTAGTATTTCTTATATGACCATCTATTTTGCAAAATTGAACATGTTATAATTCCAACACTTATTCTAAATGTTATAGAAGTTATTTAAATAGTTGAAAATGCAATTGTTCCATTTGCAATCTTTTTAAGGATCTACTTTTTATCCATTTTCATTAATCAATGAAGAGTTTCTTCCTCTAGGCTTCCACTGCTTTGTAAACCTGAAATCATCTTAAATCAATGGTTATATTCTTAACGTATTCAAATGGTAACGATTTGGCCTACATGATGGTCCATTCATTGATTCTTCTAGCAACATTTAACTCAATGAAACCATAAGCTAAATAATGTATAGCTTTTTCTGTAATATAAAGTGACTAAATGGACCATTTGCCCAACTCTAATGTAGCTTGAGCTACTTCGATGGCCGTTTTGACAACCTCCCCTTAAATATACTTCCTCCTTAGTCTTATTAGGTCTATGTTCTAGACCTAAGTGATTTCCACATTCGGATATTGCACCCAATCAAAGAACTGAAGGACAAGTGTCAGAAGGGATCCCTCAAAATCTATTGAAAGCAAGTTAATATAACCTTTGCCAACAATATATAGTATGTTTTAACAAATATTCAAACCCTCAAATACGCTAACGGGATTCAAAGTCAAATAAATTAGTAAATCAATTCAATGTACTTTGATTCAGCTTTAACCTAAACTGTGTTTGGGTAGCCATTCCCATTTTGAACTTATGTTCAGCATTAAGGAATGGAGTCAGCGCTTGGCAAACAAAGGACCCAGAAATCAGTACAGATCAAGTGGGTATCTTCCTAATTAGATTAGATTAAGTCCAAAAGTGAGGCCCTTTTTTCCTCTGTGAGATTCACGTATATCGTACCCTCTCTGAGGGAAAATGTCTTCAATTTCCTCTGCGATCATGCTCTCTTCTCAGTGAAAAAGCCAAGCCACTTTAGAAAACTTGAGATGGGGATTATGGATTATATTATTGGAGTGGATGGGGATTCTCTTTCTACAGTTTTGAAAAGAAGATACATTTCTACTCTCTTGGTGCTTTCTGACCCAAGGTAATCATTGCTTAATGTATTATATTCATCAAAATCAAAGCACACGTGTGGATTTACAGTTTGCAGTGTGATAAATCATTTGTTTTACACCAGGGCTTCTCAAACTCCGGACCAAGGTCCGGATCCGAACCGAACTGCAAATCAATCCGGACCGAACCCTGTGTCCCATTATCAAAAAAAACTCACAAATACATTTGCAAGTGTAAAACGGATCTGCAAATACGCTAAATATTTTCACAAATAAAAAAAAGATCTGTGAATATCTCTTTAACATTTACAACTTTCGATCAGGCATTTGTGAATCCATTTTGTATTTGTCGACCAAAAATGCGCTTGCGGATCTCAAATCTCTGCTCGTGGATCTCACATTTCTGCTTGTGGATCGTCTTTTTACACACACGGAATTTGAGACATATTTTCCGCCAGTCTCGGTTAAAATCTACTCGTGTCACTCGGTTTTCGGAAACCACGTGATGGCCTGCAGATGATGACATTTCCGCATGATTTCAATGTAAGAGCATGATGGTTTGTTTAATGCTCTGTTATTTTATTTATTATAATGAACAGCCGAATGTTAGATGCATTCTTCATCATCATCATCGTCATTGTCGTCGTCGTCGTCGTCGTCGTCGTCGTCGCCGCCGCCACCAGCGCAAAAACGCAGAGAGACTAACTTATGGCAACACAAAATAAAACATGGGAGCGGTGGAGATGAGGAGGTGTCGGCGTTCTGGCGATTTACTCGGAAGGCTTCAGTAGAAGCTGCTGGGAGTCCCAGCAGCTTCTACTGAAGCCGGGGGCTTCCGGCCGGGGGTTTTGGGCGGCAGTATACGCCGTGAAGTTGTTTGCGGCCTGCCAGTAAACCCAAAGCAGAAGAAGAAGAAGTGACGTCAGCGGCTTCATTTGCCTAATCCACCCCCAGGGACTTATTCCGGTGTGAACGCGATCTGTACTAAGTTCATCAGAACTAAAGAGTTCTGATGAACTAAGTTCTCATGAACCTTTCTGGGAAAAGTAGTGCGGTGTGAATGTGCCTATTGACCTTGTATAAAATTCACAAGTGGACCTTTAACAAAAAGGTTTGAGTACCCCTGTTTTACACTCTTGAGACTCATGAGTAGAGTGCAAGTGCATTTTCTTTTTGTTGAGCGGTGACTGAGTCTACCTATACCCCTAAAAGATTCAATCAACCTTTCTGAATAAAATATGCCATAAACATATTTCATTAATGTCAACATTATATAGTTTAGCATAGTCTGCTTAAGGTGATTGTTTTTCTTTCTCCCCTGCTCAGAGATGTTTGAATAGTGTGGTGCCGTGCTCTGCTTTAGTAATAGAAGTGGGAATACAGATGTGCAGTCATAGCTGAAAGACAAGCTGTTCTCTCTAATGTTGGAATAAGGACTGCATTTGTCTTGTAAAATATTGTATTTAATTCACTCTAAGGGTGTTTTATTTACATCGTAGAGTCTCACTGGACTTGTGATTTCAAAAAAAGTGTTATGTATTCTTCTGAATTTCTGTGGAAAAGAGCTGCATGCTAACCTCATTCAGGGTTTAGAAATTAAACCTCAAGGAAATCTGATACACATCACATTGTCTAGAATTTCATGGCATGATACAATAAATCATGATGTTTGGTACAGTGTGTAAAACTTAAGCTCAAGCTCTTTTCAGACACTTCAGTTCTGAGAAACGTTCCACTAAGGAAGTGATAATGCACAAAGTGAAGCTTGACAGAGAGTTTGAAGAAGTGTTGTGCTACTAGTTTGACGGAGGTTTTACTTGAGTAGGACGTTACGTGAGCCTGGTCATCTGGATGTGTTTAGACTCTGTGTGCTCGGAGCTGGCAGCCAGATGGCTTCAGCTGAGGGACAATGAAATCTCCAGGGTCCGCAGGAGAGAAAGCCCTTATTCTGATTTGTCTCCTCGGATGAAACCACATCTGGGCAGCTTTAGCATACCTCTGCAGCGTGTGTGTGTGTGTGATGGGACATGGAGACCCTGCAGTCCTTTGTTCACTTAATGCTCTCAGTTGATTATTCGACAATAAATGGTCATTTCTTAGTCAGATTTAAATCCCAAAAATATGCACAGCATATCCATGTGAGATCGTCAGTGTTTGCCACAATACTGGATGGTATTTGTATTTATTTAATACCGTGGGCTAGTTATTCGATCTGTTGATGAAAATGTGAATGGCACCTTATCAAACCCTCCGAGAGACATAGAAAAAAACTTATTTACTAAAATGAGCTCACTTTTTCTTGTTGTGTGATAACATTCTGTCTGGTTCGATTTCATTCAGTTTTTTTACTTTAACACCGTCCGTCATTTGTTTGCACCGCCTTCTTTTGAAAATTCACTAGAAATGCTACAATGTGTGAAAGAACAGTATTCATTGTCACGCAAGACTCAAAGATATACAGTGGGGCAAAAAAGTATTTAGTCAGCCACCAATTGTGCAAGTTCTCCCACTTAAAAAGAGGAGAGACCTGTAATTTTCATCCTAGGTATACCTCAACTATGAGAGACAAAATGAGAAAAGAAAATCCAGAAAATCACCTGGCCACAACCTCAAACAGTCACACTCCAAACTCCACTATGGCCAAGACCAAAGAGCTGTCAAAGGACACCAGAAACAAAATTGTAGACCTGCACCAGGCTGGGAAGACTGAATCTGCAATAGGTAAGCAGCTTGGTGTGAAGAAATCAACTGTGGGAGCAATTATTAGAAAATGGAAGACATACAAGACCACTGATAATCTCCCTCGATCTGGGGCTCCACGCAAGATCTCACCCCGTGGGGTCAAAATGATCACAAGAACGGTGAGCAAAAATCCCAGAACCACACGGGGGGACCTAGTCAATGACCTGCAGAGAGCTGGGACCAAAGTAACAAAGGCTACCATCAGTAACACACTACGCCGCCAGGGACTCAAATCCTGCAGTGCCAGACGTGTCCCCCTGCTTAAGCCAGTACATGTCCAGGCCCGTTTGAAGTTTGCTAGAGAGCATTTAGATGATCCAGAAGAGGATTGAGAGAATGTCATATGGTCAGATGAAACCAAAATAGAAATTTTTGGTAAAAACTCAACTAGACGTGTTTGGAGGAGAAAGAATGCTGAGTTGCATCCAAAGAACACCATACCTACTGTGAAACATGGGGGTGGAAACATCATGCTTTGGGGCTGTTTTTCTGCAAAGGGACCAGGACGACTGATCCGTGTAAAGGAAAGAATGAATGGGGCCATGTATCGTGAAATTTTGAGTGACAACCTCCTTCCATCAGCAAGGGCATTGAAGATGAAACGTGGCTGGGTCTTTAAGCATGAAAATGATCCTGGAGTGGCCTAGCCAGTCTCCAGATCTCAACCCCATAGAAAATCTTTAGAGGGAGTTGAAAGTCCGTGTTGCCCAGCAACAGCCCCAAAACTTCACTGCTCTAGAGGAGATCTGCATGGAGGAATGGGCCAAAATACCAGCAACAGTGTGTGAAAACCTTGTGAAGAATTACAGAAAACGTTTGACCTCTGTCATTGCCAGCAAAGGGTATATAACAAAGTATTGAGATGAACTTTTGTTATTGACCAAATACTTATTTTCCACCATAATTTGCAAATAAAGTCTTTTAAAAATCAGACAATGTGATTTTCTGGATTTTTTCTTCTTCTCATTTTGTCTCTCCTAGTTGAGGTATACCTAGGCCTCTCATCTTTTTAAGTGGGAGAACTTGCACAATTGGTGGCTGACTAAACCCTTTTTTGCCCCACTGTATCTCCAACAAGGCGTTTTGGGGAGGTATTTTCTGTGTTAGAGTTTTACTCGCTACAGGGTGTACTTTGAGGGTTTTGACTCTGCAGACCGTTTACATGCATAAAAACCTTCATAACACACAAGGGGACGGGTAATAACCGGAAAAGCATGACATGGGAACTTTTAAGTCTTTCTTAGTACACATACATGTAAAAGGCACATGATTGGCAACTTGGAGCATAGATTCCCTGAAGTCAACGAGTGCTTTTTCAAAGTTACTTCCAGTAGTCAGGTTGTCTTCTGTTTCCAACTATATACAAGACAGCTCCTGTTGTGATTTTTTGTTATTTCACCCGTCATTATGAAGGCTTGCACCGGCAGCTCCCTGAGCTTTGGCATGACCACTTGCTGTGCCATTTCATCACATTCTTTGGCCTCTACCCTATGTCAAATCAGTTTTCTGACATACATTCTTAAGTATCCTTCATCAACTTTCGCCTGCTGTCCTCAGGAACTCCAATGCATACCAGCTCTGTTCAAAAGCTACATTTTACAGATGTATTGGCCGTGGCTGCACACAAGTTTTGCAGTTGGGGATTGCGGTTCACATAAATAAGTGTTTACAGATGTGGTGGCAGTGCGGGTGATTGGAGGTGTACAATGGGGAATTGTGGTGTCTTGATAGATAACGCATCATTTGTCATTAAAACGTGACAAATGTCCATAGGTGCGTTTACTTTCCACAAAACCTTATTTAAAGAGGCAACATTTATTTTACATTTCCAAAATGCATGGAAGCCGATTTCTTATACCTAATTTCCACTTCATGCGCCGTCTGGATTTGCCTCACTTTTTTCTATTCTCTATTTCTCAATTTCATTTTCCACTGTCGATCTATGTAGATGTCTGCTGATTGCCATAGTGGCGCCGCGTTAAACTGCAGTGACATCAATCCTTTCATCGGCAACCAAACAGAAAAAATATACCAGCAACCTATTTTTTAACCTGGGTTGAGTTAATATAACTTAATAAAAGTGATGGTTGCTTTTGAGGGTATTTGGCAAATGTTTAAATGGTTAGTCTGCACAGGACTTCCCTCCGACCAATCGGCGGTCCTCAGTGCTTTCACTCCTAGTACCGGTTCAGCTTGCTTGGAACCTAAGGTGGTACCGAAAAAGTACCTGGTTCTTTTCACAACTTTTGCTAATAGAAAACAAAAAAATAGGTATAGGAATTAAGTAGAGTCGTGGTGTCGGCATTAGTTTACTTACTTGGCAATGGTTAGTCTGACTCATTGTTGGGTTAAATACTTTTCTTGAAGGCACATTGACACCACCATTTTTAGTTATTATGCCCCAACAATCTGGAACAAACTGCCCAAATCGTGCACGTCCACTGAAACACTTCAGATTTTCAAATCCAGACTAAAAACGCATCTATTTGCCACTGTTTTTAATTGAGCTGCTCATACTCACACTACACTATGCCTTTTAGTCATGTATTCTGTACCTGCTGTGTTTATTTATTTATTTAATTTCACTATCTTTGCTTTTTATGCCTGTTTTTAAATGCCATTTAGTTATGTATTTATGCTGTATTTGTTCTTAAATGTCTTTTGTTTTTATTTTGTAAAGCACTTTGAATCGCCGCCTGCTGAAAAGTTCTATATAAATAAAATTGCCTTGCCTTATGTATGCCCAAGACAATTACATTACAAATTTGGGGTGAAAAAAACATTTTCTTGGAATCAAAGTTAGCTTTTACCTTGTTGCTTGTCAAAGGGTTCTTCCCATAAAAGGTTAGACATTTGACATACCATTAACCCCCACTTTATTACCAGCCCTCTGAAATAGGATGAGGCTCAGGTCTACCATAGTGTTTTGTAATCTTTTTTGAAAACTACATATGGATTTTAGCTTGCAGATGTACGGTGAGACAGCTGGGCCTCAACAAATGCCTTTTTTGTAACCCCAGTAGTCAAATTCAAAAGTCAAAGTCAACTTTATTGTCAATTCCTCTATTTGTATACACCAGTATCAGTAACTGCAGCTATACATTTTCCACATAATGAAGCAGAGATTTCCTGTAGTGTAGAATTCGAGGTTCTTGTGTTCAAATGTGTCTAAAAGCTTGTCTTTGTTTATGCCATTTCTTGCAGCATCAACAATAAACTGCAGCAGCCAGAAGCCGCATCTGGAGTGCTGGAGTACGCCATGAAGCATTTTGGAGAACTGGTGAGTGTTCTTTTTTTTTGGTTTCTTCTGTATTTTTTGCCTTACATTAAAAAAGTAAACCTGATCTTAGGTTGTAGTCAGACCCACGTTTCTTCTTTCCTCTCAACCGTTCTGCTACATTGGCATTGCAGGGGTGCTGTTGCAGAAGGGCTCATAACTAGTAACTATAGCAACAGCCCTAACAAACTCAGACCTTTGCATTTCACGATGCATTTTCAGTCAAATGACATTCTCAGTGGGACGTGGTGTCTGTCCACATACTCTACTTCCCGGCATATCCTTTACCCTCACTTGCATGAGGATAAGGGCCATTTGAGGCCCAGAACACCCTGTGCTTAATGTGCAGCACGTGGAAAACCATCTGCTTTGCTGATCAGTATTCAGGGGCAAGAATTAAGGACTTTTTGTCCAAACAGACAGGATGTTTGGACTTTCTTGCATATTTGAATAGCTTTAATGTGCTCATCCTGTGTATAACCTAAAAACAACTTGAGGGTATTTTCTGCATCCTGTCTTTCCATTGGTAATGGATTTTCTAAGTAATTATTATTATTTTTATTTTTTTAAAGAGCTTGCATTTCAGTGACTCCTTAGTGTTTCATGTTCTGTGTAGATGGAGCTCGTCCATAAATGGAATAACAATCACAAACAGTGTACAGGGAATTTACATCATTACACAGATTTTCCATATCAATTACATTATTAGTGGTTCTGATCCTTATCCTTCCCAAATTGCATCACTCACTAACTGTTTTTTGTTTGTTTGTTGTCTGGCCGTCTCAAAC
Organism: Notothenia rossii; assembly: GCF_949606895.1. Classification (NCBI taxonomy): domain Eukaryota; kingdom Metazoa; phylum Chordata; class Actinopteri; order Perciformes; family Nototheniidae; genus Notothenia; species Notothenia rossii. The sequence continues at coordinate 30,240,199 of NC_136902.1, read as the reverse complement.
AGGCTTTACAGAATCAGTACCAATTATTAATCAAATCATGACCGAACAAATTGTTACCAAAAACATGTAAACAAACCATGTTCTTGTATGGGAGCATTTGATATTACTATAACAAGGAACGTGAACAGTGATATATTTAGTTTTAAACATAAAGGTGTGTGGCGCAGTGGGTTGTGCGTTGATGCTCGGATCACTGGTTCAAGACACTTCACCCCAAATTGCTCCTGTGGTGATTGTCCACAGTATTGAGTATGTAAGTCGATTTGGATAAAAGCATCTAACAAGTGACATGTAATGTAATAAAGAAACTCACCATAATGGAGTAATTTATGACTAATGGAACAGTGCTTTTGAAAAAACATAAACAAAGTTTTTGCTAATAGAATGCACCTGCTTGATTTTATGAAGTGGTTATATTTAGCCTCGAGTCAAGGGAAATGATTTTTCCAAACCATTAGGAACTGGAAAATGTCTTTGTGAACTTCATTTATGTTTCTCTGTAAAAGCCAAAGCATGTTGAAAGTGAAAAGACTGTGTAAAAACAGCTTCACTGCACTTCCAGGGGCCTCGTTTATGAGGTGAATGGTTGGAAAGCTTTTTATTGTGGGAGGATGCAAGGTTTCCCTGTTTAGTGTATTGGTCAGGAATCATCAGTAAAGCATAGGTTGGAAGATATCAGTTTGGATCATTATTGGTTGATGTCTACCTTGAGAAGGCAATACCTAAAAAGGATTTTTACAGGACGCCAACTTTTAAATTAAGAGTTCCAGGGCTGATTTATTATTTTGGGAAACTCCAATAAGTCGCACAATATTATAATGAAAGTTGTGTTATTAATCTCTTTGTTTACACTAGAAGAGCAAACTCGTTAGCGTTCATGGTTACATTTTTAACACGACTCCTTTCTGCTTTCATCTTCTAGGAAATCCAAGCCACTTGGTATGAGAAGCTGCACGAGTGGGAAGATGCCCTGGTAGCCTACAACAAGAAGGTTGACACAAAAACAGAGGATCCAGAGGAGATCCTGGGCAGAATGCGCTGCTTAGAGGCCCTGGGAGAATGGTACGTCAGTTGTAATAACTGTTGTGAGTTCAGTAGAGCTGCAACAACTTGTACAACTTGTTTCAGCCTTTAAGTCCCAGATTCATTGATTTGTATCAACTATATATAACGTCAGTTTAGTTTTCGTAAACATACTGCAATGGGTTGTTATATTATAAATGTATTCTGGTATTCCTTTAACCTTTTTTAAGTATTTTAATGTCATCTACGACATTATCGACTTCTTGCAACTCTTCTCAGGTTATTTCTAGAAAGGTGAAAGCGAGTCTCACTTTCAACTGCCTCTTATATCTTGGGACTGTACCTGCCTCACACATGGTTTAGCACGTTGTTACCATTTTCAGGCAATTTGAAGTGTATCCTAGATGCAGTGAATTATTTTCGAGACTTTACAAATCTTTTAAACCGACAATGTATAGAGCTAGGTAAAGAGAGAAGAAGCCCTGACAGTCTACGATGTCTTCAGTTATTAACCTTAGTTTAAATGGATGAATGGATCAAATAAGTGTCTGTCGTAGTATACTTGCTTTCAGCTATTCCGTCTTTCATTTTATTTGCGTTGGCAGCCTATTCCTACCGAGACCTGACATTAGGCCCTTTATGACTGGGCGAAAAAAGAGAGAAAAGTTCCTCTGAATTGACCAAGAATAATTTTAACAGGAAATGCATGAACAGGCATCCAACGTAAAAGGTGCCGTCACTCCAATTGAACCTCACCACAGCTGAGGCTCAACTCCCAAACGTCCGCCCACCTTTTAAAGAGCATTTTTCTTTTCGGGAAGAAGTCAGTCACAAGATGTGCGGAGGATCCAAGTATGTGGATCATCACAGAGCTTACGACAGTGCGCAGATGTTAATTTGCTTATGTAACCTCCATCAGTATGCCATTGTTATACATACATACATACATACATACATACAATTATTTCACAAAAAAGTGATTCAGTTATTTAATTTTGTGTGTCAATGGGTTTGGCAATGAGGTAACAGTAGTCCACATCGATAGTCAAACGAGTTTAGACCTAAGATAATTTGTTCCTATTAAGGTAAGGAAATATGCTGCCTGTGATCTTTGTGATAATCCAAAACCGGTGAGCGAGATTCAGTCAATTTCATTTGACAGGTGAACTCAAACATTAGTTGAATGTTGAAAAACTTGAAGCAACCTCTAACCTAGAAAGTTAATCTCACATTTGAATCAAGGGAATTTACAAAAACATTTGAACACTTGAATTATGTGATGTGGTCTCTTGCTTCTGTTAAACTTCACATATCAACCTGCTGTACTGCAGCTGCTTTACATCTGACTGTGTCTACTTGGCACTCAAACTCAAGCTTTTTTCATGTTATGCTGTGTCAGTACGACATGTTTATATACATTTTTCAGATACGATTCACTCAAACAGCAACAAAAAAACGTTCCTCCTTCCCCACTCAAAAATATCCATATTCTGCAAGAAAAGACAAATAAATATATGATAATAATAGTACAACTATATATATATATATGTTAATGATAAATACATTCTTTTTTTAAAAAAGCATTTTTGGGGTTTATCCAGATTTTCTTGATCCATATAGAAGTCTTTGCTCCCACCAGGCTTAGCAAATAACCTGAACCCCCCTGATAAAGAAACGGGCAGAGACTGCAACCACCCCATTAAAGACCAACCCGAGAAACACCCACTGGGGCGATCCTTGTCAGAGCCCTCGAGGACATAAAGTCACTATTGGACCCTTTGACCTTTTAATGCCACTATTTTGGCCTTTTAACCCCAACCCTAATTTATCTCTCAGCTGATCTTTAAACGACCGATAAGCATGAAAGGTAATGTTAATAACATAATATTATTTCAAAGTTGGATTGGATCATTCTTTTTTCCAGTGTATACAATAGTCTTTTGTTTGGAGTCAAGAATTTACTGCAAAAAAACCACAATTTTTTATTTCCTGTATTCAGCACTTGTGTCCTGTTATAAAGTAGAATGTTCCTTTTTCCTTACTTAAAATGCCCTGCACACCAACACAGGCAATTATTCTGTCTGATTAAGTTATTTTCAGGTCGTAGTTTGATAAGATATACTAGGGAACAGGGACGTGCACAGACATTTGGAGGGGCTATTGCTCTAAACTGGAAAAAGGGCCTCTCCCCCGGAAAAAAACATAAGACCTTTTGAAAATTCTAACTTGTTTTTAATTTAAAATGTTCATAAAATAAAAACACAACACTGTGACACTCAGTTGACTTTTATGTCCAACTGCTAAATTCGTTATTCAGGCACATTTTTTGTTTTGCGGTCCATATCTCATTAAAGTATCTAATGTTAGTAACTATTAAAGAAAAAATGGAAACAATCCTGTTTTTAATGTAGTTTTACCATTGTAACTGCTGTGCAGACATACTGATACAATAGGGCCTCTAACTAATTACAGTAGGCTACCTTAAATAAACTAATTAATTAAACCAGTTCAATACGCATTATTCTTATTCTTATCATTATTTATGAGCACAGTAACGGTAAGGTATCTAATTACTTATTTATTTAGATTCCCATCACTTAATAACAGAGATGGTCAAATTAAAGTAGAGACATGGCAGAAATTCTACAATGAAGCGGGACAGTGAAGTGTTCACCCATGAGAGGGCGATCAAGAAAAGAGAGCGAGCAGCCCCGTCGAGGGAGTTTACGGAGCAGAGTAAAAGACACAGAAAGACAGAAGGAGAATAACAAGTATATTTAGGTGTTTCTTTTGTAAATAACTAGGGATGTAACGATACCAAAAACTCACGGTACGATAATATCGCGATAACAAGTCCACGGTACGGTATTTATCGCGATATTGAATAATAAAGGGAAGAAAAAAAAAATCATAAATTTTTTTTTTTCAATAAAACATTTTTTTACTCTGAAAATGTTTTTTTATTACATAATAAATCTGATTTTTACAGCCTTTTTGTAGGATAGCAGTATTTTAAAGTGTCAAAAACAAAGTGACAGTAACAGACTGGAACAAGAAAACCAGTGTTTTTGTACCTACTGGTACTACCAAACAAAGTAAGCATTTTCTTTATGCCACTGCATCTCACAAATAAACAAGGACATTTAATAATCAGACCCTGCAATAAAATAAATCAAGTTTCACTTGTTTTTCAAGTAACTCAACTCAAACTCACTAGTCACTCACTCAGCATCATCAGACAGGTTTTTAGGAATATGAGAATGTCCACATTTCCAGGTATTTATAAGCTGGGGTGTTTAGGCATTTACAATATCCCCTGCTCTGGAAACAACTCTCTCGCTTGGTACTGATGTTGCTGGGACACCAGTGGTCGCGTTAACCGAATATTTTATTTAACAATGACGGATAAATCTGAAAGCAGTCTGTCATTTTGACAGATTAGAACAAACTCGGAACAGCGCCAACGTTTCCCCGCAGCGAGGCTCTGGTGTTATGCCGTGTTATGCATGCCCTCCAAAAGGAAATGATATAGTTCCCAAACCGTAATTTGCCGTACAGATCAATACATGTCTGGGAGGTTTTGCTTCACGCTGTGCGCGTCCCGCGAGGTGCATGCACACACGGCATAACACCACCCCCCCCCCCCCCCCGTTGACAGTTCACGAGCATGCTCTATCGTGAACTGTTCAGACCCGACGGGTAATAAGGGATTATGACGGATATTTTACGATCCTGTCTGTCAAAATGACGGACAGCGAAAAAGTCTAACGACAGGCTTATTGACATGGCGAGATATAAATATATGGTTGGTACTTGTCAATGTCTCTCGGTGTGTAAATGTAGCCCTGTAAATACGATGTCCTTTTGTGTTATCTGTTGTTTTATTTTCATGTTGTAACCTACTTGCTGCCATGTTGGACAGGTCTCTCTTGAAAAAGAGATCGATGATCTCAATGGGACCACCTGGTTAAAAAATTATTATTTTTTTAAAAAGTGTTTAAAAAAAAAAAAAAAAAATTTTTTTTTTTAATTATTATTTTTTTAAAATCGCGGTAGATTTTGTCAGTCTCACGACGGTATTGGGACTTTTATTTACCGCGATACCGCGATATTCGGTATATCGTTACATCCCTATAAATAACCGACCGTGTCAAGAGGAAGTAAGGGGGAGAAAAGTTAAGACGATTCTAAGGGCCCGTGAGTGACGGAAGCCCCAAAATGTTTAGAACATTAAAAAATTAAATGTAAGTAACCTTTTATCAATACTCAATAATTAACATTAATAGAACGTTATATTGATAAAGTACTCACTAAACTTACGATTCATTTAACTTATTTTCATCCAAAAGTGAATTATCCAAAGCCTCTGTCCACCCCCTTCTATTTACATGTAATGGTTTGGTCCTGCCTCCAAACGCAGTGCGCACCGGCGCTTGCAGAGAGTGAAAGCATGTGAGGAGGGATGCTAGTACTTAGCCTACGTACTGTGTTGTACCATGTTTCAACGACTCAAAAGGTCAGGCTCTAAGAAAAGAAGACAAAGGAGAGAAAGACAAGAGAGAGGGACTAAAGGGCGACAGTATGTCACCCAGTTTTTCACAAGAAAAGGTGTGGTCCATGAGTGGTGGAAATTATTCTGTTAGCTAATGTTTTGTTTTTACTAAGCTGACATTAAGTAGGCTACTGTTAATATCTTTTCAGAAAATTCAGAGGTTTTTCCATTTCACTGCTCTTTTAGCTGACATTTAAAGGTGGGTAGGTAATTCACTTCAGAAACACTTTGTTATATTCTATGGAATGCTCTTAACATCCCGATAGCAATGAATATATTAAATGCTTTGACAATAAATACATAAAAAAAATTCATCTGTGGAAGCCGTGGCCCTGTAAAAAGCACGACCAATCATTTTAGCCGGCCCGGCTAAAATAACTGGATGGCTACCTGCCTGTCAGCCTTCCATCTGTGCACAAACTTATCTCGTGCCCTCATTGGTCATGTGCGCGTTTGTGTGTGTTGGAGGAGGGGCTCTGTAAGGAACTCTGAAGGAAGGGGCAGATTTTTTTCAGTTGTGTACTTTCAGATTCTAGCGCACTCGAGCTGGTTTCTCCATTCTTACCTCCCTACCTTTAATAAATGCAGGCACATTTTTAGCGCCTATTCATACTAAATCAGTTTTCCCTCCCCCTGGTGCCAGGACCAACAGATCCATCTCTAAGCTCAGTAGCCCTGTCCCCCCATAATGCTGAACCTGAACCAGCTTTTTTCCCAACTGAAGGAGGTGAGCAGCATTGTGTTGAATGACATACCACTTAACATATTTGAAGGGAGACTGGAATACAAAATCATCCTAGGTATAACTCAACTATGAGACAGAATGAGAAAAAAATAAGAAAAAAATCACATTATGGTGGAAAATAAGTATTTGGTCACCTACAAACAAACAAGATTTCTGGCTCTCACAGACCTGTAACTTCTTCTTTAAGAGCCTCCTCTGTCCTCCACTTGTTAACTGTATTAATGGCACCTGTTTGAACTCGTTATCAGTATAAAAGACACCTGTCCACAACCTTAAACAGTCACACTCCAAACTCCACTATGGCCAAGACCAAAGAGCTGTCAAAGGACACCAGAAAAAAAAATTGTAGACCTGCACCAGGCTGGGAAGACTGAATCTGCAATAGGTAAGCAGCTTGGTGTGAAGAAATCATCTGTGGGAGCAATTATTAGAAAATGGAAGACATACAAGACCACTGATAATCTTCCTCGATCTGGGGCTCCACGCAAGATCTCACCCCGTGGGGTCAAAATGATCACAAGAACGGTGAGCAAAAATCCCAGAACCACACGGGGGGACCTAGTCAATGACCTGCAGAGAGCTGGGACCAAAGTAACAAAGGCTACCATCAGTAACACACTACGCCGCCAGGGACTCAAATCCTGCAGTGCCAGACGTGTCCCCCTGCTTAAGCCAGTACATGTCCAGGCCCGTTTGAAGTTTGCTAGAGAGCATTTAGATGATCCAGAAGAGGATTGGGAGAATGCCATATGATCAGATGAAACCAAAATAGAAATTTTTGGTAAAAACTCAACTAGACGTGTTTGGAGGAGAAAGAATGCTGAGTTGCATCCAAAGAACACCATACATACTGTGAAACATGGGGGTGGAAACATCATGCTTTGGGGCTGTTTGTCTGCAAAGGGACCAGGACGACTGATCCGTGTAAAGGAAAGAATGAATGGGGCCATGTATCGTGAGATTTTGAGTGAAAACCTCCTTCCATCAGCAAGGGCATTGAAGATGAAATGTGGCTGGGTCTTTCAGCATGACAATGATCCCAAACACACCGCCCGGGCAACGAAGGAGTGGCTTCGTAAGAAGCATTTCAAGGTCCTGGAGTGGCCTAGCCAGTCTCCAGATCTCAACCCCATAGAAAATCTTTGGAGGGAGTTGAAAGTCTGTGTTGCCCAGCGACAGCCCCAAAACATCACTGCTCTGGAGGAGATCTGCATGCAGGAATGGGCCAAAATACCAGCAACAGTGTGTGAAAACCTTGTGAAGACTTACAGAAAACATTTGACCTCTGTCAATGCCAACAAAGGGTATATAACAAAGTATTGAGATGAACTTTTGTTATTGACCAAATACTTATTTTCCACCATAATTTGCAAATAAATTCTTTAAAAATCAGACAATGTGATTTTCTGGATTTTTTTTTATTTATCATTTTGTCTCTCATAGTTGAGGTATACCTAGGATGAAAATTACAGACCTCTCACCTTTTTAAGTGGGAGAACTTGCACAATTGGTGGTTGACTAAATACTTTTTTGCCTCACTGTATATATATATTTTGTATAAAAAAAAAAAAGTTAACATCTAATTTTAATTATACATAGCCAATGATCTATATTAAACAAAAAACTGCTTTTAGTCTATTTGGATGATGGACAGTTTGAAGCGTTGAGTGAGTCTGTATTAGGTAAACAAAATGTTAATCACCGACATTTTGGTTATGATATTAATACTAATGTTATTATATTAAAGCAAAATCCCTGGCGGCGCCCCTGACCATAGCCATATGAGGCCGGACTCGGAGGGCTTTCCTTTGCTTCCAGCTGTCAGATTGTAAACAAAGTCACGTGACTGGGGGCAGATGACAGCGCTGACAAGTTGTTTTATCGCAGCGAGATGCTACAATACTAATGGTGGGCTTATAGTGTTGATTCGGCCACAATAGAAAGCAAAAAAAACTCTCGCTCTCTCCAGAGGGGCAGGTCAGAAAAAATGGCAAACGGGCTGTTGCCCGGGCAACATTAGCCCCTACCTGTGCACGTCCCTGCTAGGGCATCACGTAAAAAATGCACATGTTATAAACCTACTTTAGACATTTTGGCATGTGGTGGCAGGTAAAGCGATGTTGGTGTAATCGATAACACACAAAAAAACTGCAATCCATTCTAGTGAGTTAGTCCTAGTATTTTGCATGCTGGCTCACTGTCATAGTTTACTGGAACACTTCATGGAACTGAGTCATCGTTGACGTGTGACATGAAAACTGTACTCGCCTTGTCCAAACAACGCAGGTACAAGGAAAAACTCAGACGGTGACGGAGATGTGAAAGTGAAGACCCCTGTGTGGGCAGACCTTAGGGGTTTTAGTGTAGGGCTTTTTAAAGACTCTTTACAATGCAAGTGTTCTTTCAGCATCTTTTCAGTTGAAATACCAAAGATGTGAATAATAGCCTGCTGTGTCAAATTATAACCCGAGCTCTTCTTTCCTCTGGACTCTTTCGTGTTTGTGCGCTTCAGACAAACGCTCAGTGTACCGGAGCGTTCTGTACTAGCTTTAATGTTATGCGATAGTCAGGCAGCTGGAGAACGGCTTCCCTTCGCTGACCCCCGTCCAAACCTGCCCTTTTTTATGCTCTGTCTGTGCCTTCCCTCTATCTCTCCCTCATCTGACCTTGCTCGGGCATCCAGTCTGTAGAACACATGCAATGGGTTTGATCTCATCCTGGACAGTGACGCACGCTGATTATTGTTAATGAGGGAATTCGTTTTGTTTATACGCACCTAACCGTCTTTAAAGAACAAATTAAGAATTAAGTAATGGCAGATGTAAAATAAGTCTTATCTCCTACTTATACTCGGATAAAAGGACTTGGCTTATTCAAATGTTGTTTGTGAGCCAAAAGAAGTACATTTTATGTCTTGACCATAGGTCTTGACATATATGCATTATTTTAAGACTTGGACTTTAGAAGAGCTGTTTTATCTGTAGTTTTGAAGGATGACTTAAGAATAGTTTGCATAGCTTTATAGTGGTTCATGTTAGCAATGTCTACACAAATACTTGTCAACTGATCACCTGATCAATAAAGGAAATGGTTCTCAACTCAAGTTGCAAGCCCCTGGAATAATCAGATGAGTTTTTTGTGAGGTTGGGCGCAGAGCCTTACATTTTCAACAGTTAGGTAAGTTTAGTTTCTATGGTTACCTCCCCTGCTAGCTGAAGCCGCTTCACACAGATGTCATCTGATTGTTTGCACTCAGTGGTCGACAAACTTAAAGTTAACGCTCGAGTAAATTTAGAGCGGTGCATTGCGCTGAAATGTAAAGATTACGCCTAGTCGAGTAGCAACTATCTCTCCATAGAAATGCAACGTCAACGCAGAGCTGTTTTCCCAATTGCTATGTTAACGCAGCTTTTTTTTCTTTTTGGTGTCTAAATAGTTTTGGGCTTATGATGAGTTTAAGTCCCACATGTTTGTTTTTTTCTCCATCTGTCAACCCCAGAAACGATCTTGCAACCTCCCTTGGAGATATTTCAGATCTGTTTCTAAATAACTAATGTCATTACTTCCTTCTACCATCTGATGCCTGTGGTTAATCTCTTCCAGGGGCCAGTTGCACCAGCAGTGCTGCGAGGAGTGGACCCTGGTGAGCGAGGAGACCCAGGCCAAGATGGCTCGAATGGCTGCTGCTGCCGCCTGGGGTCTAGGTAACCACTCAAATATAATCTTTTGACTGAAAATGTTTTAAAGAAAAGGTCAGCGATGAACAATGTAGTAGCAGTCAGCCGTGTTTTAATAGAAGACTTTTGCATGGAGCATTTAGTCCATCCTCTTCCCGACTCAGTGCAACAATGCAATCAAACCGAGCAGCAAAGAAAACAGTTACGGGCCCGCTCTCACATAACCAGATGGGAATGGTATCCAGTCATAACATTGACATATCGTAACGTGCAATGGTGGAGAAAAGCAGGGACCACACTGCAGAAGCGTCCTTTGAGATTTGCGGTCTGCTGCTTTGACTTTGTAAAAGTCAATCGTAAACCCTGAGACGAAACTCAACCTGCAGGCCTGTCCGTGTGAAAGACTCGGACCATCTTTTATTGTTGTTATTGGGAGGCAAAATGTTGAAGTTGCAATCATTTATGTCATCACAAGCTGAAATGGAGGGTAGTTCAAAACAGCAGTATAAAGGGCTGTTTAATGTCAATCTGTCTCAGGCTTGCCAAGAGGTGTCAAGCCAACTCAGAACCCATCGACTCTCAATAAACAGATACCTGCATATACATTCAGAAATACATTTAAAACCTAAATTGACACCAGAATTTGAGATTGCGTTTCGGCCACAGGGTTCCTTCTCATTTGCACTCTACATCGTCATGCAACTAAAGCCTGCTTGAATGTGATTGGTAAATTCTATGTCAAAACAAAAGATAAATGGCAATTTTTACAATACTTGCATTTTGTCAAGTTGCCTTTATGTTATCAGAGATTCAGTCTTTTTTTCTTTTCAAAACTTTATTGTTGTTTTTTCAGGTCACTGGGACAGCATGGAGGAGTACACGTGCATGATCCCAAGAGACACACATGATGGCGCGTTTTATAGAGCAGTGCTTGCCCTGCATCAGGACCTCTTCTCATTGGCTCAGCAGGTGGGTTACATCATCACTCACAAATACACCCAATGGATACGATTTCCCCCCGAACAGAGGTATACTATGGCGCATTTACACTGCAGGGCCTCGCACGGCTTAGTACGGTATAGTTAGGCCTTGGTAGGCCAGCCTCACTTTATGCTGCGTTTCCATTACAGTTTAGTAGCTGGGGCAGTAACTATGGTAACGCGGTGTAGGCGGAGCCGTGACGTCATCTTCAATGCGAAACACAAAAACAACATCAGTCGTTAGCTGTTAGCACTCAGAGCTCACAGCTCCTCATATCTGTTCAGAAACTAGACAAAAGTTAAACAAGTACAAACCACAGACTGTCTGTGTCATGGCGAATACAGTCGCTGGTTTATTTATGTCTGTATAGGCCGTTGTTGTGAGTGTGTGTGGACGGTCGGAGCATATACAACGTTAGCTTAGCCGATCTGCATTCAGAAAACACGCTTTTTAAAAGGTTTTTCGCCTGCCGTCTGTCTACAGACTTGTCAAAGCATTAATTCATGGTTTTTACAAACCGGTATCAGTATGTTGTTACTTCCGCATAATTTTGAAACGTGCATTACAATTAAATCATGGTAAAATATGTTCATTTTGTTGTAGTTGAAGCCCCCTTGCCAGCGATTCTCTCACTAGTTTAGCATATTCAGCCCGGTTGTTGGCCCGGAAAGAACCACGATTTTGGAGGGCCAGAAAAACTGTGAAACAGTACCCGTTAGCCGGAACTACCCCTAGTGGAAGCGCAACAAAAAACGGGCCGGCCACGGCACGCTTAAACCGTGCTACGCACTGCAGTGGAAATGCGCCATTAGACAGGGTTCCCGCGGGGTCTTAAAAAGTCTTACATTTGATAATCAGAATTGAAGGCCTTAAAAAGTCTTAAATATGATCAAAAAAATAAGAAAGGTCTTAAATATGATTACGGCAATAGCCTTTCAGTTCCCCCCAACAATTTGTATGGAAATAAATCAACATGGAACCAGTAATCACTAACTTTGTTTCCCCCGGGACCTTATCAGAGAACACCCAGCTAGTAACCTAGCAACCAAGCTTCAGCTAGTGGCAGTCAGAAACTCAGGTATCTTCGAATCTACTTACAAATAAATATGGGGAAGTGTAAGTTCAACCGTATTTGGTTGGAAAACATCAAATTTAGTGCTTGGTTGAAACCAGTGGAGGGGAACGTGTTTGAATTGTAGCGTAAGCTAGTACAGCAGCTCTCGCAACATCATCCGGGCGACGTGTGGGTCTACGTCAATCATAAAAGCGGATGTGCTGTGGATGCTAAATACCGTAGCTAAACACCAATCCTACAACAGCAACGATGAAAGATTGTAGCCAAGGGAGCAGAGCTCAGAAGATAGCGAGCGTGCGCCCGCACACACATACACACACACACACGCACACACACACACACACTCACACAGACACACACACTTTCACGGTTAGGCAGTTCTTTTTTTCTGCTTTTTGTCTAACACGCTAACAAAGTTCTATGTGCTGTTATGTTCAGTCATTGTTCTTATGTTGAACATGAATACATTTACTTTGTAAGTAATTATGAGATGTATTTCTTCTTTCATAGCCATTTTCCTTTCTTGCCGTGAAATAGGTCTTAAATTCTATTCGAAGTGGTCTTAAAAAGTCTTACATTTGAGGTGGTGAAACCTGCAGGAACCCTGATTAGAAGTCCATACTATCAGAAAAACATCTCATAAAGACATGCCGCATGGGAATACGTTTAGCCTAATGGTTTCTGGACTTTTCATTAGTCCTTTATAGCAATGCTCGAAAAAGTTAAAATCATTGGAAACAACATTGTAGGAAACATAAAAATGGCTTTACGGCTGTTCCAGACACGATCAAATTCCGCCGTCAGCTCAGGCTATTTATTAAAACGAATCGAATGCACAAGGTTTGTTTTGTTTTTTCCTTTTACAATGTGGTTCAAACTTAGTGTGGAAATGTTATGTAACTCTTACTTGTCACAGTATTCAGCCTCAAATAAATACAGAGCTTGTTACCGCGTCTGTCTGCCTGTCAGCACGGTCTGGTGGAGGTCAGGGTGGTGTTTTTTTACTCATTGGATGAAGGTTGGGATGTAAGATGAGCTCATGGTCCATGGAGACGGATTTGTTCAGGTTGGATGGCAGCAACATCTAACAAACACAAGCTCCAGCACTGACACCAGTAAACACCTGCTCATCCAATTTCCCCGGGACTCATCCTCCGAGTCGCCTTTTCACCACAAAGCCCGGGAGGCCTGCCCTCTCTGCCCTCTCATGCTTCCACAGCCGCCCTCCCTTCTTCTAATTTGGAGATTAGATCCAGGTGTGGTCGATAGGATACTACATCAGCTGAATGGGGAAAGCAGATTTTCTGACTCGTGGCGACGATGAGGCCGCTCGCGATGAATGAGGAGGAATGAGAAGCAGATGGAGCGAGGTTGAAAGCTTAAATGTCAACATGAGCTCAGTCTAGTCTTCCGGATGTGGTTTGTAATCCTCGCACTTAAAGTCCTTTTGATTCCCTAGGGATTCTTCTTTTTTTTTCTCCCTCTATACCCCCCAACAACCAGACCAAGTTCTAGGAGTTTGAGCGTGCCCCTTTCATGATAGGGATCAGCTTTCTTTGCTTTATAAATCTTAGTGTTTACTTAGTTCCAGTGATGATGCGTATACACGGCAGTCGTGCACCCCTTTGAAAACAATTTGTAGCTGTGCCAAAATTAGTGATATATCCAGTTCTCAAGTGGGCGTTTGAGTTGTAAATTTGCTAGGCTTAGGGTTGATTTGCTTTCACACTTTGAGTTTCCTCTAGCGGTTCATTCGGCCCTTACCAAACACATAGAATGCTTCATATGTGCAATAATAGCGTTTTTTCTGATTGGATTTAAAACCCATGTAAGTGCAACTTTTATGTAAGAGAATGGGAAATCGGGTCACGGTTTGTTTGTGCTGCAAGGAGCCAGACACTGCATTTATCAGGAGTCGTCTGGACTGCACATTTCCAATGAGGCCCCCGCACAGTAATTCAGGAGTTAAACAGGACCATAACCGAGGGGAGGCTGTAAAGAAGCAGCCTCATTGTCACCTCGTCCCAACCGCCCTCCTCCTAACCCCTCCTCTTGTTGTGCATGCCTGAAGAGGTATTTAGGCACGCCATTCCTCCCTTTCCCTCCCCGCAAAAGAATAATTGGTGGGAGTCGGTCTGAAACAGCTGTGTACCCTTGCCTCAGAGAACTTCCTAAGTCCCCCCTCCCTCATTTTACCTTCCCATTAATAACAGTTCCCAAAAAACATTGGCTGTCAAGGCCCGAGAAATCTGCACATTTTCCGCCGCATCACTTGTGTCCTTGTTTGTCCCTTTTTGCTGCTCTGGTTCATGTCTTACTTTTTTCCATCCCTCAGGGTTCTCGCTGGTCATGGAACGTCTCCAGTGTCCCTGACTTTAAAGAAGTGTGGTCGTGTTATGAAAAGTCAGGGAACTGGAAGTTTAATAAATGTGTCAGTAATATAGGGTCATACACCAAAAATACAGGAATATTGGAAGAACCTTCTTAGGGCATGAATGTCTTCTGGTAGTTTGGGGGAATTAGTATCAAGGACATGGCTGGAACCAAAACTATCAGATCACATTCAAAAATATTGTTTATCACTTTTATACAATTCCTCTCCCTTTCTCTAAATGTGCGCAGAACTTTAGGATTGTTTTTGTTCTTTTTTTTTAATTCTGTTTATTTAAATGTTGCAGATAAAATCCATATAATCAACATATGAAATAATTTGAGGACATTCCATCCAAGGATCCTCCCAAGATGAACAAAACGGTGACATCAAAACCAAATAGATTTATAAAAGACATACTGAACAACAATTTCATTAAGATGGTGATATAGGTGATAGAGAATAAACACAAAAAAAGAATATAATTCCTCTTTGGACTGCTGCGATGTTGAGGGGTTTTTTTTATCAATACATTTAACATCCACAAAATACCACAGCATACCTTCACACGGTTTCTTTCAACAATTCATTTCCCTCTCCTCATAAAACACTTGGCATTCAGCAGCAGTGCATCAAAACATTTCGCTACACAGTATGCATCTACTCCTAGTGTCACAGATTAAAACTGCGTGTGCACCAAGCAATAACACGTCTTGGTTCATTTGTAAAAAGTGTTTTTATTCCCTGGGTTTAGTCTAATCCCGGCTGGTCCTGATGCGAGAAATGTTTTTGCATTCTTATGTTTTAAAGGGAATTTCAATGTGGCCATTTGTTAGCTTTACTAAAGAGTGCCTTTGGAGGGCAAATCATGTAGGTCATGGGTGAACTGTTTTACTTATGGTAAGGTTTTCTGCAACTTCAGAAGCTAACTAGCAATAGCGCCATCACTGCACCATTCAAACAGTCACAAATCTTATTGAAAGATCACATTGTAAATGTTTTTTTGTTTTTATTTCCTGTAGTGTATTGATAAAGCAAGAGACCTGCTGGATGCTGAGCTGACGGCCATGGCTGGAGAAAGCTACAGTCGAGCATACGGGGTAAGTGTTAGCTAAAATACTCAACTCCTGGCTTTACATTACATCACATACAGCTAATGCCCAAAAAAATAACATAACAACAAAACATGAAGATACAAACTCGACACATAGCATGTTTTTGTTGAGTGGTACCTGCGTTCCAGCAGTCAGGAAGTAATGAGTCGATTGGACAATGCAGAGTGATGATTTAACAATGTACTAGATATGAATAAAACAACAGTTATTAAAGCGGTAATTTATAAGTATTTATACATTTTTAAATCTCAGATCTTGAGAAGTCAAAAGCTTCTCCGCAGCCACATGTCCCTATTTTATTTTCTATATACAGTAATAAATTATCCGAGGATAATTTCATATAAAATAGCAGCTCCTCTCTTGCAAATGTTGTCAGGTACCATCAACATAAAAGCCATTTGATTCTTGTTGATTTACATTCGGTGGTTACTAGGGCTGCACGGTTTTGAAAAAAACTGACATTGCGGTTTTTTTCCCCCTGCGGTATATATTGCGGTTTTTTGTTTTTTTTGTGACCAACTTTTTATTGTTGTTTTGTTTTTTTTGCCCTCACAAAAGGGATTTATACAGATACAAATTATATTGACAATACAAAAAGAAAAAGAAAAGACAAAGAAAAATTATAGGGAATCCCTTTCCCATGCCACCCCGTCCCTCCCTCTTCCCACCCATCTTGCCATTTTACAGAAAATCCTACCTGATGTTTTTTAGCAATCGTCTGAGTTCATCTATATATTATTTATATTATAGCATAACAATTTATAGCATAACAATTTATCCACCTAAGATACGTGTGTGTGTGTGTGTGTGTGTGTGTGTGTGTGTGTGTGTGTGTGTGTGTGTGTGTGTGTGTGTGTGTGTGTGTGTGTGTGTGTGTGTGTGTGTGTGTGTGTGTGTGTGTGTGTGTGTGTGTGTGTGTGTGTGTGTGTGTGTGTGTGTGTGTGTGTGTGTGTGTGTGTGTGTGTGTGTGTGTGTGTGTGTGTGTGTGTGTGTGTGCGTGTTGCTGCTTCAACAATGAATTGCTTATAAAACGTAACATTTATGAAACTGATTAAAATTAAGAAAACTGTTGCATTTCAGGACAGGATGTTACGCACTCCTGAAAAAGATAGCATCAATCTGTTACACATCCCTGAATAAAGGTTATTTTAAAAAAAAAAACACTCGATACAGACACAGCTTAGTAAATAAAGCGTGGGCGGGGGTTGCTCACCAACTGCAAGATGAAGTCTGTGGCCAAAGCACTGCAGCCTGGTCCACTCGTTTAGGGAGGCAGCCTTCACCATATTTGCAGCACTGTCTGTTGTTATACAGACTTGACGTGTCTCATCCAGGCCCCAAGCAGCCACCGCTTCTATCAGCCCCGCTGCGATGTTCTCACTTGTGTGATTTTCTGGGAAAAATGCCGTTTGCAAACAGCGACTTTTCAGTTCGAAGTCCTCATCAATAAAGTGCACCGTCAGGCTTATGTACGGCTCCGTTGTCCGGCTGGACCACAAGTCTATTGTAACAGCATAGTATTCCACTTTTGACAGCTCTGTTTCAACTTTTGCCCTGCATTTCTCGTACAGGTTGGGAATGGCGACTTGAGAAAAATAGGTGCGTAACGGTATAATCAATGAATCAATCAATGTTTATTTATATAGCCCAATATCACAAATGTTACATTTGTCTCAGTGGACTTCACAGTTTGTACAGAATATCAGTATGACAATACGACACCCTCTGTCCTTAGACCCTCACATCGTACAAGGAAAAACTTCCAGAGAAAACCCACAGTTTAAAGGGAAAAATGGGAGAAACCTCAGGGAGAGCAACAGAGGAGGGATCCCTCTCCCAGGACGGACAGACGTGCAATAGATGCCGTGTATAAATTGAAAAGATAATACATTTGCAACATAGGTAGTCCAAATGTTTGGAAATGCATGTGTGTATAATAGGAAGATGAATCCACAAGGATATCCATCCAGGACTTATGATCCAGGACCACAGCCACGACTCAAGATCCAGGACTCGTAATCCATGACCCAGGACCGCAGGATCATCCATGACTCCGGATCCCGGCGTATATAGACACCAAAAAGGAAGACATTTGGGGAAGCTGGGTTAATCGGAACATGAGAGTACACAGGTATAGACAGAGAGAAGGAAGAAGTAAGATGTCCCTCGACAAACCAAGCCTATATCAGCAAAACTAGGGGCTGAATCTAATCAGCCCTAACTATAAGCTTTATCAAAAAGGAAGGTCTTAAGCGCACTCTTAAAAACGGATAGGGTGTCTGCCGTCCGAACACAAACTGGAAGCTGATTCCACAAAAGTGGAGCTTGATAAGAAAAGGCTCTGGCTCCCATTGTACTTTTAGAGACTCCAGGAACAACCAACAACCCTGCATTCTTGGAACGCAATGCCCTAGTAGGACAATAGGGTATAATGAGTTCTTTAAGGTAAGATGGCGCCTGCCCATTAAGGGCTTTGTAGGCGAGAAGAAGAATTTTTAATTCTATCCTGTGTTCTATAGGGAGCCAGTGTAAGGCAGCCAGAACAGGAGTAATGTGGTCCCTTTTCCTAACTCTGGTTAGTACACGAGCTGCAGCATTTTGAATCAGCTGAAGCGACTTGACTGACTTCTTGGTACACCCTGATAATAAGGAGTTACAATAATCCAGCCTTGAAGTAACAAATGCATGGACTAGTTTCTCTGCATTGTTTTGAGGCAAGATATGCCTGATTTTTGCAATGTTACGTAGATGGAAGTAGGCGGTCCTTGAAATTGATTTTATGTGGGTGTTAAAGGATAAATCCTGATCAAATATAACACCAAGATTCCTTACAGTCTCACTGGAGGCCAAATTAATGCCATCCATAGTTAATATATCTTTAGATAATTTGTTTCGTAGATTCTTCGGGCCAAGTACAATAACTTCAGTTTTGATCGTGTTTAACATCAAAAAATGTAAGGTCATCCACGTTTTTAAGTCCTTGAGGCAGTCTTGAATTTTATTTAGATGATTAATTTCATCAGGCTTGATTGATAAATATAGTTGAGTATCATCCGCATAACAATGAAAGTTTACAGAATGATTCCTTATAATATTGCCTAACGGAAGCATATATAGGGTGAACAAAATAGGTCCAAGCACTGAGCCCTGTGGCACTCCATGGTTAACTTTGGTTTGCATGGAAGATTCATCGTTGACACGTACAAACTGAGAGCGTTCAGATAGATAGGACCTAAACCAGCCTAAAGCAGTTCCCTGTATGCCAACTAAGTGCTCTAGTCTTTGCAATAGGATATCATGGTCGATAGTATCAAATGCAGCACTAAGATCGAGCAAGACAAGAATAGAGACAAGTCCCTTGTCAGAGGCTATTAGAATGTCATTTGTGACTTTAACCAGAGCTGTCTATAACGTACCGCTTATCAACTGAGCGGATCATTTTCTTAAAACCCTCTTTGGTAACGGTGTAAATTGGTACCATGTCTTTTGCCAGGTGAAATGTTATGGCATCTGTGATGTCTTTATGCCGTTTTGAATCTCTCGTATGGTGTAACACCGGCAAAGGCATCTGAAATAGTTTTTTGCTTTCGCTGTGGGAGGCATTCAGATCTGACTCTGCACTCGTCATATAGAGATTTGTGGTGTCTATTCAAATGGGCAAGTAAATTCGACGTGTTGCCTCGGGCTGCCGAAACAACTGCATGGCACTGTCTACAAAGTACCTTTGTTTGGTCAACATCAAGCTTTTTGTAACCAAAATAATCCCAGATGGCAGATGTTGCTTTTCTTTTTCGAATGAAATCTTCATTCTCGTCCTCCTGTGCCGCGCTCATTTTTTACCGTTTTTTCGATCGTCTGCAAACTAGCGGGGCGGGGCCTGCTGTGATGCAGAGCCTGCATGTCACTCACTCAAGGACCCCTGACATGAGAGCTGCGCAAGTTTTCCTTTTCTAGCAAGCAGCAAAAATAATTGTAACATGACGTGTTTGAGTTAATGTACCTACTTAATATCGCAGTTCCAAAAATATATTTTTATTTTTTATTTTTTAAATATATTTTTTTACATTATAAAAAAATAATAAAACCGTACGTCCCTGCGGCGTGAAAACCGCGCATGGGCATACCGCGGTTATCGCCATGACACGGTATATCGTTCAGCCGTAGTGGTTACAAATGGCAGCCAAGCGGGAAGATGACCAACCCTTTCTAACAGATGCTACACGACAAGGTCCAGTGGGTGGCTAACTGCATTTAATTGCAGCTCCTGATGAATTGACAAGCTTTAATGATCCTTATATTGCACGGAAGGGGCTTTCGCAACTGTAACAATGAATGTTTTAAAATGAAGGATGCATGTG
The DNA here is from genome assembly GCF_949606895.1 of Notothenia rossii. Classification (NCBI taxonomy): domain Eukaryota; kingdom Metazoa; phylum Chordata; class Actinopteri; order Perciformes; family Nototheniidae; genus Notothenia; species Notothenia rossii. The sequence goes on along the minus strand of NC_136902.1, from coordinate 30,220,302 downwards.
TTTGTTTTGCAGGCCATGGTGTCCTGCCAGATGCTGTCAGAGCTGGAGGAGGTGATCCAGTACAAGCTGGTGCCTGAGAGGAGAGACATCATCAGGGAAACATGGTGGGAGAGGCTTCAGGTAACTGCAGTGCATAATATGAGGATACAGGCTTTAACACACACACAACTTCAAATGTGTAGCAGCTGTTGGGAAAGGTTACTGCTTCTAACGGGAATCATTACACCTTACACACTAATACCTCAGAGAGCGAGAATGTAACTGTCTTCTACATTTGTGTGTTTATCTCTTAATTTGAAAGTAGATTTGTGAAATTCATGAGTCATGTTGGGCTCTGGTAAGTGTTATTCATGGTGCTTGATCAAACTGGAGATGAAGGTCAGTAGTAATTAAGGAAAAAACATGTTCCATATGCAGCCAAAACTAGCTGCAATCTGTCCAAATTAGTCCAAATGTCTACAGAAGTTCATTCACAATCTTGCCGCTGAGTAAACAAACAAAGGAATTAGCCACAGCGCATTGTCAAAAAAGGCAAATGTTTTATAAATCTTATTTTTTTCACACACTTTCAAGTAAAAGTAACCACATATGATTTGAGTTGCTGGCGCCGGACAGACTGGCAGCCTCTTCGCTCCACCACCTAATCAGCGCATGTATATAGGTCCTGTCTGTGAATGCGTGTGTGTATTTGTATACTATCATTAGAGTGAAAAATTGAATTTCCCTCCCGGCGATTAATACAAGTTGATATTTATCTTCATAATAGGGCCCCTTTAATTGATAATGATAAAGTAATATTAGATTAAAAACCCAAGGAACTCACTTCCACAGCTTGTTTTATGAGTGTTTTGGATATTAACTAAAGATAATGTCCATAGGTGAGTGTTGATTCATACTTTAAATTGAATTGTAAATCAAGAGCTTACATTTTCCCTACTTGGTAAATAAAACTGATCGCCTGAACTCCTTCACACTTAATAATCTATCAAATCATTGTTAATAAATGTGCCCTTACTTGCCACTGCAAGGAGTATTCAGAAGATCCGTGGCTCATTTTGTTTAATCCCATTTTAACTCTTCCTACTTCCTGATTATGATTACTATGATTATCATTTAAAATAGTCCATTACAGTGTTGTACATGCTATCAAATGAAACAGAACCAAAGAAATTACAAGTGGTTGGGAAAATTGCGCCACCGGCCAAGTCTTTGGAATTTTAGACGGATGCCAATCGGATCTGGGATGATTCTGTTTAAGATCGTCTTTTCCACTTTGGCCTTTTCACAGCGGAATTAAAGTGAGATTGTTTAAAAGGCTGCTGCTTTGTTTGTACATGTGAGACGAATGATTTAAACAAGGCGGAAAATCTTATAATCCATTGACCTGTGATGCAGTCCTGATACCATTGAATCAAAGCTGATGAGTTTAATACAGCGCTTATAATGCTGCTCTTTTGTCCCTGCTGGCATTCCTGTCCGTCATCTGCTCGGATGTTACTGACGTCTTGGAAAGTCCCTTAAACCTGCGTCATCCTGTACCTTAAATGCTTCCAAAGAAGATTGTCTTTGTCTGAATGTGCCTGCCCAGAAGACTTCGACACACCTTTTACGAAATCTAATTTGAAGTATTCTAAGAGGCTGTTTAATACCACACATAAAGCAAATACCAGAACACTTAAAAAGTCCAGAGGATCTGTTGACATCTGAAGGTCACGATGAAGGAGATAATGCTGGAAATAATTCAAAACATAGACAGCACTTGCGTTGCCTGCATAAAAAAGACATAGGAGAAATAGCTGGGGCTCACTTTTACAGCATCAAAAAAACATTAAATGAAATGTTTTATTCATTAAACCAAACAAGAAGAGCAATCAGAGACATTGCTGTTTTTTAGCAACAGATGCAGAGCATAATGTGCATTTTTGATGCAATTGATGACAAAAAGAAGTGGCCATCCATCATTTTCCTTTTAAAAGCATTAGACAAAAAAAAAGAAAGATGGTCAATAAAAGACAAACTATTCTCAAAGGTTAAGGTATAAATCGGTTGATTCTGAAGTGCATCATTTTGTTTATGGCTTTGGATACAAGTTTAACATTAGCCTTCTCTGGTGGCTGACAGGTGCAACATGCTACAACGGCCCAAAACACTTCCATTAGGAACAGTGCGCTGCACTTTCATAAACCTTGCACATATAAAAAAACAAATGTGCAAATGAAGAAACATTTTCACCATCTTGACGAAACACCGTCCTTCAGCATTTCTTCTATGCAGCACTTTTAGGAAACCCTGCTCATGTTTCGCCAAGTTGGTGAATGTTTTCTGAATGCTGCGCATGTGTTTACAAGTTGGTGAAGATGTTTCTTTATTTGTATGTGTTTTGAGTGACACATTTGTGTTTTTTTATTTGCACCGTTTTTAAAGCTACAGCGAGTTTCTCCTTTTGCACCTGTCGGCCACCATAGTCTTCACCAAGAACTTGTTAAAAAGCTTTTTTTCTCCCAAATTACTTGTTTCTCCCCAGTTTTTCGGCTGTAAGAAGTGCAACTGTTACTAATATCCTTGTGGCATTTCAAGGTGTCTATAAAGTCAACTTGACCATTGAAGGGTTGAGTTCCACACTCAAAGCCTTTGTGCCGTAAAATGAAGATACTCTTGAACATCTTGACTTTTTCCACCCATAGCAGATGGAGGTTGGTTGGAGGGGTTATTTAGGATCAAGAGAGGTCTTCCTGAGCAAACAGACAGGGCTCATAATGGCTCCAGAGCTGCGTTGCCTGACAGGTTTCTTCTCTCTTTAGTGATTTATTAGAGACTGACCGCACACATGTGTTGGTGAGTCACTGTCCAGCTCCTATCTATACCAGTCTCTCACTCATCAAAGGATTAGAGGAATGGCATAGAGCGTATGAAATACACTGCACCCCATCGTGTATGGGTAAATGTGTGAGTTTTATCTCCGGGAGTTTAAATGTTGGACTCTTACTGTAGCTGTTGGTTCCATCTTCAAGTTCCACTAATGCAAATCATCTTTAACTTTCCTCCTTGAAGAAGTTAAGCACATTCACTCCAACTTCTGTGCTTTGCCTTTAAGCAAGTTCTACAAACATTTTAAAGTATTTTACCTCACATCTTTGTCGGGCCTATTCCATTCTCCTGCCCCTTTTTAATAATATAATATCGAACAGTCTCGCATTGCTTAAGTTTGGCAGAATTGACACTGCGCATGTTTTCTTGTTTTTTACCCTTATTTGACACTGTTCATTCAAGAGACAGACAGGTACAAAGGGGATTAGATGTAACAATGTTTCACGGCTACAGTTGAACTTGGATTGTTGTGCTTTTAGACCACCTGTCCACCATGACGTCCCCCAAGGATAAACAGTTGTTGCTTTCAATCAAGTTGCTTGAACTGGATAATTTGGCATTTCCTTTTCTTCTTCTCGGCAGAATGTCAGGAATCTCTTGCAGTTAAACTCAAACTAAACTTTAGATCAATGAGCTTAGCTTCTGCCAGATTTGACCTGCTGTCAGCACCTTACCCCATCATGTATTACCTATTTCAGGTAATAGAGTATTTTATTCTAGCCTCAGCTTGTTCAGCTGCTCACTAAAAAAGGCTTCTCAACATTCTTAAACGATCTAAGGAAGAGAGGATAAAAGTTTCAGATAAGGTTAACACTTAAGGAGGCAATGTGAATGATTTAGAGAGATCTGTTGGTAGAAATGTAAAGTTAGATAATAACATTTTTACGGTAACATCGTTACATTTACCTTGGCCTAGAATTAACTCTTCCTATCTGCATTTGGAGCGTGTCTTCTTCCACAAAGCTTGACATGTTGCAGTGCCATGTTTTTCTCTACAGTGACCTAGAAAGGATAAACTCTAGCTCATGAGAAGGCATGTCAGGTTTTTATGTTAACTAAAGGTCAACGTAGATTCTTTACACATCACACAGCTGGATGCAATTATGGAGTGTCCATAGTACATTACAATACAAAGAAAAAGAAGAGAAAATAAGAAGAACAAATACAATCGAACAGACTGGTCCACAAAGATTTGTGTTATCTTTTTTACAATACTTTATTATCCCTAGAAGAATAGTTTTACTTGGGCAATCCTGCAGTTCCATTGATAATACAAAATCATACATACTACATAGTAAATATGAAAAGACTTGATCATATCAACAGATGACTTATTTACATGTTTACATACACACAAATACACCTACTGACAATGGCATCATATTGCACAACCGCTCATTGCCAACTTGTAGATGTAATTGTGTTGGTTAACAAAGCTCCGCACAGTACTGATTTAAATAAATTGTTTGTTTCAGCTAGTTGCCATGCAGCGTAATACCTTCCTTGAAGCAGTGTTTGTAATTATAATCAAGTTTTCCATGAAAAGTTTGTATTACATCGTCTACCCCCTGTAGATCTGTCTCGAACTCAAATCATAGAGAGGATTACATAGCACATGCTTTTTTCCCCATCAGAGCTGAAGCGCTGTTTTATATCACAATGATGGAGTCGAGGTTGTGGTTAATAGAGTATTCAAGACAGTTAATGTTACGTATATGAATGTATCAATTCAGACTATTGTTTTTTTTTTTTCTGGCATGCAAACTTGTACTCACATCGTTAGGACAGGGACCACATTAAATAATAGTTGCCCCACTGGGTTTGATCTTTACCCCTCTCTCACGTGTGTTAATTCTCTCAAGTTTAACAAGTTTGTTTCTCTCTCTGAAGGGAGTAACAAAGGGGTATTGGGTTTAACCGTCCTTCCCATATAATCTTTTTGTTGGGTCTTTTCCTTCAGGGTTGTCAGCGTATCGTAGAGGACTGGCAAAGGATCCTCATGGTCAGATCGCTGGTCATCAGCCCCCACGAGGACATGAGGACTTGGTTGAAGTACGCCAGCCTCTGTGGCAGGAGCGGACGCCTGGTCAGTACTTTGAGAAATGTGTCCAAAGCCCTTCTGTATTTTCTCATCTGACCCCCTGAGGATGAATAAATCAGTGTCATACGGGAAAGGGAAATGAGGTGCAACCATGAACTCCGGCCATGAAATTCAAACTTCATTTCAATCTGTTTTATGTTGGCGCTGATGAATGTAACACAGCACCCTCAATCACACTGTTTAGAAACCTGAGCCAGCATATCTGCACAATTAAGGTGGGGCAATTTTCCATCCTTACCCCATACCTCAGTGTTGTTCCAATTGATTCCAGGGTAGGGCAGACAAAAAGCACATTTTTCTTTCTACACATTCTTGACGCACACATGGCAAAAACAGGATGTGATTTGCCAACGTCAATCCTAGCAGGAAATGTAATTGCAAGGTTTTGGAAAAAATGACCCCATTAATAATTCTTGTCTTTAAAAAAGAGAGAAAAATCTTTAGCTCTTATTGAAGCACTGAGATTTTAGTTTTGTAGTTTATTAAAAACAAACAAATCTTCATGTTTACACACATACAAACACAACAAATGGCTTGTGAAGAAACCTCCCCTATAAGATTTCAAAAGTTATACGTAAAATAAAAGGTAGACACAGATTGCATATTTCAATTCAATGTGATGTCGATGAGACTTTACAGTAATAATAAAATATATCAACATTTACAATTTCTATAGATGTTGGTTAGCTGAGATGCATTGCAATGATATCTAAGTGTTACTAAGCTTTGCTGATTAAATTCCTTTTTGGATTAATAATGTTGATTGCAAATAAAAGCCCTTAGAGTGTCTTGTAGTATAATCTTAATGAAACCACATAAAGGTAATATTTGAATCAAGATTGTGTTGTTTTGGGGTCCCTTAAATCAATCTGATTCGTATAAGCTGTGAACCTTCTGTTAAATCATTTGATATTTTACTTCTTTATCCCTCCAGGCCCTGGCACATAAGACCCTGGTGCTCCTCCTGGGTGTCGACCCCTCCAAACAACTCGATCACCCCCTGCCCACTGCCCACCCCCACGTCACCTACGCTTATATGAAGTACATGTGGAAGAGCGCCCGCAAGGTAAAAGCATACAAATGTTTTAGGTTGAGTCGATGCTTTATAATTAACTTTTTTTAAACTTTTTTGTTGTAAGTCTTCCACTGTTATCTTTTAGTGTTCTGATTACCTTTATATAGAGGTTTGTTCTGCAACATAAGGCAACAATCACAGTTTTACATATGCCAGATAAGAAGGGGTTTAAATACCTGGAACATTAGTGACCTAAACATGTAATTTATTTAGCATAGTGACGGAAACAGCCTGAGAAACATTAACACCAACAAACTACATCTGTAAAACGGAGCATTGAAATTGCAACCAGCCTCCTCATTGCCCATTCCAGAATATAAATCAGTCCCACCGGGGTCAACAAGAGGTGTTGAGCTTAAAAAAAGGCGTTAATGAACCAACAGGTCACCATTATATTATAATATTTTCAGCAAGAGACAAGGTCTAGTTTGTGTATCTTTACATAACGATTACTATAATAATCATAAATGATAAAATAACATGAATAAAGAACCATCAAAACATTTAATATATACATATATATATATAAATTAGTTATAGGTAATTCATAGTAAACATAAAGCATAAAATGAAACCAAGCTTCACTTGACAATGTAATGAGCACAGTTATCTTAAATGGTAAATTATTATAATATTAAAGAGGCACTATTATGCTCATTTTCAGTTTCATATCAGTATTTATTGCCTATACTGTGAAATGTTTACATTCTTTAATGTTGAAAAGGGTCTTCATTTTTCTCCCTGTGCTGCAGCACCTCTTTTCACCCTCACAATTGTTTTGGGCTCCTTCACCCCTTTTGCATTGTAAATGTACAAATTAGGAAAGTGATTGGTAAGATGTGCAAGTGTTCTTCTGATCTGACCGACTTACAGTTTTTCAGAAATTGCAGCTGCTCACTAATGTTGCACTTTGGCTGAATTCACATTCATTATTTTAAATATGTTTCAGTTTTGTGTAACTTCTGAGAGCTTTGAAAGTCCCTTAATACAATTCAAATCAGTAAAACCAACTCAACTATCACATCTAGGTTAATGTTGTGGTTATTAATCTTGTTATATCCATGGCAACAGTGGATGAAGTAAGCCTCACTTAATACTAATACTTATAAAATGTTCGTCCAGAACGATTTGTGCTTTCGACCTGCCAGCAGTGGTGACCTAACCTCATACTGTAAGATTGGACTGCTCTCCCCTGTGCCATTTGTCTATCACACACCCTTTGACATACAGTATATACCCCCCCAAACACACATTAACACACCCACATTTATGGCCAGGTGTTATATAGTTATTCTTGCAGCTCTCATTAGGGGGTTTAGGTAAGTGTGAGCTTAAGCTTTGCTCCTGCTAGAGCCAGCTGTACTGCTGACCGGACAAATCTGAAAATACACATGCATAAAACATTGTTCCCGCTAAAAAAATTGTGCCAATCAACGTTTCTCGGAAGACTTCAATGTCCCAGACAAAATATTATATTTGTTTATCATCAAACAGTTGATAGGACGGCTTTACAAAGAATGACAGTATCAAGCCATGTAGATTTATGTTTTATTGAGAAAAAGAGTATTTAAAATAAAATGCTGTCGATTGATAAATAAATATTATATATATATATAATATAAACCATATTTATTTATTTATTGAGAGTAACACCTACGTCACTTGTGGGCGAAAATTACGGCCCTGCCCACTTTTGGGGGAAAACAACGCTGTCATTTGAATGGCGGTCAATACAAATTCTGAAGTTTTTGCCAATCCGATCAGAAATTAAAGAAAACCGTGGATTTTTGGATCTTCAAAGAGCTCGATGACGATGGCCAGTCAGGCAAACAATGACATTAAATCATTTGGAATCGACGATCGGTCTCGATATATCGTTAAATTAAAATCAGTAGGCGAGGCCGTAATTTCGCCAGCTGTTGCTCTCATGAGCGAGACGGAAAATAATTGTTTTATCATGCCAAAAAGCTGCTGTGTCGTTTATTTCACCTCAAACATTAAAACAAATCCAGAGTTACGTGTTTCTGTACTTCCTCTAAGAAGAAAGGACAGTAACAGAAGAGCTCTGTGGCTTCAGACTCGATCACCATTCAAATGACAGTGTTGTTTCCCCCAAAAGTGGGCGGGGTCGTAAAGTCATGTAGATGTCACTCTCATCTATGGACATCGATCGCCAACTACTATATTTAACCATATATCGAGCCCGCTCGTCGATTTCCAATGATTTTATGTATTTGTTTGCCTGTATGGCCATTGTAATCGGGCTCTTTGAAGATCCAAAAATCCACGGTTTTCCTACATTTCTTATTGGATTGGCAAAAACTTCAGAATTTGAATTGACCGCCATTCAATTGACAGCCTTGTTTTCCCCAAAAAGTGGGCGGAGCCGTCATTTTTGCCCGGAACTGACGCATGTGTTACTCTCATATACAGTGGGGCAAAAAAGTATTTAGTCAGCAACCAATTGTGCAAGTTCTCCCACTTAAAAAGATGAGAGAGGCCTGTAATGTTCATCCTAGGTCTACTTCAACTACTGTATGAAAGACAAAATGAGAAAAAAAAATCCAGAAAATCACATTGTCTGATTTTTAAAGAATTTATTTGCAAATTATGGTGGAAAATAAGTATTTGGTCACCTACAAACAAACAAGATTTCTGGCTCTCACAGACCTGTAACTTCTTCTTAAAGAGCCTCCTCTGTCCTCCACTTGTTAACTGTATTAATGGCACCTGTTTGAACTCCAAAACCTCAAACAGTCACATTCCAAACTCCACTATGGCCAAGACCAAAGAGCTGTCAAAGGACACCAGACACAAAATGGTAGACCTGCACCAGGCTGGGAAGACTGAATCTGCAATAGGTAAGCAGCTTGGTGTGAAGAAATCAACTGTGGGAGTAATTATTAGAAAATGGAAGACATACAAGACCACTGATAATCTCCCTCGATCTGGGGCTCCACGCAAGATCTCACCCCGTGGGGTCAAAATGATCACAAGAACGGTGAGCAAAAATCCCAGAACCACACGGGGGGACCTAGTCAATGACCTGCAGAGAGCTGGGACCAAAGTAACAAAGGCTACCATCAGTAACACACTACGCCACCAGGGACTCAAATCCTGCAGTGCCAGACGTGTCCAGGCCCGTCTGAAGTTTGCTAGAGAGCATTTAGATGATCCAGAAGAGGATTGGGAGAATGTCAGATGAAACCAAAATAGAACTTTTTGGTAAAAACTCAACTAGACGTGTTTGGAGGAGAAAGAATGCTGAGTTGCATCCAAAGAACACCATACCTACTGTAAAACATGGGGGTGGAAACATCATGCTTTGGGGCTGTTTTTCTGCAAAGGGACCAGGACGACTGATCCGTGTAAAGGAAAGAATGAATGGGGCCATGTATCGTGAGATTTTGAGTGACAACCTCCTTCCATCAGCAAGGGCATTGAAGATGAAACGTGGCTGGGTCTTTCAGCATGAAAATGATCCCAAACACACCGCCCGGGCAACGAAGGAGTGGCTTCGTAGGAAGCATTTCAAGGTCCTGGAGTGGCCTAGCCAGTCTCCAGATCTCAACCCCATAGAAAATCTTTGGAGGGAGTTGAAAGTCCGTGTTGCCCAGCGACAGCCCCAAAACATCACTGCTCTAGAGGAGATCTGCATGGAGGAATGGGCCAAAATACCAGCAACAGTGTGTGAAAACCTTGTGAAGACTTACAGAAAACGTTTGACCTCTGTCATTGCCAACAAAGGGTTTATAACAAAGTATTGAGATGAACTTTTGTTATTTACCAAATACTTATTTTCCACCATAATTTGCAAATAAATTCTATGTGATTTTCTTGATTTTTTTCTTCTCATTTTGTCTCATTGTTGAGGTATACCTAGGATGAAAGTTACAGGCCTCTCTCATCTTTTTAAGTGGGACACTTGCACAATTGGTGGCTGACTAAATACTTTTTTCCCCCACTGTATAGAGTCCCTCCCTTTCCGGGGGAGCTCCATGGGACCTTATTTCGGAAAAAGTATGTATTGAAGTCAATGGCGAGAGAAAGATTATTTTTCGATCCCGTTTGAATTGTGCCACGAATTACACATATGAGTAAACCTTTTTTTTGTGTGAAACCGCACAATGAACTACATCTCCTGTCTCGCTCCACACACCAAGACGGCCGTCACGTTGGCACATTTCACTTCTTTCTTTCAGAATGGGGCGAAAAGTATTAAACGAGATGAAAATAACTACAAGTCTTGGGATGTTGAGAGCTGTACATACACAAAAGGGGAGTTAGTCGGTTCCGTAAGAGCCAGCATGCGGGACCGGGATTCTGGGATTTATAGTCTTTCTAGTTGTGTATTTTTCATAGTCTTATATTTCAACAGTTTTACGACAACGATAATTTTTTAAGATTGACAAACATCCTAATTAAATGTCATTTGTGGCACAATTCCAATGGGATCGAGGGATACGTTTTCTCTCTCCATTGACTTCAATACATACTTTTTCCGAAATAAGGTCCCATGGAGGTCCCCGGAAGGGGAGGGACTCGCCTCTCTATAGGTGAAATCACTCATTAGGACTTGGCATGGCATTGAGAAATTGAAGCCTTAATAGCCATTGGCAGCGATGGCATCTCGTTGCACAATTATGGCTCCATCGAGAGCAGATTATGTTCGTCTTTTCAGCCTATTTTTAATTCACAATTGTGCTTATGAGGACATTTTTTCACCAGACATTATGACCAGAAAGATTTAAATGTGTCGGAGTTCAACAGCGTTAACTGAAACGAACACACATTTACAGCTGTAAAGGATGCATCCACTGTTCACTCATTTCCTCGGAGTAGGCACAAAGGCAAAACTTATACATCAGATCTGAACCGTTTCTGAAGCAAATTATTCATTTTATAAGATACAAAATGCTGGCCAGAGCAAATATACCATCTGGCTCTCCTCTCATGCTCAAAGAATATCTGTCCCTCATTTTCTCCGCTGTGAACAACATTCCAAATCTGTGCAAGCTGCATGGCATGTAGTACGTGCTGCCTGCACTTTGTTCGGATCAGACAACAACATTTCACAGTTGTCTAGTTCCTGTAATAAAAACAACGTAACCATGACAGCAGAGGAAATTACTCCAGTGAGCCAGCAATAGTGTGAGAAACAGAAAAGTGTTGAGACGTCCTGCTTTAGACTAACTTCTGGCAGGACAGATAAATACCAAGTATGACAAAGAGTGTGCCAGTCGATTAAACAGTCTGTTCTGTTTAATAAAGTGGTGCAGTGATGGCAGCGGACCCGGAAACTATCATAGTAAGGGCACCCCTGAAAAAAGCCAATGGGATTCTGATTTTGCTAACGTAATGCTATGAATGAACTACATGGTGGTCACATGACTTCATGTCAACACCACACGCTAATTGTAGCTAATATTCGGCGTGATGGCGCTTAGTTGTCTCGTTTAATAACTTGTAAGCAACCATTTTATGACACATAAAAGTCATTTATCTGTGGGGTGTTGATTTCATTACAAACCTTTACAGTATGTAACCAGGTGAATCCCATTGAGATCATTGATCTCTTTTTCAAGGGAGACCTGCTGCAAGTAGGTTCCACATGAAGACAGAAAAACAGAAAACAACAGAAAAACAAAAAGAACATCATACAACATAGATACAGGGATTTACAATTTACATACCTAACGGCATTTACAGGTACCAACACTATCAGATTGCATAGCATCTTTCCGAGCTTTAAAAACATGTAGTGGAACCAAATTGCTCAGTGTCCATTCTTTTTGCAGACTGTTCCAAGTTAGAGGAGCTGCGCACCTAAAAACTTTCGTCCCTAAGACAGTCCTTGCACTTGGCATATTTAACAAAACCTCAGCATGAGATCTCAGGCAATAGCTACTTTCAATTCGTCATGTAATCAGAGAGCACATGTAAGATGTTAGTTTACCTAACATGGCTTTGTAGATGAACATGTACCAGTGACTGAGCCTCCGTACAGTTATGGCACATTGCCACTGCAGCGGGGTAGCCCCGTTTAAGCGTCCCTAAGCGTCCTCGCTCAGGCCTCGGACTGCCTCGCTGGCCATCCGAGGCCGTGGCGCATTTCCATTACAGTTTAGGACCTGGAGTAGCAACGCAGTGTAGGCGGGGCGATCAGCTTTTTTTTGGCCAATGAGATGTAGGAAAGTCGTCACCTCCTCGGTCGACCACGGTGTGCTTTTCTTTGACGTTGACATTTTTGTAGCTCGTCCGTTTACAAAAATGCTGTGTATAAAAATGCTGCAAGCTTGCTTCTAGATATATATGCGACGCTAGGGATGATCTCACGCGCAATCTTGTGACGATTCTCTCTGACCAATCAGCAGTCGAGAGTGTTGATGTCACTAGTTCAGCCCTGGCCCTGGCCTGATAGAACCATGATTTTATGGGGCCGGAAAAAGAGGGGGAAAGTACCCGCTAGCCGGTGCTACGCTATATGGAAAGGCCACCAAAAACTGGCCTGGCCGCTTGAGGACGATCAAATCCCTTTTATGAAAATCTGCCAGTACAACTGCTAGCCAATCAAACCGCGTGTATGCTGCGAGTAGTGAATCACCCGGTGCTGTATGATCAGTCTCTGTCAGTCTACCGGGATACAAACCGGAGGAGGCAGGCATAGAGGGAGGTGGCAGAGATAGTAGGTGAAACTGTTAGGTTTTCGCCTGTTTGGGGAGTTTATATCCAGTGTACCTCGTCTAAACATTGAATGGACAGCTAGCAGGCATAGACAGTATGTAGCTAGCATGGAATGCTAGCATTTTGCTTTGTATGTTGGGGGTGGGAGATTCATGTGATTGGTTGTTGGTCGCGTTGCTCGCGTGACTCCCCAAGCTTCAGACACGCCCACCGCCAAGCGTCAACGCACGCTGCTGTGTGGACGCCCCGTAAGCAGGTTGTTGACTCGAAGTTTAAAAGAGAGGCAATCATCAAGCCAGATACCAAGGTATTCATAACAGGCAACCACTTCTAGTACTTGTCCTTGCGTAGTAACAATATCCAAAGCTGTCTCCTGTGTCTTTTTGACTTTTGAAAATAGCATTACCTTAGTTTTATTAACATTTAAAATAAGCTTAAGCTCAGAGAGCTGAGTCTGAATAATATTAAAAACAGCCTGCAATTTAACATCAGCTTCCTTAATGGAGGGACCTGCACAATACATCACGGTATCGTCCGCATAAAAATGTAAAGTTGCTCAATCCACATTTTGACCTAAACTGTTGATATAGATGGAGAATAATAATGGACCTAAAACAGAACCTTGGGGAACACCATTTGTAATGTTTAACCACTCAGAAGAGAGCCCATCAAACTGAACACATTGGGACCTTTCAGAGGTAGTTCACAAACCACCCCAATGCATGGCTGGATATGCCAATACTGGCCGGCCAGACTCTGATACATTTAATTTCATAGAACAAAACATAAAAATCTATTTAGCTTGTTTTAATCAATCAATCACTCAAAAATACTTTCGTGTGCACCTGTGTTTTAGTAAAGCACATTTTACTTACTCAGATATTCAGTTTGACAGCTGTCAAAAAAACATTGACTTTTAGACAAACTAACCAGAGGGACTAAAACGCAAATTTATTTCCTGAGTTTTAAGAGTCATTTCTGCACAACTCAATAACCAAATTGATTTAAAAAAAAAAAAAACATAACCCAACAGACAGACATATTTCTCTCAATGACAGTCTTTACATGCTGTTGGTATTTGTTTTGTTTTTCTCTCAAGATTGATGCCTTCCAGCACATGCAGCACTTTGTGCAAGGGATGCAGCAGCAAGCCCAGCACGCCATCGCAGCCGAGGACCAACAGCACAAGCAGGAGCTCCACAAACTCATGGCCAGGTATGAAAGTATCACAGTAACAGCAGCAGCTCACCGCCTAATGAGCCTTCTCACAGGACCAACTGTTTCACATATCACAGTTTTTCACAAGCACAGGTGTAAATAGTTAAATTATTAATGGCTGAATTCCATTTTGCTGCTTCAGTTTAAGGGTTAAGGATGTTGTTGTGGATGGAGGTTCACTGGGGCACCTAAATAGAATTGTTAGTGTTATTAGTAACACCTGTGCTTTTCTTACTATTACAAATCAAACTGTCTGGCTGTGAGAAAGGCCAACGATGGATATCAAGTCTGTTTTTTTTCAAATGTGAGTATAGGTTTAGCCAGAAAATGCAGATACAATTCCAGACCTTTTTCACTGCCATTTCATTAAAATTACTTTTAAAAATATCAGTTCATTTTATTAAAGTGTAACACACATTATTATCTGGTGTAATTAGCTGTGATCTCATGCCTTTATAGATTTCAAACTTCCATCAAAGGCTCATTCTAAATGATTCAAGTAATTTATTTAGTAGACTGATATATTTCAACATAACAATTTCTTGATACCTTATCGAGACCAGTCAGTACAATCTGATTTGACCATGAGGTCAAATGCTTTAAATATTAAACAGTGAAATATATGTAAACATAAAGTAAAATGCATTGTATATCAGTCATATAAGCATAATTCTGAGTGAAGTAAGTGTATGAAGAAAAAGATAGTGGTCAGCATAGAAGTCCCATGTTAATGTAAATAGTGAAATAATTATAAAAACAATATAATACAGCAAGGAATTTAAGTTGATATTAAAGGAGAAGGGGAGCAAAACAAATGTTTCCCCTTACAGTATGTTTAGTCATAGGGAACTTCATTGTCAACTTCCATATGTGTAGGAAAAAAACAAACAACAAGGGTTTAAAGAATACTGGGATAGAAACCATAAAACCTGAGGGAAAGTTAAAATCACCCAAAGTAAAGCCAAATACTCATTATGTATTAAGATGTGGTTCGGTATTATAATATCTTAGAAAAACCACCCAGTCCAGCTCAATGGAGAACACACAAAGCAACATGCTGAAGGAAGGAAAAGTAACCTCATCATGTATTGTTTGCCTTCTGCACATTATGTTCCACTTCTTTGCAATTAGTGTTACCCAATCTGGCATAGCACCTTTCTACCAGTCTATTGGCATCCTGTGGTCTTTTTCAAAGCTAGCCAGAAACTCTAAATTGTTCACCTCAAACTTCTCAATAAAGTCATGCCTTTTGGCAGTTTGTTCCACAAAACCAGGTGTCACAAACCAGTGGCGGCGCAGTGCCTACAAGTATCAGAGACCAGGTGTATGTCGTCCACAGTGCTGGTGGTTTACCCCTCTCCCATTGGGTGTGCTCTTCAGCCCTGGCCCAGCCTTGGCACCTTTCCACTATCATCACATTGCCTCACCGACCAGATTTACTGTAAAGGCACATCATGTAATTACACAATATTTAAATGCCCTTGTTCTAAAAATGTTTACATGCCTAATACAAATAAATATCTCTTAACTTTAAACGCTCCCATGACATATGACATATGTTAACTCAACATATGTCCTTTGGCTTCACATGCCTAATAAAAACCTAAAATTCCCTCCCTCCTCCAACAGCAGTCACCTTGCTCAAGTGTTTAGCCTTTGTCAACGTTCTGCAAATTTTGCAAAACTGTATTGGCCGTTAACTCTGGTAAAAACCTAATTAAGAACAATATTACGGATGCGTTGTTTATATGTCCAAAGAATGCTTCACAACCCAGAATAATATGGACATACAGTATCCCTCATATCTTTATTGGAGAACTTGGAGTTTAGACATTATCGCAATATCCAAAAGGTGTGCTTGGCAAGATCGTATCAAATTGAAAATATTGTCATAGAGGAACACATTTTTGAATATTAGTATGTAAACTTAGTAACTTAGAAGAAGATACAGTTTGGGTTCTGTTTCAAGCTATTGTCAACACAGCAATATGTTTTCAAAGAATGGGACATTCCAATAGCAATCACATGTTTTCAGATGTTGGTTTAGGGGATGAGACAATGGAAAATGTTGTATTTCCAAAATTCATTGGGAATGACTTGAAAGAAGTTGTGAGCTCGGGAAAATATTAGAGGAAGATATTAAGCACTGTCTCATTTAGGGATTAAAGGTTAGCCGATTGCCAGTACAGTAAAGGGTACAATACGTTTTTGTTTGTCTGCACTGCGTTGTGTACCATTTTGGTCAAAAGTCTCAAAACAAGCCAGAGTTGCTCCTC
Source organism: Notothenia rossii (assembly GCF_949606895.1). NCBI lineage: Eukaryota > Metazoa > Chordata > Actinopteri > Perciformes > Nototheniidae > Notothenia > Notothenia rossii. The sequence goes on along the minus strand of NC_136902.1, from coordinate 30,204,080 downwards.
GTGAGCAGACAGGTATAATCCTATGTACAGTAAATCACACACTAGTCTCATCTGGACATGTTCACAAACACACAGCCATCATGTGCAAACCTCCCATCTCATAAATCATACATGACAACTCAAAAGCGGGACAACAGGCTGAAGGGGCTTTTATTTTTGTTGCTCTTTTTGCATATTCCAAACTGAGGAATGCATGTTGGGGAGAACACCTGTATAAAGTCAGTCAGGACGGGTCCTCTCCAGACGTGCTGACACACTTTTGTGAATACAGGTCAGCTGCGTGGTATGGAGCACACCTGGACTGCTCAGTCAGACACTGGCATCCGCACAATCACACAGACGCCTCCTCTTTGCTTTCACTGCTATTTAAAATCTATAACCCTGGCGTCTCCTTTCCAAAATAAATATCCAACGTCCCCAATAACCCCATCCTCCCCTTGCTTCTTTCCCAACATATCAACCTGTTAAAAGTTTACGGAAACACTTTGGCACAGCTGAACCCAAACTGTACGCTCGCATGGAAAAGCACTCAGAAGACGTAATCCCGAAAGAGACAGCCGGCGGATAGGTCGACAATGCAGCGCTTGCCAGTTTCTCGGTTGAGTGTAGTTGTATGTGAATTATATGTCTTGGCACCGCCAAACAATACTTGCTTGACTGTAAGGATTTGTGTTTGTGAGGCTGATGGATGGGGCTAAGTCCTCCTCAGGGATGCCACAGGGCTCACTGTCGGGTTAAATGGAAAAGTGGATTGGATAATTGAAAATCTCCGGATGTGATCCCAGAAACTTTCAGCGGATAAATGCACTACTGCTTCCAAGGAGCAATATTTCTGACTGCATGGTATCCAAGTATCACATCAATATCTCGCTTCTTTTTAATGTGCTGCCCTTGGGATGTATTCGATATCACTGCCAACTCTATTAGCAATGACAACATGAGCACTGAGCACTCATGGTGATGTTTATCTGTGATTTGTGCCTTTTTCTTTCGCCATCCCTAATGATGTCATGCAGCCAATTGAATTATTTGTTACTGCAGTGCTTCGATTAACAACATTGCCCTCCGACCTCAGTAACTTTTACTGTCTAAAAATAGTTTAAATGGTCTTTTATTACTTGGCACTGGAGACGGCTGTTTTTCTTTTTGTGTGTCCATCCCTATGTAGGTCTGTCTTTCCATCTGTCCCATTCTTAAACGCCTTGAGGTTTGTTTGTTTGTTTTTTCAAATGTGGCAACGTCCATTTGGACTCATGGATGTACTGATAATTTGATTTTGGTGGTCAAAGGTCAAGGCCCCCTCAAAAAACACATTGGGGCTATAACTCCAGAATTGGTATGCTTACTAAGACAATTTCATGCAATTGTCTAATAGGATAATATAAATAAAGTTATTAATTTTTGGACAGACACGGATGTAAAGTGCAACTTGACTGGTTGACGGAGACATACAGCCGTAGGCGGGGATTTACATTTTTCTGCTGAATGACAGAAAATATCTATTATTGTTTATTATAGAAGTTCAAGGGTTTGTCATTGTCATTGGTTTGCTACCATAAGGTAGTTGGGTACCCAAGCATGACATTTGTTCGATGTTGGTGCACACTACGGAATATATTCTGTTATACTCGTCTTTTTCTTATATAAAGTAGAAATGTAATATTATTTATTTTCAATTTCTCCCTTTTCTTTATCTAGATGTTTCTTGAAGCTCGGGGAGTGGCAGCTCAGTCTGCAGGGCATCAACGAGAGCACCATCCCCAAAGTGCTGCAGTATTACAGCCATTCCACCGAGCATGACCGCAGCTGGTACAAGGTCAGTTATCTCCCTTTTAACTCTAACCTTTCACTTTTGACTCTGTGGCCGCAGTAAAATTCCAGCTGTGTCGGCAGGAGGTCGCCTTGACACTGTGTCACCAGGAGAAATTAAGAAGCCATTTTATCGCCCTGAACATGTCATAACATTGTGTGTTTAGCTTCTGTCTGCACATGGTTCATTTATTTTGATCGTCAGATTGTGCCTCTTCTGATGCGTCCAAGATACGAGCTGATGGAAAAGCTGACATGGCTGCCTATTTTTCTTGTCCATGCATGTGCTGCGGGCTACACAAATGTCGCTCAACACACACATCCCTCTCCATATCCATTATTTCCAACTCTTATGTTTGGATCAGTATAATTGCAGCCCCCCAGGACAAAACTGTCCCTTAGTAAACTGGAAAATGACATCATGAACAAACATGCAAGTTGTTTCCAGTAACCACTTCTTAGAAATACATCTTCAACTAGTTTGTACCATTTTTCCCGTAGGCCTGGCATGCCTGGGCGGTGATGAACTTTGAGGCAGTGCTGCACTACAAACACCAGAACGCAGGACGGGACGACAAGAAGAAGAAGCGACACGCGAGCGGCGGCAGCGCAAACAGCGAGGCCAGCAACAGTGACAGTGAGGCGGACAGCACCGAACACAGTCCTGTGCCCTCGCCCGGACAGAAAAAAGCCAGCGAGGTGAGAGTGACAGAACATTAATCCCTATTCACACACACACACACACACACACACACACACACACACACACACACACACACACACACACACACACACACACACACACACACACACACACACACACTACCTGCAAAGTACATTTTAGTCAAACTCTAACCCCTCTGCTGTCCCTGGTTAAAAGTTATACATTTTGTAGGGTCGCTTGACTTGTGAAAATCTTAGTCAATTAGATGATTTCTCCATAAAGAATCATTCAAAAGCACCACATTAAATTGTGTGTGTCCCCTGTACGTTTCTTGAAAATAAGTCATCCAGCAGGAATAAGCATTAAAAAATGACTAATTGACAAACTCATTTTCATTCAAGCAAGACCAAAACAAGTATAGGTCAAAACAATGTGACAAGAAAACGAACATCGTTTTATTGACTCATCCATTTGTGGCTTTAATCAACAGATCTCTAGAAGTAGGTTTTCACAAAGTATCCTGCAAAGCACCACTTTAAAATGTGCATTTACCGGAGATGTGCTCATACATTTCTTTGGAAATTAGTCTTTTGACAGGAAAAGGCATTTTTTTTAAATCCATAATTGACAAATAATTCTCAGTCAACTTAGGCCAAAACAACTATAGGTCAAGAAAATGTAATAAGAGCGGGCAGCCCTAGAATTGTTTAATTTAAACCTCCGTCTGTCACTCTGAATGAGGTGAAAGTCACAGAGGACTAAGCCCTCTGCACACCCATCCACGTTTAAAATGTAGTGGTATTCTCTTACTACAGCACTCCCGGTGAAACCTATGTAGGAATTATAAGTTAGACAGCATGAGTTTTGAAAGACTTTTTCGCTAAAGAAAATGTGTTAAATAACACAAGAACCATTTTGTTCACTTTTCTTTAAAGGCTCTAATCGACAGATCTCTAAAAGTGATTTTTCACAAGTTATCATGCATGAGCATCACTCTTAATCTTGTGTTTACCGGAGATGTGCTCATAAGTTTGGTAGTAAGTCGTTTACATTAAAAACCATGAAAAACCATTAGAGAAATTAATAATTGAGTAAATAAAGCTATGACCAAAACAACTATAAGTCAAGAATATTTAATAAGAGAGGGCAGCCCTATAATTTCCTAACTTAATTCATTGTGACTCTCCAGACTTTTGCCTTCCCAACGTTAAGTTGAAACCAAGAGTATCAGTTGTCCAATGTAGTGTTTTGTCTTGCTTCAAGAAGTGCCTGTTGTGTGCTGTGCCTCCACAGGACCTATCGAAGACGTTGCTCCTCTACACAGTTCCTGCTGTTCAAGGTTTCTTCCGCTCAATTTCCCTGTCCAGAGGCAATAACCTGCAGGACACACTCAGGTGAGTTTAATGACTCAAACACACTGTGGGAAAAGAGGTCCAAGCAAACAAACTGCTCCCATATTCCCAGTCCACAACACTGAGGACCTCTAGTGGTTAAATGTGATTGTACTAGTTATTGTCTTTTAATCATTTGGAAGAAGATTGAATAGTGTTTATTTTTTCTTCTGTTCAGGGTTCTGACTCTGTGGTTTGACTATGGTCATTGGCCTGAAGTGAGTGAAGGCCTGGTGGAGGGAATCAAGACCATTCAAATCGATACATGGCTACAGGTAAAACACACAGGAAAACTATTACACACAGAGAGAGAGAGATAGCATAGAGTGGATGAAATGTGCTAAATAAATTATAATAGTGAGAAGGTTTGACCAGTAGAAACAGTGGGGGGAGAAGTAGTCGGCTATTCAAAAAAATTGTGTATAAGCTAAATGTACTCAAAACATTAGCATAATGTGGAAACACTCAATTAGTAAAAGTAAAACGTACCTCAAATTTTAAGTAAAATAGTTGAGTAAATGTACTTGTTACATTCCACCACTGAGGAGAAAGGGGTAATGTCTCCTTTATGCTCCCTTCACTTACAAGAAAAGATTTCTATAGTGTCAAGTCTTGCTTCACTTATGCTGTGAATTATATATATTTCAAAGGTTACTGAGTCGTTATTCAATGTTCTCTCCCTGTGCAGGTGATCCCTCAGCTCATAGCTCGAATCGACACTCCCCGAGCTCTGGTGGGCCGACTCATCCACCAGCTGCTGACAGATATCGGGCGCTATCATCCACAAGTAAGTGTTCTCACACAATACCGCTAATGCTGTTTCATAACAGTATCAAGAACGCAGTTCCTATGGTAACTTCTCTGTTCCCCTCCAGGCTTTGATCTACCCGCTCACTGTGGCCTCCAAGTCCACAACCACCGCCCGACACAATGCTGCTAACAAGATCCTGAAGAACATGTGTGAACACTGCAACACGCTGGTGCAGCAGGCCATCTTGGTACAGAGATTTCATTCAGCATTACTCGATTAAATCAGCTTCCTGAAGATACAAACTCGAAAAGCAAGAATCCTGCAAGGAAAATATCCTGCAATAAGCCAAACTATTTAAAGTGATGTTCTTTAAGGCCCTAGCACAGACAAAAGTCGGAGCAGAAGACCTATTGTAAACCCTAATGTTATTATTTTCTTTTTATAGAAAGCTTAAACATGCTCCGAAAGCAATCTTTCTTGCAAACCAACATTTTCATTTGAAGGGTCTCGTTCCTTACTATTTGTAATTTAGTTTTTTTATTAGCTTAGGTTGAAATGGGTGTTTTCAGTCTACAACAGAAAATGTATAGGATTTCTGCTGTCCTGATATCAGCAGGGAGCAAGGGCAGCAAACGTTGTTGTTTTTTTTACTTTCACAAAATAATTATCAACTATCGAACCAAAGCTCCTACTTCTTGTCTCCTTCATCTTTTGTCCCAGATTCAAATTCTTGTTTTTGGACCCATAAAAGCAGCATTACTGGAAATCTATGAAAACGTAGATTTGCTGTTGCAAACCAGTTATTTGCGCTCTTTTGGTTCGGCTGTAGAGAGTTCAACCTTGTCTTTTTGTCTTGCTGTCTTGCTCATGCTGTATATAGACATGTCATTTTCCTCTTGTAGAAGACCTAAAATAATATAAGATGTCAATATTTTCCATGATGCCTGATATCTTATACCTGTAAGTGGGAGGGGCTGTATGATCAAACGTGTTTCTCTTCCTCCAGGTGAGTGAGGAGCTCATCAGAGTGGCCATCCTGTGGCACGAGATGTGGCACGAGGGCCTTGAGGAGGCGTCGCGCCTTTATTTCGGCGAGCGCAACGTCAAGGGCATGTTTGCCGTGCTGGAGCCTCTGCATGCCATGATGGAGCGAGGACCGCAGACCCTCAAGGAGACGTCTTTTAATCAGGTGCGTGCCAACTCAGATTGGGTTTGAATAGAGAAAAGATTTCAGTCTGTTTTTGCAGCACCACAAACTCTCTGAATGTCTCCTGTCCACCGAAGAGTAAAAGTTTCACGACACTATTTGTTGTGGGAAATCAACACTAATGCACTAAAGGAACATTACAATTGGTTTCCCTTTCCTCTAAGTCACACTGTAAATAAAAACGAAAAATCAATGTTTAAATATGTATATCTTCTATTTAATCACAAAAAGAACTATGTTTAATCACCACTAATGAAGTGTGAGTTTGTACACAGGACTATTTACGTCACAGCCATAAGTCATAGCGTTGACCCCAGCTCTGTGCGCAAGCACCATCAGATGTTTTCCATTCAGGCTGCCTTTCCACATGTACGCTATTAAATACAAAATATTTACCGAAATCCTAGATTAATCAAGTCGGAACAGTGAATTGTAATGCCTTGACATTCAGTTTTTATAGCTTAGGTTTGGCAAAGCCTTCTAGTTTAATTGCGTGAGTCATTGTACAGAGACAGAGAGTGTTTGTCTCCCTCCGTGCTGCAGGCTTACGGCAGGGACCTGATGGAGGCTCAGGACTGGTGCAGGAAGTACATGCGCTCTGGAAACGTCAAAGATCTGACCCAGGCCTGGGACCTCTACTACCACGTGTTCAGACGCATCTCCAAGCAGCTGCCACAGGTGAGGGAGACTGTGACACTGCACTCTTATTTTTCTTATACAATCCAAGATTCATTTAGGATTACTGTCTGCACATGGATAATATAAATAGACGCAGAAGAGGATGAAGTACTCCTTTACTTAAGTAAAATTGGATATACTATGGCCTTTTACTTGGAACTCCAATGCATCAATCTGTCTTAATTCAAATCACAGCTCAAAACTCCAAACCCCACAAACCTTTTCAGAGCTTCTTCTAATGTGTACATAATATCAAGTGCTTTATATTTTAGGTTTTTTTGGGGGGGGGTGAAAAGTATTATAATTATTGCTATTATTGTTAAAATACTCTATTACGTAAGTAAAAGTCCTTAGGAGTACAACGTTGTTAGCATCAAAAAATATACTCAAGGAACAAAAAGTATTAGTTTAAAAATAATATCATCTGAATGTTCTTGGAGTACAAGGAAATATATGAAAAAGTACTCATTCTGCAGATTTCAGAATAATAAAAAGTACACAAGTATTATCAGCCACAATTTCTTAAAGTATCAAAAGTAAAGGTACTTGTTAAACAAAATTGCAGTTTTCACAGTATAATATCATTCTGATTATTATATAATCATGTTTTATGGGGTTTTCATCAATGGTTGTAGTTTGTCAAGTGGAGTCCATTTTAGTACAGCACTGCATCATATCATATAAGTATATCATGTGTTCTATTTATACAATTAAGTAACAAATAACTACAGTATGTGCATTCAGTGTTAAATAAATGTATGGGGTAAATAGTATGATATATATAATTTAGTAAAGTGACATTATGGAAACACTCCGGTAAAGTCCAATAAGGTCAAAAATAATACTTAAATAAGATACTTGAGTAAATGTATTTAGTTACGTTCCAAAAAATTCAAGCTGACATCCCACAATTTCTGCCTTCCCTTATGTCCATTCCAATCTCTTATCAGACGTGATGAGATACTTTTACCTTTGATCTCATGACAGGTGAATCTGTGCTTACTTTCTCTCAGTCATGTAACATGATGTTATACTGGAAGATTATGAAAGGGAAACAAGGGGCTTCTTTCATTCTTCCATGTCCCAGTAAATCATTAAACAAGATGCCAGAGGTAGTGTTGAAAGGTGGCAGAAAGTGATGAGACAGAGGAATGATCAACGTTGAAGAACGATGGCAGAGCATCATGGGATAACATCGCCTTATTTATATCATACACCCTGTAGGCAGTAGCAAACAGCTGCTTTTCATAGGGCTGCTCAATTAATCGTATTTTAATCGCGATTACGATTATGGCTTGCAACGATTACAAAAACAACGTAATCAAAATAAAACGATTATATTTTTATTATTATTATTACTTTCTTTTTTTCTTTTTTTTTATAATATTTTTTTTTTTCCAGTTGAATTATACTTAAAGTTCAGGGTAGTCAACTGTTAAAAGCATACTGTTCAAAAAAAAAATCTCCAATAAATGGATGTTTTCAAAGTCAATGAATAATTGCATTTAATAATCGCAATTACAATTATTGACCCAAATAATTGAGATTATGATTTTTGCCATAATCGAGCAGCCCTAGCTCTTCATAATTACATGGATACACTTGAATAGTGTAAAGATGTCCACCCATCACCATAACATTCTGCCAGTTTGATATTTTAAAATGTTTTATATTGCAAGTTTTCTGGAATCAAATATCTACTTATTTGCCAACTTTACTGGAATAAAAGTCTTCACATTGGATAAAGCCAGACTTAAAATATTTTTTTCATTTTTAATCACTTTTTAAATCTGAAAACTCTAAAGAACCCCCCAAAAATTATATATAAAATGTCATTTAAATCAGACAAATCCCTCTTTAAAAACCTTGGTAATATAGCTAGCAATAAAACTGCAAGTATGTAAGCGCTACTGAAGAGAAGATTTCTGCCTCAGAGTATTAGAAAAAATGACGGTTAATAACATTCAATGTAAAATTCCATACATTTTGCAAGAAACTACAAATTGAATCATGAATCTTCCTCATTTGATTTCTTAAATGAAGTCACTACAGTTGGTGTAGTCGCTACAGTGAAATTCAACTGATAGATGTCGTTCCTCCCAGCAATGAGTGCGTAGTTGAAGAAAGACACTTCTAGTTCTCTCGCATCACAAATGGAGGCGGCATCTTGGCAATGTGGGCATGCTCTTGTTCGTAGAGGAGCCCCCCTGCTGTACCATTACAGTAATCAGCATGAACTACACAGCAGCATAGTAACAACATGCTGGGAGCTTTTCTTTATTCACCCACTGGGCATTACCATAGAAATAGACTCTCTGCAGGATGCATCAAAACACAGATCAAGAGCGGCATGATGCTGTGATGAAGTAACCGTACATTCAGAATTGAACTGTAAAAGCATTTAAATGGATTTAATGCCAGTTAAATCGCTGATGGTTGAAAGCACACAGGCGGAGAATTTGAAGTGTTCCGGAGTGATTTACAAGAGGTTGTGTATACACACACATTTTTGCTGTAACTTAAAAAGGAAGCAATGTTTTCCTAGTGCAATCTTTTTTTAAACTTTTACCAGGGCTCTCGATGTCGACACTTGCGATTCATTTCGAAACCTTAACATGAAAAAAAATAAGGCAAATAATTTCTTCCCGTAATTCCAGCGCTGAGTTTTACCATGAATTGTATGGCAGTGAAATTGGCAAAGGAAAAAAAAGACCACTGGCCATCAGTAAGCAGTAGAAACCGCACACCTAATCCATGACAAATGGTAACTGCACTCGTTTGCTTAAGGTGTGCTTAAAACGGGAAAGGCATTTAGCTAAATCATGCTCTAGTTTCATGACATTGCTCAGGAGACAAGCGACAAGCTAACCACTGTAGGACAGATTGTGCTCCGAATATGATAGCGACAGCGAAAATACTACCATACGAGCATATGCCTTGTGTAGTGCACATTATACAGAGGGCAATCACAGCGACTCTCTGCGACGGTGTCTTTGTCAATGCCTTAGCTTAGTATCAGGAAATTGAGAAACTATATACTATTATTAAAAACGTGCTTAATCACAGATTATATTTGTGAACGCGATTACATTTTGAATCGATTGATAACACAAACTCTCGTAAACTAATTGTCTCTTCTTCTTCTTCTTCTTCTTCTTCTTCTGCATCCCCACCTTAACACATTTCCACGCAGCTGACCTCTCTGGAGCTACAATATGTGTCTCCAAAGCTGCTGATGTGCCGGGACTTGGAGCTGGCCGTGCCAGGCACTTATGACCCCAACCAGCCCATCATCCGCATCCAGTCCATCGCCGCATCCCTGCAGGTCATCACCTCCAAGCAGCGCCCACGCAAACTCACCATCATGGGTAAGATAGGGAGCAAATGCACAGGCCTCATGGCTCTGAACCTATTATATTAGGAAAATATATTAAAGACTATCTGTTGTCAGAGTCGTATGCTTTCAGCAGGCGTGGGCCAGCGCATTAGGAGAAAATTCAATATTAATAGAATCTTTACCCAGACAGCTCCAGGGCCACTATTTATTTTAAATTCATCCGTCAAGGCAAAGTTCTGTGTGTGGGTAATACAACAGCATAAAAACAAACTAAACAAGATTAAACTAAGTGTTAACTTAAAGGGGATATATTATGCTCCTATTTCAGGGTCATACTTGTATGTTGCCAAGGGTTTTTAAAAACACATTATTTTTCTCATACTGCCATATATACCTGTTTTGATCCTTAATATTAGTATTCAACACATCCTTATATTAGTATATTACCTAATATACTGTTGGAGATTTGGAGGATGTTGAAAACCAACCTCGTCTCCGCGTGTCGTTTGCTAAACTGGGTGAATTCGGGAAAATAAAGGGATTAAGAAACACCAGAATGCAAGTGAAACAATAATCCGGCTTTAATGATACAAGGTAACAATACAAAACACAAACACAAAGAAATCACGAAGCACTCTGCAGAGTACTCCGGGCTCAGGTTCTACCACGTGTGAGACAGGTCTCAGGAACGGCCGGTGAAAAACAAGAGCGCGAACCAAAGGAAAACACAGTCTTTCATACTAAAACACAGGAGGAGGTGTGTGCCTGCTTTCCCCCAGAGGTCATCTTATTGGCAGAGACCAACACATGGCCTGTCGCACCCAATCAGTGCGACACAGCAGCTTGTAGCCAGCACACACACATCTCCTTTATGGCCCTTTGTCCCTGAGTCCATCTTCCCGCCTCCTGACTGCCACACACAAGTTAAAAGTATGTTTTAAGATATAGTTGTTATAGTTGGCTAAATATACGTAATACATGTTAATTACTTTCATATCAATAACAACGAGGAACACATTACCTATACTCTTAAGCAGTATTAGAGATGCTTTTCAAATAGTCAAACTTCACACAGGCTTACCTATGGAGAACACACTCATTTGTCCTATAGCCCCTCCATTTGTTTGAGCTATTGTTCACATCTTTACTTCAAATAAAAGGTTTCACATTGTATATTTCCAGCTTCCTTTACACATACTGTTATTATTAATACAAAGTAACCAACCACACACCTCTATTGAAAACAAGTCGATTCCCCTGACAATTGACATGCTGAAACTCCTCGGAATGCTCCCTCCCCCACCTCTCTCGTCCCTGTCATAAAAACTGCTTCCATTTCATATAGAGTAATAAAAGATGTTTAAGCTAATTTCTCCACAATGTTTGTAGCCATTTAGTACCCACACATGAAAGAATAAGAACAGAGGTATAGTTGACCAGTAATCATGTAGCAGATCTATTTACTGCAATGAAAACACACACACACATCTGCTTCAAGCCTGTGTAAGCACACCCTTCTTTTACGAGGGAAACATTCCAGCGTCTGGCCCTATTCCCAAATAAGGGTGTCCCCTTCTGACCTCTCTCTCTATACACGAGGACTTCACCTCAATATATTGGGGGAGGAAAAAGATACTTTGTCCCTTCAAATTTAACACACATGAATATATATAAGGTGACATTAAAATGAATATACCAGATTTAACTTTCCTGCCATAACACGCTACTTTAATCCTTCAAATAATTCAAATAATCCTTCAATACCCAACCTAAGTATTTGACCCATCCTTATACTAGTATTTGTATTCAACCCTATATGTACTCATTTCTTAGGATCCCTTTTGGCAAAAGCACAATCTGCTCTTATGCAAAACAATTGCAACTCAAGTCGTTGAGATGTTAGTGATACTCAGATGTGGGGTAGTAAATTCTTATGAGCCTGCATGTGATAGAGGAAGCAAACCCAAAATGTAATGGCTTGTTGAAGCCCATGTTTTATTCCCCAGACAGCCCACAATAACGGTGTGGGTTGTCCTATTTCACACTTTGTTGGTTAGAAGGTACGCAAACGTAAATGCATAACCACTGAAAATAGTGAGTTTTAAAAGGATATTTCACCTTTAATACCAAAGGAATTCTAAAATATCCTGAGGGAAATGTTGCAAGCAAGTCAGATCAATTTGTCAGGAATCCTCTCAACACCATCCATTGGCATTACTTTGAATACAGAAATAAATAAATGTGACATGTTCTCACCCTCTCTGCTATATTAAATATGGCACTGAAATGCTTCTAAAATGGCCCTGCACTATAAAGTCACCTTGTCTGGAAGCCAAATCCTCGGATTATCAATAAAAAAAAGGTTCACTTTACTTCTCCACGGCTCTGTGTGGTACCTTGCTCTGATGTATCCCATCACTGCTACACAACATACTCTGTAAAATATGATAGCCAATAAATCAGCTGACCTCTGGTGCAAGACTTCAGATTAAGAGCTGTCAGCCACTACAGAGCGCTTAGATTTACTGTCAGCGCTCTGTCCCTCCGGTGACACACAATACATTGCTCACTGGGACTGTCATTAGGAGCAGACTGAGGATCAGGCAGGGACTCAGTCCAACTCCTTCCACTGGAAGTATCACTTAACTCCATTAAAGGGAGCATGATAATTACAGTGTTGGTAATCATTGTAATGCGGCCTGTTGAGAATAGTGAGGACAGTTTAAGATAGAAGAACATTAGATGAGTGACATCACCTGTAACTAAGGAGTTAAGTACATTTTCTCACTGTAATTCTGCCTAAAAGGACTGCGTTAAGGTCATCGTCATCCAGTACATAGATACATATTTTTATGTTTCATATTCTGATATTAGTATGCAACCATCCTAATATTAATAAATAACTTACTACTAGTATTCAACCCATCCTAATATTAGTATTCAACCCAACCTTATACTAATATTCGAACCAGCCCTAATATTAGTATTCAAGCCATTCTAATATTAATATACAAACTTATATTAGTATTCAATCCAATCCAATGTGCATTGATCAAGAAAAATGCTTTCAGACAACAGAACTTCATGTGAATTTCACAAGGTACTTTCAGTGTGTACTTGTAAGGCCATCTGTGTGTTCTGCTGCAAAAATCACATCGTTTTCGGAGAGCCATTCCAAACCGAGGGTGCCCATTAAGTTAGGGATTATTGCTGTAGGAGTGACGGGGCTCATATGAAATCATTTATTGCCGGCTCAAACTCACTAGACACGGCTTCAGGCGGAGTTAATGGAGATGCAGCTGCAGAGCGCCCTGGAGAAAACAGCCCGTACAGCCAAATCCAACCATTTAAAGTTTTTGATGTAACGCGTTAACCCTTTTAGGAGCAGTGCCTCAATGTTGTGTTTTGTGGCGCCCTCTGCAGGCAGCAATGGCAACGAGTTCATGTTCCTGTTGAAGGGCCATGAGGACCTGAGGCAGGACGAGAGGGTCATGCAGCTGTTTGGTCTGGTCAACACGCTGCTGGCCAACGATCCCGCGTCCTTGCGCAAGAACCTCAGGTAAACACACAGTCGTCCACAGGGGAGACACACAAGTTCCACTACATTTCATACTAGTGTTGTAAACAAATGTAATTAAAGAAAACATTATACTGCATTGGAACTGATTTACCATGCTGTTTTGACCAACACTGTTGCATGGCAATCATAAAGTATTATCTAATAAAGTACTTAAAAGTCTATTTGAATAAGAAATGTAGATGTGAGGCAGTCTTACTGGCTCTTGAACAAGTGCAGTACCTAAAGAAGAATATTGTTTGTTTAGAAATAAAGAAGTTGAATTATTTGTAATGTTTATGTTCATTCGTTCTGCTATCTGCCAATTGATAAAGTTATGTTAAAGCATTGTTACAATTATCGGAAATTATCTAAAAGTACTACTTTATTGTTATGCCATCCACCTTGTGTTAACTTTTCCATGTGGTATCAAAAATGGTATGCAATATCAATATTTTACAATAAGTATTGTCCCAATTCTTGAGCACGCACACATTTACTTGCACACTTGTGGACATCGTTTGCACAAACAATGATTGAAAACTTGAAAAAGAATTGTGCCCTTGTATGTGTGTTGGTCTCTTCAGCATCCAGCGCTACGCAGTGATCCCCCTCTCCACTAACTCAGGCCTGATCGGCTGGGTGCCCCACTGTGACACCCTGCACGCTCTCATCAGAGACTACAGAGAGAAGAAAAAGATTCTGCTTAACATTGAACACCGCATCATGCTCAGGGTGAGTACCACTAGCATGTATTACATCTCTAGAAGAACTGCAGGATTTGAAAAACACAACAATGTAAGATTACTTTGATCGATATTGAACTGCGACATCATTCACGATAATAAAGGGAATGTTCATTTTGCATCATTATTAACATTGATAAATATAATAAAGACATCATGTTGTTTTTTTAAACAGGATCTGGACCAAAAAATAAGTTTAGTTAATTCTGTAGAACACGATATGGGGCAGGGATATCTCTGAAAATGGTTCATGCTAAATAGTATTTTAACACATATTTAGCCTTTAATAAATGTTGTGCTTCCTGCTACTTGAGTATTGCGCTAGTCCATAATGCAATTTAGTAACATTATGATTAATTATGCAGCCCAACTGCCTTTATTTAATGACATTATCCTAGCAATATAAAGATGTTATCAAAAAATGACAGTACAATCAAAGGATGGATTTAAATATTAAATATCTCACATGTTCATTAAAATGTTTCTTTTCATTTTGTGCCATTACCGTAATTTTCGGACTATAAGGCGCACCTGGATATAAGCCGCAGCAGCGGCATACCACTCTCGGTTCCACTTTTACTTTTGCGCGCTACCTGTCTCACTCTTTTCCGGCCTCCAGCTTTTCCTGCTGGAACCCGCCGCTTAAAGGTGGGGGTCCGCGGACCGGCCATAGAGCCCATAGGGTTAAAGGTGTTGGCCGTTAGCTGTAAAAATCCATAGATTAGCCGCACCGTTATATAAGCCACAGCGTCGAAAAATAGGGAAAAAGGCGCGGCTTATAGTCCGAAAATTACGGTACTTGTTTTAACCATGAATGGTTTGTAAATGTGTTATTTTCCATAATAAGCCCTCCTTCTTAATAGACTGATCAAAGCTGAGGAAGCATCTGTTTTCATTGATGACTCTGATGAATACCAATTGTTCCTTAATGAAAGCACATTCACATGTCCTTAATTGTCATGAATTAACTCCATTTCTCCACCTCAGAAATGCCTAATTAGGCCTAGAGAACTAATAAATACATAATATTCCTTTTAACATGACTAAAGGAAGTGAGACTACCTCACGTGACGCATGGTCGCAGGGTGGGCTGAGACCCTGACTTTAGCTCCGCAAAAAGCTCATACACTGCTTTGATTGGAAAGTGTTCACTGAGGAAGACACATCAAGGCTAGGAGGAACGCAAGGCTGAAGTTCAAGTGTCATCAGTCTGAAATAGGATGGATGGCATGAGGTCTACTTGTGGTATGATTTGCCGGTCAACAAGATGAAAAACAATAGACCTTGTCAGAATGAAGAGGAAAATGTCACTCAGCCGCTCTGTCAGTAGTCCTCTGCTTACAGAATAAAATAACTTAAATGAAAAACAACCTTTTTTGCAGCATATTTCAAAGAAGTTTCACCCATAAATGAATTCCAAAAGTTGTGTGAACAAATTAAAGGCGAATAAATCCTTTAATGGATATCGCCCTTTACACACTTTTTCTTCTTTCTGCTGGCATGTTTTGAATAAGACTGATTTTATTTTAATGGTGTTATTAATTATATGCCGCAATCAGTTTAAGCCTTCTAAATGGCAATATATTAAGTTGACCAGTCAATCAGCAGGGCCATTAATCAGCTTTAGATGAAACATGAGGGAGATGGGAGGGTGAGACAATGATAGATTTGCGTCTTTTGGACTGTCACTGTGTTTCTTTCCCCCAAAAGCCTTATGGTTCATTACATTTAAAGCATTACCGCGGTTATTTTCAGCTCTGCCTCAAGTTTGTAGGGAACTCTGCTGTCCTATAATAACCTTTAGGGCACACGCAGTCTATGAAGATGGCACATTAAACGTTTTTAAAGCATTAAATTAACACGTTGAATGTTTTTGACAGTAAACACTTGGTATTAAGTTATCACTGGTGCACTCAATTGTCAAGGTTGCCTTATGCAAGACATTTAATGTGCATTGCAGTTTAATTGAAAATGTATTTTAATTTGAAGAATTTATAATAAGGCAGGTATACTTGTAAAATAATTGCATATATCAGGTATTCATGATTAACATTTCTTTTCATAAAATACTTTCTTTTAAACTCGGGACATTTGAATACAAAAATAAATAAAGCACAATTTGTCTTTTTAATGAACCTAAATAATCTGAATTTCTAATAATAATAATTATAGCACCAATAAATCCAATTGAAGGCAAAATTCAACCGAAAACACCGTAACAACCAAAATAGGTGCATACAATTAACGTGTAAAACATTTTAATCATCTTTCGTAAAGACACTGATGACATTTCAAACACAATTAATTGTCAAGGTTGCGATGACCCGGGTGAAAAATAAGAACCATTAACCTTTTATAAATTCGTTTTGCTCTTTTATTTAATGCTGACTTCATATTAATGCACCATGAACTTGAAATGCAAAATCCAGAATCAGTCACTTGCGTTTGAAGACTCTTAAATTGAACTTGTCTAAACCTGATGACTGATGTTTTCATTCACATTGAAGGTTCTTTTTGTAACGGTCTTTGTATGTTTCAGATGGCCCCAGACTACGACCACCTGACGCTGATGGAGAAGGTGGAGGTGTTCGAGCACGCCGTCAACAACACGGCGGGAGACGACCTGGCCAAGCTGCTGTGGCTGAAGAGCCCCAGCTCCGAGGTGAGTGTTCTCTCCTCCGCCAGCACAGGATGATTGAGTGAACTTGATCTTTTCAGCATCCATCCTCACATTTCACTACTCCTGCGTTAAAATGTCAAGAGTGTTCAGTTGTCGAAAGATAACATGAAGACGTATACATTCATCTTATCCTTAGAGGCTTGACTGGCAGTGGTTTTTATAAAGGTTTTCACTTGATGAAGAGGAAACATACAGAGCAGAGGAAAGCATCTTTCAGGGACCCTATTATCCTTTCAAGGGTTCCCCCTTCCTGTAATGTGCTATGTAGGTGATTGTGCATGTTAATGGTCTGCAAAGGCTAAATCCCAAAGTTCCCTCTCCCACACACTCACCTTGATTTCTCCAAGAGTTCAAGGTTACACGTGTGGAGAAAGGGATATACAAATGACCATGTTGTGGGTAATGTTCCTTTAAATAAAACAGTTGTTTTTGCTTTTAGTTTTCTGAGTTGTGTGTCCTACTTTTAAACCACTGACTTAGCAGAAATGAACACATTTTTAGAAACATTAGTACCCGGTGGTCCTCGTGTGTGTATCAAACCGAGATTTCTGCGCCATTTTCCACATTTTCTGCTCTCAAGGTGACTACAATACAGCTCTCATAAAACACACGTCCTCTCTCCTCCAGGTGTGGTTTGACAGAAGGACCAACTACACCCGCTCCCTGGCTGTGATGTCAATGGTCGGCTACATCCTGGGACTGGGTGACAGGTGGGTTTCTCTCCTTTAATGTTAACTTATTTTGTTAGTTAAATATGTTGTTCTTTTTATTTTTATTTAATCTTTTATTGGACATTTTTACTTACAATTATTTTTCTAATAAAATAGCTTATTTTATTTGATCTTTTTATTGCACTTACTTATTTCTTGTGTTTTATAAATGTTTTTTTTTATTATTTATTGCCTATTTTACCGCAGGATAAATCAAGTATTTCTGATTCTGCTGATTATAATGACAGTTATCATGAGTCATTAATACGAACATGATCTTTCTATTCTCCAGGCATCCATCCAATTTGATGTTGGACCGGTTAAGCGGCAAGATCCTCCACATTGACTTTGGAGACTGTTTTGAGGTAAAAGGAGATTTTCTGTCTTCACAACAGATAATTGTATTTATTTATTCATCAAAAACTAACCCATTCCAACGTTCAACAGGTCGCCATGACCAGAGAGAAATTCCCTGAGAAGATTCCCTTCAGACTGACGAGGATGCTGACCAACGCCATGGAGGTATGTCAAAATCCCTCTCACAGAAAACTCTTTTTTAATTAGTTCATTTTTCTTTTTGTATAACGAGTTAGAATCCCCCCACATTAAAGCTACAAATCCTCCTCTACTGGACTTAAACTGAATCCTATCTGAACCTCTTCTTGCGTTTCTTCTGTAATTCAGTCCAAAAAATTATTAATCTTTGCCGAGTGTGAAGCGTTTTATCAGAAGTCACGACTCACTGTGCCTTGTATTTAATTAGAAAAGAAAAAAAAGAATTTCAGACGAAAGCATTAAGATGAGTTTTGGGTTGGATCATCTCTTTAACTACTTGGAGAAGTTTTTGAAGTTAGCAAATAAGCACAAAACAAGAATCAAGATTAAAAAAAGACTTGCATCCCCATGAAATCTTGGACTGTCAAAAATAAAACAACAATAAAATGCATCACCTTCCACTTTTAGACATATTTTGTAATTTAATTTGTACAATTAAAGACAAAATAATGTATTAATTAATCTAGAACGAAAGGCCCTCCATCGACCTACCAACATGGGACAGCAACGTGACCTTCAGGTGCTGGGAAACGTTTGTCTCCATCAGTGACGTTGTTTATGTGTGATTGTGCGGCAGGTGACAGGCTTGGACGGTAACTACCGGATCACCTGCCACACGGTGATGGAGGTGCTGAGGGAGCACCGGGACAGCGTCATGGCCGTGCTGGAGGCCTTCGTCTACGACCCGCTGCTCAACTGGAGGCTCATGGACAGTAAGAGACCTTTAGCTGAACAACAACCACCTTAAAGAATCACATAACAACAACAAACCCATAGAATGAAGAAGAATAAATACTGCAACGTTCTAATAATAGAAGCACATTTTCTTTCAAGAGTCCAAAGCATTACATTGAATCATATGAAGTGAACAAAACTCTCAGTAGTCAAATGTAAATCCCTTTGGCTTGTGTGCAAGAGAGAAATTGACCAAACGCTTAAGGAGGTGGCGTACACGTCTAAAGGTTGTTAGTTAAATTCAAGTGAACAAAGTGAATGATTGTCTCTGGCACTCCTTCACCTCACGCTGTCAAGGTTGCATTTAGCTAGACATTTGATCTGAAGTAGGATCATTCATCAGTGTTATTGTAAAGGAGGGTCAATGAGGTTTTCTTTACTTGAAGAAATAATAGGAGTCAGGGAATGTATAGGTGGGTTTTTCTTAATTCAAACCATTATAACTAAATGGGTAACAATAAGAGTAATCACTTTTGCTGCACTCCCTTTTTCTTTTATTATACTTGTACTTTTAAGTCCCAGTTTTTGTATTATGACATTTAAAATATATATATATACATTATATTAAACATAAAAAAGCTATATCAAACATGCAAGAAAAATGCCCACTGGAAAAATAAATAAAACAAAAAGCATAGGCGGAACAAAACATTATAAAATGTGTACAAAAATATAAACATTTACAGCAAAAATTGACTATTAATTGTTGCTGACTTACCGTACTTCCAGGGACTGCATTAGTTGGAAGCCCATTAGTGTTTTCTTTCTACACTTGACATTAATGTGCCCATTTCCTGAATTAACGTCCTCACAGTAGGACACTACTTAATGTTTAGTATGTCTCCTTGCAGCAGGAAACATAACTTAAGCTTGCACATATTTTAAAAAATCTCGGAGACAACTCTATTTAACACATCGGTGTCTCAGTGAATATCAGCTTGTAAAGGTTAAAAAAAAGCTTCAATCGTCTGCATGTTTAAAGGTCAGAACAATGCTGCTGCTTCCTGTGTGACGGATGAAAAATAGAACATAGTTATTTTTATGTCAAGGGAAAAAGATAACACTCACACACCTTTCCTGTTTCACCCGCAGCAAACACCAAAGGCAACAAGCGTTCCCGCACCAGGACGGACTCGTACACCGCGGGGTCAGTGGGTGAGTAGAGTACAAACTCACAGGTTTTCTATTCCGAAATGCTAGATCATGTTTAAATTGTGACTGTGTGGTGTCCTCTGCAGAGACTCTGGAGGGAATAGACCTCGGAGAGACGGTGCACAAGAAACCAGGGACCACGGTGCCAGAATCCATCCACTCCTTCAGTGAGTTAGCAGCTCCTCCTGTTGTTGATTCTTTTTTTCTTCATAAGTACCCCGCTCTCTCGCTGTCACATATGATTGGAGCAGATGCTGTCCTGTTGTAACGCAGCACTTAAGTCCACTTTGATTTGAGCTGCGAAAACGCTCAACGTAGAGAGCACTTGCATTTGCTTTTGTTTTTTTGTTGTAGTTGTTGATGCCAGCATGTGTGTTTTTATCTTTCAGTCGGAGATGGCATGGTCCAACCTGAGGCTCTCAACAAGAAAGCCATTCAGATTATCAACAGAGTGAGAGACAAGCTCACAGGTGAGACGTGCTGTACTAACAACCTAGATATAGTTATATATGTCTAGAGTTTTGATCCTTTGTATCTTACTTTAAAGGAGCCCTATTATGCTCATATTCAGGTTCACCTTTGTATTTTGTGCCTCTACTTTGAATGTTTACATTCTTTATTGTTTAAAAACAGATTGAATTTTCCGGTAAAGTTTTAGTGTGTTGATGAGAGTTTGTTCCCGGCAGGTCGAGACTTCTCTCACGATGAGACGCTGGACGTGCCGACGCAGGTGGAGCTCCTGATCAAGCAGGCCACATCTCACGAAAACCTGTGCCAGTGCTACATCGGATGGTCAGTACTGCTGCTTTAATGTTTTAACTAACTGCATTTACTCAAGTACAGTACTTAAGAAGAATTGTAAGCAACCTGTACTTCACTATTTCCATTTAATGCTAATTTCTACTTCTGCTCTACTGAATTTCCAAAATATTGTACTTTTTACTTCAATATATTTACTTGACAATTTGAATGTCTTAGATTATTAATAAAAAATATACTTTTACAAACAAATGACTTGAGTATATATATTATAAATGTAGCTTTGCGTGTTTTGAAATGTGCTCTATCTTTACCAGCTTCAACACTTGTGATAAACACGTTAATATATATTAATATTTAATACAGTAGTTCAAAAATCTGAAATGGGCCACGATTAGTACTTTTTTGATGTCTTTAGTACTTTTTTGATGTCTTTATTATAGAAGGACCATGCATTAAAATACATTAATCTCAAAAAGAAAAGTGATGTTTAACGCCACCTATAGCTAATGTCTAACTTCCATCTTCAGTGCCTGGGTACACAACAATCAACACACACTTAAAACACTATATAGTCTCTTTTACAATAACTATACATACAGATATACTCGCAGTATGTGTTGATGCTGATACTCCTACCCAGAGGTTGGTATAGGAATTGTACTTGTAGCAGAGTATTTTTAAACTATACTGTATATCTACGTTTACTGAAGTAAAAGATCTGTGTACTTATTATTGTATTTTAAAGATGTGAAGTATTGGTAAAAGGGGTTGTGTGTTGTTCATATGATGTTTCTTTGGCATTGCCCAACCTGCACTTTCTGCACACATTTCTTTCATCTCTGGGTACATAAAGCAGAATCAGACTTGACAGAACTGAACTTTTTTTTTTTTTTTCCTCTCTGCAGGTGTCCATTTTGGTGAAGAACTGTCTCCGGTGGACAAGGTTACACCTGACATTTTACTCTCACTGATAAACAAAGAAGAAGCACTCGACTCAAATGGATATCCAGTTGAAAAAGCCACGGTGCAAAGCCTTTGAGAAATATGTTTTTTTTCTTGTAGAATAATCCCACTTTCTGTCACATATTTAAGGTTATAAAAAAGAATCTTATGAGCTAAGTTCTAACCTGATAATCATAATTTAACTAAAATGACGTTCCTCGCTTTCAACATCATAATAAAAGCTTTATACGATGGTCATATTGTAATAAGTTATGACATTTCTTATATCACTCGCTGTATTAAAAACCCTCCAGTCCGTTGTGTCAGTGTATTGCAATACAGAAGTTGATTTGAGATGATCACAATGTACTGTATGGCCATTTGTGTGCCATTAAACCCTGTACAGACACCACTGTGGCTGCACTGTGTTCATTTGAAAGCTTTGGGTGCCTTTTATCAGTTACAAATGGAAAGAAAAGTATATTTTCAATACAAGGTAAGTAGTTTACACTTCCTTTCTTTTTCTTCTTGTGCCCACAGATGGCAGTCTGACTCCTATCAACATCCTTCTCCATCTTTTCAGGAAATACTTTGAGAGAGAATGCAGTCGTCAGGCCAGAGAGGAAGAGATGAAAGTAGATTCTCATCTTAAACAAGAACGGCAAAACTGAAATGCTTAAAATGTAAACATTTGCTGGCAAACTGAGTGAGATTTCAGGACATCACCTTGCAGTGTAGTTATCCTCTTCTAGAGCACAGGTAGTCATTCCCATGCAGTCCCTTAAAGAAATAAAACCGAATCAGATGCAGCAAATTGCAGAGGCAGCAGAGACTACTATTAATTTGCTTTCCTGTGCTGTTATCTGGTCGATGCGAGCTAGCCTCTGTTTTTACTTGTGCTCATTGCTATTCCCCCTCTCATTTCTCCCTTTATTTCTTTCCCCTGCATTCTCCTCTGAGGGTTAATTACTTATAGATAGTTAAGGATTACGGATCAATGAAAAGAAGCCCATTGATCTCTTCCCTGCCCTGCTCACCTCTGCAATGTCACACTCTTTACACATCGGGACAAAGGCCTGGTGATTATCTGTTCATATCGATCCATTCCTCCTGTGGTTTCCCTCGTTTTCTCCCTCGCCTTCACTTTTCTCCTCTCTTGCCAACAGAAGCTCATTATTGAAAATGCGACTTTTCATAGCCGGAGCCATCGTGTCTGTTGTTCTTTCTCGCCCGTCTAATTTGTTTGTATTTTTTCTTTCTCTCACGTCTGTTGAGCGGCAGGCGAGTCAATAGCTGGAGTTAAATAGGCTGCACTGATTGTGAGAGGGATTTAGCTGTTTACCAACTGTGGAAATGGGCCTGGGCTGCGGAAAAGAACAGCACGGGTGTCTGCATGGAGCGAGTCAATATTGACAAATGATACTCATAGGGAGACAATGCCCCTAAACGAGGGAAGGTGAAGGGCTTGGCGGCAGGTGGTGCGGATGCAGCGAGCCGTGCTCCATCAGCTTTTGAAGTTGTCACATGAGGCCGTGCAGATCTGGCACCTTGAGCCGAGACATGAGGAATGATGGGAAACAGCGACACATTCACAAGTATTTCACTCCTCCGGGACCCAGGCGCGCTCCTCTCTCCTGTTAGTGTTTCCGCCGTCCTAGCTTGTCTTACTGCACAAGAGCTCCCCTCGGGATGTTATTCCACTTCTCTGCACCGTCTTAAGCTTCTCAAGACCTCCAGAGGTTCCATAAGTGCTTCGTCAGGCCCTCGCCATGTCTGGAGTGTATTCACACAAAGTAAAGCGCACACTCAGGATTTATTCTGCTAAAAGCTTCTAATTAGGCCTACTTTTAATTTCTCATCATTAAAGGAATACTTTACTTTCATAAATGATCATTCGTATATCAATTAGTCAACCTGTGTTACCTTGAATTCTTCAAGAATACTCCCTTTTCCTCGTGTGAATCCATTATGAAAAAAAGAAACAAATTAATAATGCCGATCCGTAAGAGCACAGACAAGTGAGGTTTAAATGAAAATGCGTGTTTGGGAAGTAGTGAGCACAAGACTTAATAAATGAGGAATATATTATACTTCATGAAATGTTTAAAAGTTTGTAAACTGTATAACACACTACAGATGTTATAAAATGTGGCCCATTAACTTGTTCGTTTTTTTTAACAAAAGACGAGTAATTTATGAACCAATTGTAATTTCGTGGATTAATTATACAGTGATGCAAATTAGTCGCTTTTCGGCGCCTCCCGCTTTTTTAACGCTGATTTGGGTGACTTGTGTAATTCGCGGAGAACCGAAGAGTTTTCGTTTTGGGGGTGGGGGGGGGTCCGTCCGTCCGTCAGTCCGACTAACGGACAACTTTTCACTTCAAAAAAGAAGAAGAAATCTAGACCGCAAAATAATTAAACAAGCGAGTGCCTGTTTTTCCTGGCCAAGGGCAGGTTCCTTGAACACAACACGAGCGTAACGTGTCTTCACGTGGTATACGTCTCGTCGGAAAGGAGTGTAGACTAGAGTGCTGACGGAGAGCACCGGAACGCCGCTCCAGCTCTTCAAATATTGCAGTACCCATAAGGAGCCGTACACACCGCAGTGTTTGCGAGGCTGTGTCTTTAGTTGTAAGCACAGTGGCGATCTGTTGTTGTTAGCATCTGGTTAGCTAGCTATGCTAACGGATTTAAAGAGCTTTTCTCCAACCAGGTGGAAGAGAGCTCTCTCCTGAGAGGCTCAAATAACCTCAGCTCAGTGAGGTTAAGGCACACCTTGATATGGTCATTATAGTTATTAATGAGACATTAGAGACTAAATGAAAAACAGGTATAAAATACTATATGACAGTAACAAAAAAAAGTTGTTAAAAATAACAAGAATAGAGTTTAAAAGGAGAGTGATTTGTAAAATATCCCCAAAAAAAAATCTGCTTACAGTTCTGTTTCAAATGGGTGTTGAGAGATGTATCCATAGATCTCATGTTGCTCTCAAAGTGCACCAGATTGATGCTTTTAACTTCAATATTTAAAAAAAAATCTTCCCAAGACCCCACTAGAGGAGGTTAGGTCCCCCCCACTTAAATCATGTTCACATGGATAGGATACTAAATACATTTGCACACATCTTGTGTCCATATCTTTCTGCCACAACCATGCACGTGCGTGCGTGCATGCGCGAGTCATGGCAAGATATCTGGATTCAGAGGTTGCTTGTTCTTTGCACAGCATGAAAGAAAGGCCAAATTAATGGGCTGTGATTTTAGTTTTTTTAAGCAGTTCAATAATTTGTACGGCCCTCGGAGGATGTTGTAAAAATTGAAAGGAAAAAGGTTCCCCACCCCTGCTGTAAATAATAATAAAAACCCTTGATTTATAACTTAACATCTCTGTCTCCGATTGATCAGAGTATATTATAAAGAATAGCCAGTTAATTGAAGCATTATAGCACAGGCCTTTGTCAGATGGTATATTACGCTGTTTTTTTTCTGCTTCGAATAGTTCTCTCTTTTTTCACCATACGTGTGTTTGCATCCCTGATTATACCATTACTCGTAAATAAAGAACAATTCAAATTGCTCACTTTGCTTTATGTTAAACTTTAAATGTGTTTTGGAAGGAGAAAAGTAGCCTATGCTAGTGGGGGGTGGCAAGCAATATCGTCTTGAATCAATACATCAATGTAGTGCCTTTTGGGCTGAGGGTTTAAAGGAAATACAAAGTAACAGTCTCTGAATAACAGCACGATTAATTTCCTTTGTCAGGATCACAGGTGATGTGGGACAAAGGCCTTCGCGTCCAAACATCGGATCTAATTAAGGTGTCAGGAAAAATGTAAAGCTCTTGTAAATAAGTGTAGTTGGAAAGTGGTTCTGCAGGGGAAACTTTCAGAACCATTAGAACCATGAGTTAAGTTCCGTTAGCACGAGTTAAGAACATGTGCACACAGTGCTAGCTGGATACTGTCTGCTTCCTGACTGTTTCTCCAATAAACTAAATATTACTGTGCCTGCCTATGGCTATGAGAACATTTTGTCTCAAACTACACCACCCCCCTCCAACTCTTTCTCTGTGGCATGGCTAACAGCTGTGAAAAGAAAGATGGAGACAGAGGCGATATTGACGGCCAACCAGAGAAGTTCGATAGCAGGCTCTGCAGTTGTTTAAAGCAGGGCCTGCAGCCAGGTCTCGGGCTGTCTTTGTGCACTGTAGTGTAAAGGCGCTATCGATGAACTTGACAGCAGTTTAGTCTGCCTGAGATCTGCTGCTCTCTAAGGACGCTTCAACCACGTTCTCCCGCCAGCTTTAGCTGTGTTTACTCTGCCTGTTAGTGTTCCCCGGAGCTTGGACGTCAGAAATGTACTTCGAAAGATTTTCTGTTTATGTAATCATCTGTTTGTCAAGTGCCACCAAATAGTGGGAGCACTTTAGTTACATGGGGACTTCAAGAAATACCTCACCCACAGTTTGTAGATCAATTACTAATGCTGTGTTACTTTGTGACGAAACCTTTATCTCTAACAAACAAATGTATTAGATAGTATGATTTTAGCTAAATGTCATGTTTTGGGGAGGTAATGGGCATATGAATGGATAACAGTGATGTAGCTGGTGGTGTTAGACACATTTTTCTTTACTTTGACTTTTCTTCGTTTTTGGTGGAGGATTAGCGCAGGGGAAAAAAATCCGGAACATTTATAGTTAACGTGGTGGGATTAAGTGATATGAATAGTGTGGTGAATATGTTTTTTCCTTTTAAATAATCAGTACAAAATACAGAATCAAGAGCCCATTGGGATGTCATGTGTTAACCATGCTCTAAACACAAATAGAATCAGGCCAAGGAGGAACAAGATGAATAACTGGGCCAGTTCTAACTTAAAGCGGCACCGGGCATCTTGCATGTCGCGGCTCCAAAAAGCATTGTGAAGTAGTTTAGCATCTGAAAAATGACCTCTTTAATACGCAGCGACATCAGCAAATGGTGCACAGTATGCTCGTGTTTGTGTTCACCCTGCTGGTTCCTAATGTTTTCTACAAAAAACAACAGAGGGGCAAGTGAAGAAGCAGATCTAACTGGGGAGTACAGTTTTCTGTTCATGTTCTGCAGATAGTCATGCTATAAATTCAAAATAAAAATCATCCATTGCTCTTAAAGGTCAAGTGTGTTAGTATATAAGGGACTGGTAACATACATTGAATAAGTTAATGCTATGTTTTAATCAGTAAACAATCACTTAAACTACAAATTGTGCTTTTAGCTTAAAATTAAACCCTAATATCTTAATAGAGTGCGGCTCCTCTTCAGCCATGTTTCTTTCTACGGTAACCCAGAAAGGACAAACTAACTGGCTCTAGAGATGGCCTTTAACGTGTCAATGTTAGCTAAAGGCCACTGTATGTAGCTCACCGGCACTCTTGGCAAAGATGTGTGTGAGTAGAAATACGTTGGATGGAATCTGGAAACACATTGCTAGAGGCCACTTAATCCCACACACTGGACCTTTAAATGACGTTCAATGTTTCAATGGATTTACTGTAAAATCATTGAATTACATTGGTATTTGTTAGCGCCCCAAAGGCAAAGTGTTTCTGTAAAAGATCAAATCCAGGTCAACATTTCCTCCCAGCGATGTGAGGCAAGTCATGGGGGTAAAGGTTTCCTAGAGTGGTGCAGTAATGACGTATTTTGTAGAGTGACGCAGAAGTAAACTTCGCAGGGGCTCCCAATGGGATTATTGTGTTGGGTTTTGAAATATTGCAGAAAAATAAGATCTGTGGCAAACACATTTTTATACTTTCACATTTTGTTCAGCAGTATAATCTCCCCAAATGAACACTTCTATCACAGTTGATGCGTAAATCTATTAACGAACTACATCATAGTTGCATGCCTCGACCTTGCTAAGGCTAAGCTATGAGCAGCATGATGGCGTTTAGCATTCTCAATTAGCAATTTACCACCAACCACAACCGTTACTAGGATGGATAGAACTTGATAAGTTCACCACTGGTGTATTTACTGACGTATTTATGTCAAAAGTAGGAAAGTTTTTCAGTCTCAGACCTTATTTTGGGAATATATCCAAAAACAAGGGATCCTATAGAGCTAAATCACTTTTCTAGGTGTAGGACTGATTCCTTCACTACTCTTTAACCATGAGTCATTTGATTCTGCCTTGTATTTACATTAACACAGCAGTAACAGTGTTGTTGGGCAGTGAACGGATCAAACTGTGGGGCTGATATTATTATCCAAAACCTGATGCACTTACTGGACTGTCTCACCAAAAGTGGTCATAACAGTGTATTTGCTCAACCTGTGCTGCTGGAGCTGCAGTTGTGTGTGACGGCTCCCAGGTGTGAGTGTGTGCGGCTGTAGGAATTTGCACGCTCATCAAAATCCTTCCCTGGATAAATAAAGATTGAAAAAACGTTGTTTGTCTCCGTACTTACTTCAGATGCAGTTGTGGCACTTCGCAGCACCTGATGCTATTCAATTCGACATTTCTATTGCATTTCAGCTTTATTGGATTGCAGAGGGAGATAGTAGACAGATGCCTCTGAAGCATTTCCACACACAGTCTAAAAGCAGCTGAGACTCAGAAAAGCTTAACCATACAGCAAATGCACTTTCACAATTTACCTTCACCTATAATGTCATATGTCTTTGTGTGTTTAGGAAGGCTTCTTGATTTTTCTTTGTACTTTACAGCTACAATAAGAATAATTTAGCAAAGACAGAGCTGCAATTCAGTCTTGTAGAATTGTCTCTTGTAGGTTCTTAAACGATTAGGCATAAATACTGTATATTTTGAAATGCTACATGTTGTGTTTGAGGTGTTAAAATGTCTTGTTTTCAACGACTATGCAGGTCAGCAGAGTTGACTAGAGTCCTTGAACGCTTCCCGAATTGCCGGAAATATCTATTTAATAGAGACAAGGCTGCTGGACAGAAGTGGATGCACCCCATCAGGAGCTAGCTCAGGTACACTGTGGTGTTCCAGCGATGCTATTAAAGGGCATGTGTGCCAAGAAAGCACTGCCCACACCATTACGCTCTGTCTGTCTCAGCCTGAACCTCTGACATACAGCCACCAGCTGCTGCGACACCACACACAGAACTGTTAGGTAGGGCAAAACATTTTCATCCACTGGGAATCCAGGTTCTTTGCATTTTCTTCTAACCCAGGTAGTTTCACCGAGATTTTCTTTTCATTTCAACAGGGCAGCTGGGAATTTAGTCCTTGGCTCGCAGGCATTTGCGCAGTGGTACAGTATGTCTGAAAGATGGAAGTCTGCTCTTTTACTCTCCCAACCCTTATTCACTTAGCATGTTCAGGGGATCAAACCACCTACACCACAATGGGGCAAACTCGAATGAACGGGTTGCATAGTTACAAAACAGATCGCGCCATATATGGAGGAAAATGTAGGACAATACTAAGGGCCTTGAACTGACATGGGCCTTAAACAAATATTAGAACATTAGGGATTAATTACAATATTAAATTATTATATTATTCTTAAGATGATAATGTTTATTTATTTACATAAAGTAAATCTTCAATCTATTTCAAGTAATTAATTAACGCTAGAGAATTTTCATGAATTTTACCATTAAAATTAAATGCAGACAGTAATAGATGGCCTTTAAGACATTTGTTATAGGTGTGCAGAATGTTGCATGTCTACACAGCGTTATACTTTCACTGCTCAGTCAGGAAATATCTTACACTAATTATTGGACTACGAGAGGATTTCAACCATCCAAAGGTATGCTAAGGTTTATGACTTTGAAGGGTTCCATTGGGTAATTGATTTGTGGATACAGCCATTGCCCCAAGTGGAAGTTGCCTAAGGCTTAGGTGGTGGGGCCCAATGTGATATCTTATCCTCGAGCTCAACCCCAGCTTCCTGGGGGGTGCTGGGTTCTTCGACTGCAGCTGGATTAGTTTGCGACAAAATGGATATAAATATGAGAGGAGTTCTATTGAGAGCCACGTATATGCTACCCTATGGTCCATTAGCCTCTGTGACCAAATGCAACCTGCAATGCAATCATTTTTCAGAAAATATAGGTATGGTTTACCTAAGCCTTAATATGTGAATCCAGAGCATTTCTACTTAAATGGACTGTTTCTAGGCTGGTGTAACCAAGCTCTAACCTTTAGATTCATCATGAAACCACAGTAGCCTCTTCTTCGTTTGCTTCTTTTCAGCTATCTAGTCCTTTACAGCCTTTTTCGTCTTCCCTGCAGTAAATGTGTGACTGATTTATCTTTTACCAATTCCGCTGCCTGCCAGTTTTGCAATGAGCTCTAAGTTTCCATACTGTAGTTATGGCCAACAAAAACAAGTCCTGGGTCATCCTCGGCCAGTGTACTGGTTGCATGCTTTTCTTGTTCACAACATTTTCTGAGGATGTGTGAAAATCTCTGGATGTCTCGACAACAATGCCCGCCCACATGCGCGCACCTGGATCATGTGTCTTACCCATGTGTGGTCAACTTGAAGAGTCCATTGCAGTCATGTGTGTTTGTGGAGCAGAGGTGTACCTGATAAAGTAAGACCCTGAGTGTAGATTAGTAGCTGGCCACTCTGTAGTATTAAAGTGTTGGACATTGTTGTACCTTTTAAAAGAACTGAGGCTCCGGTTGGATGCCAGCAATCTCAGGAATGGCCATCACGTCTGATTGTTGAATTGCCCCGAGCCCTTCAGAGCCATGTACCCAATCATTCAGCCTAAGTAACTTGTTGACGTGGAACTGTCCTCCAGCTGTCTGGGCGGGCCATCCTCTTGTCTCCCTGCTCAAATTTACTCACCAGGGGAAATAGCTATTACATCTCCTGTTATTATTTGCCATAAAAATGCACTGAATGGCGACCAACTCTGAGGTGCTATAAAAAGCTGCAGGGTGTGAGATGGCGTCTGCATGTCATCAATCAGACACAGTGGTGAAACATTGGGCCTCTCCACTGGGTAGTGGAAATTGATTTTCCTGTAAGTCTCAACGATTAGGGTGTGAAAAAGGGAGCGAGGGGAGGAATGGGATGAGATAGGATGGGACACTGAAGGAAAAAATGGAGGAAAAGCTAATGTTTCATAACTGTTGATCTGCCCTTAGCTTGTTTTTCTGAAACTCAAATTAAGGTTGATGTTTTTTGGGTCCTGTCCCAGTCAGCATCTCTCAAAAGCCAAATCCTTCTCGCTTGAAATGTTTTACTCAAACCTTCAACAACCAAGATTGGAGTCAATGACGAGACCTTTTTCACGGCAGACATTTTTACGTCCTATCAGGAAGAGCACAGGTGTAATTAATAACCTTAATAAAGGTTTCATGTCAGTTAAGTGCTCCATTCCCAAGGTCCTTTTTATTGGGTATACTGGATCACTGGCATGACTTACACCTGTGCTTTTACTGCCATGGCAAGTCAGAAGGTAACAAAAGTTTATTATGGCCTTCAGAGAGGCAAACTACAAGACATATTACAACATGGTTTTAGTGTTTGTGGATTGTACTTTATTTGATAGTTGTGTAGGTCATTTAAAGGATAGACTGTATTTTCTTAATGTCAATTCCTACAAAAAGAACCTACTAAAGTATTGTTGTGTACTGTATCTCGGTGACGACACAGAGCAAAGTGCACATGCGTACCTTTAATGATTTAAACAGGTGGATTACACAAAATGCACGGCCTGTACAGTTGTTATGAGCGAGTATATTAATTGAAGGGACTAAAACTAGGCGACCCGGTCAAGTTGGGCATCATAAAATGGAGGTCTATGCTGATTGTCTCGCTTTTGGAACAAGCCTTATGTGGCCATTTGAGCGTCTGCAGTATTTTTTTGTAGTTGAATTAGCATCTACAGCTTTTGAAACATGTTTCATTATCTGCCATTTTCTTCCAGAAGCCTTGAACAGGGGTAATAAGAGGAGGAAGCAAATGAAGGAAACTTAAACCCCTCTAACGTGTAATTCAGGTTTCCAAGATCCTTTAGCCTCAAAGATTGTGATTTGCAAGCCAAATGGGCCCCACACACACACACACACACACACACACACACACACACACACACACACACACACACACACACACACACACACACACACACACACACACACACACACACACACACACACACACACACACACACACACACACACACACACACACACACTCACACACTCACTGAGTCGGGGAGGAGTGTAGCTATGTGCAGCCCATCCAGTTTCCTGGCCTTATCTCTAACTCATTCACCACGCATCATCCATACACATAACTGCACTGTGAGCTATGATTCAGTGCACTATTCTTATCGTGGCACAGGCGAGAGGATGTTCCGAGGCATGCTGGTGCAGTGACCCCCCTCGCCTGTGTCCCCAATAAGCATAACCATATCTGACAAGGCCAGAGCTATTGAAGGAGGGGGTGGGGGGTGGATTCTCGCCTCCTTTAGCTTGCTTTTCACCCTTCTGTTCTCTTGGCTTATTTCCACCGGCGCTCTGTGGTCTGAACCGCTTCCTTCCTTCCTCTCCTCCTCCTAGAAATGTTGCTGATTTATGTTTCCATATTGTTTGCTTGGCCGTTTTCGCTTTACACCTCTCATTTGCATCCCGGGGCGTTTAGTATCAACAGGCAGATGAGTAAACAAAATGGCTCCTCCAAAATAACTCTTCCAGTATAGCTCCAGTGAATAAGGGATTGGATCCAGCTGAGATGAGTCCAGATATGGAGAAGTAGTGTGAAGCAATTGGATGCATGTTACAGGATATAAGCCCGCAAATCCTTCTCTGCACTCCTGTGAGAATACTTAGGAATGCTCTGAGGCTTGGATACAGGAGACACACACACACACACACACACACACTTGAATGAATTTCACTCACTACCCACACACTGCTTATTTTTTTGTCGATCTTGTGTCTACAGAAATAATGTGCATGGGCCCATTATCTCAAGAAGGGGCCGCCAGAGCGTGAGGGGCATCTTTCGCCTGACTGCCTTTCATTTACAAAGTGGCGATGTTACTTTTGTGTGGGGAAATTAGATAGCACTGCAGCAGACAGTGGGCTACATTATCTCGGGCCGGGCGCACATCCTGCTCTCTTTTTTCCCCTTTATCAGCGGCTTTTTCTCACATTGTTCATCAGCCCCCGAGACACAAAAAAAGCCAGTCTCCCAGGATCAATTAGTCACTTTCAGGGAGTTGTGGAGCGGAGAGGGAGCTGAGGAGACAAAAGCCACGGCCATGTTGGCGTCGCGGAGAGGTGATAAAGTGACATGGTCTTCCTTCTAGGCCATTAACGTGACAAGCAGTGGTTGTCCAGGGAAGGTGGACCTGACAGCAGAGTGGTGCCCCGCCAGGATATGAACAGAGCTCTCCAAAGAGAAGTCCCTCTCTTTGACACACTTTTTTCCCCCTCTGCATCTATACTCCTTTCCTTCCCTCTCCAGCTGTTTTTTATTCAATCGTCCTTCTCTCTCTCTTTTGTGTCTTTTTTTTTTTAAAACTCCATCCCTCTCCTCTCCCTGGAGCCCTTTTCCCTCTCAATCTCTCCCTCCAACGCCCCTCACTTTCTTAAAAGCTGTCTCTTTCTAAAGCTCCAAAGTCCTCCCCTCACCCCTTCCAACGTCTCTTTTTTTTCATGTTTGACTCTGCTGCAGCCTCCTTTCCCTTCCCTCTTGTCTTTTTTTCTTTTCTTTTCTTTTTAGATCTTTGAATATCTCCCATGCTCCGTGTCCACCTTTTTCTCTCCGGCAACAACTCATCTGCTGTCTCTCTCCTTAAGGCGATGGAATGTGACACCGGCGATGCAAAACAGTGAGCTGGCGCAGAGTCTCAGCAGGAGAGAGGCCCAACAAAGCACAGGAGGGTAAACAAGGATTATTTTTAGGGTGCTGTCACTTGTCCTTAAGAAGCCAAAAGCAATGTGGTTGTGACTGTGAAATCAAGATATCAGAGGGCCGCATTCGTTATGCTAGGGTTGGCAATGAGACAAGAAACTGCAAACTAGTGAGCACACTGGCATTGTTCTTTAAGCATTTTGCCTTTTTAGGTGACCTTTTCTTCTCATGAGTCATATGACATCATTACATGTATTCTGAGCTATGAATAATTTAATAAGGCCAACAGAAGAGCAACAAACCACTGAGTGGTATGACTTTTATATCCTATTATATTGAAATAATTCAGATCACACCCACAATATCACAAACACCATTCCAACTTAGTTTTTTTCTGTAGACACCATTATTTTTGCCCA
The DNA here is from genome assembly GCF_949606895.1 of Notothenia rossii. Classification (NCBI taxonomy): domain Eukaryota; kingdom Metazoa; phylum Chordata; class Actinopteri; order Perciformes; family Nototheniidae; genus Notothenia; species Notothenia rossii. The sequence goes on along the minus strand of NC_136902.1, from coordinate 30,170,134 downwards.
CTGATTTGTTGAGTTTGAGCTGTTTGGGTGCATGGTGTTTATTCATCTCTTCCTGTAATTTTGGCCACTGAGTAATTTATTTTAGATCTTATCCGCTTGGCTGTCATTTACTCCCCAAAGTAAATTGAAGGTTTATCTGCTCTTTGAAATGGGCTTTATGTGTGTTTCATCAACAGCTCCGAAACATCTATGGGTGTAAAGTATGCATGTTGGTTGAGCAGAGAGGAAAATCGTGCAACTTGATGATCTCAAGGGACCAATCTGTCTAAATAAAGGTTTGAAATGAAATGAACTTGTTCATTCTGCTTGGCGTGTTCACCTCTGTGATAAAAACTCAGTTATTTCTGCTTTCATGGGGTTTATTTGGTGCATAACTATTCTATGCCCGCGGCTGTGGTCTTCACAACGTGTGAAGTGAAGGGAAGTGAGAAGGAGTGACACACGAACGCTGCCCCCCCCCCCCCCCTGTCTCCTCCTATCAGCCTCACTTCCTGTAGTGCACTGCTGAGTTTGACCCTGCTGCGCTCCCTCTCCCAAAGGAGAAGCCCAGGGCATGACCTGCTAAAGGTGCATTTCAACACTATTACAGTGAGATCTTGGTGGAAATGATTCCCAAACCAATGCCAGTTTTTAAGAATTTGTTCAACTATTTTGAACATTTGTTTTTCAGAGTGTACCATTTAAAAGGTTGGCACACTCAAATTACACAGGAATACAATTTCATAACTTATAATCACTAGATATTGTTTAAATATTAAGAGAATTTAGAGGACTCAATTCAATTTGGCACAACTTTAATAGGTTTAAGTGATCACCTGACCTTCTCAGTATGAGCATCATCAGGTAAAGTGTGTCCAATTTGACCACATTCTTGGTCATATCTAGTTAATAGGTAGCATAGGTATAGAGGTGATACATGCAATGCTGTCTAATAACACCTTTTGCATCTCAAACTAATACATTATCCACTCTGAGATTAGCCTTTTCCCCATGTAAAAAGATGAAGGAAGACATTTCTTAATGTGCCTGGGTAAATACAAACTGAAGCTGTCTGTATAGCTAGATAAGAAGAAGGGCTAAGTGACAAAATGTTTTTTTGCCATTTGAATGAACTGACCCTTTAATGAGCAATTCAGCTCAGCCTTAGCCAAATGAAGCTTTAGGTCTTGAGGCGCTGATGTCAAGCTGTTCAGCTGCAGTAGGGATGAACACATACTGTAGATGCCGACACTTTCTGACACTTTGCCTCCAAACTGCTCCACAGGGCAACCCAAGCCTGAGTAAGCCGCTTACATTTGTAGCTGTTCATTGGTTGCTTTATACTTGGTATTATGAAGCACATGAAAACTTCTTGCTCTTCACTGACAGCAAATTAACTGCTAAAGGTGGCTGCCACCCCGGAACAATTCCAACACTACAACAGCAGTGACATCATATTCCCTTGCTAACTTCTTTTCACCAACGCAGCGCACACACACACTATACAGTATGTCTCCTCCGCCCCCTTTACGCTGCCGTGACAGCTTTGTCACAAAGATGAATTCATCGTCAGCACTGCAGCCAAAACAAGTAATTTGATTGCCCCAACCACAAATTAAGTTAGTGTGATTTAATTTTCGATTTGGGCTTCTCCTGCAGCCATACATCAAGGGAGACATATTTCATTACACAGCGAAACCACAGGCGGGCATGCAGTGGTGGCCCGATCCTCCCATAGGAAGACGTCACGGGAGCATTATGGCATTTACTCGATTCTGTCCAGTAAGGCCGTAGGTGGCGTTGGTGCCATCAGTGGGCTTGTTATCCACGGGGCAACTCAAGCTAGTGTGCAGCCAACATATTTAGCTTGTTTAGCTAGCTTCAGGCCAAGCTTTGACAATGTGCTGGCGTGCCAAAGGTTTTCCTTCCACCTGGGGAAGCCAACTGCCGCTTCTGTGGAATGACCTGAAGTATACTGCACACATAGGAGGTGTTCTTATCTTCTCTGTGTTGGGATTGTGATGAAATCGCACCATCTATACTTTCTCACTCGCCGCCTCTGCGTTTCTCCTTCCCCCTCCTCCTTAAGGTTTCTCTGTTTGTTCTTGTCTACTAAATGGGTTTAAAGACAGAGTGCTCAATCAGGGCCTGCTACACCTCCTCCTCCTTCTTCCCCGCCTCACAATGCAGCCAAGAGCTTTCTAATTAAACAGCAGGCTGTTCTTCTGGGTAACCAGAGTTTGAAAGCCGTGAAGTGAATATGCACCACTTGCCCGTTAATTTAAATGAATATCACTGAATGAGGCTGAAACCTGCCCCTAGTTCAGCTTTTTAGTTTCGTTTTTCTAAGCGTATTGATAGCCAAATTTGTCCCTGTGCAGATTGTTGTACTTTATAAATGACCTGGCTCCTATGTTCATGCAGTACAAGAGAAAAGTGTCATTGGAGTAATGGGCCACGATGAAACACTCAGCCGGATTAGACCTGAAAGGGTTTGATGATTGTATTGTCCAGTGCGAAAATTAGCTCAGTGAAAAATTACCTTGTTGCAGGTTGCAAGAGAAAATTGTCTTGACACATTAATAAGCCTTGTGTAGCTCAGATGTTTATAATTGTATTTTCAATTTACAGCTGTAAAACAAAAAGAAAAAAAAAGATTAGGGAGTGATTATTGTATTTCTGTTCTGTTGTGTCAATGTGTCTGGAAAGTCAGACATAAAACCAAAACGCATTTCAATTGCAAGAAAAGATACCTTTGGTGTTATGATGAAACTACAACTGTCTGCATCCATGTAAGTATGGTTAGGCGAATTACTGATTAATTAAAAAACGTCCCTTGTCCTTTATTTTAGACCTACATGTCTGTATGTAACCGTCATGCATACAAGACAATTAACATAATGGACAATCTACATAATGTAGACAGAATGTAATTGATTTTTGCTGATGATGGAGGTCTTGGCCTCTTCAACTGGAGACCTGGTCAGATCCTTATTCTTGAAAGATGTTAAGTATCTCAAGGCATTCTTTGCATTCAGCACTAAAAAAGTGAAGTTAGATTTTTGTTTCCCGGATTATCAAGGTGAAGAGAGAGCAGGACCTAAACCTTTTTCATTCAATCGAGTTCTTGAGCTTCTGCCAGAAGTTCCTGAACTCTTTCAAATGGCAAAGGTGTCCAGACTTTTATAGACTTTCAATGCTGGGTTTCAGCACATTGGATTGCGGCCTCCATGGACGCCTCCTTTTGTGAGTATTCTGAGAATATCCACCTGGAAGAAGAGCTAACGTGCAGAACTCTCCAGAGGAATCCATTCTCCCCATTTGATCTGAAAAGGATTCAGGATGTTTCAACATGTCTACTTTGAACTGTATTTTTCTGAACTTTTTCCTCTATATGAGCATTGTGCATACAAGACTATTAACATAACGGAGGTTTATAGACAGAATAACGTAAGGTTCTATCATACTGTACGTACATGAAATCAATCACAAGGTAAAGGTTGCAGTTTTAGAAGTTTCAAATGTTTTTCTACAGATTGGATTGCGGAAAAACCAGAGCTAAAGGTGCCTCCATGGATGCTTCCTTTTGTTAGTATTCTGGGAATTACTCACACAACCTGGAAGAAGAGCTCAGATGCAGAACTCTCTGGAGGAATACATTCATCCTATTTTACCTGAAAAGCTTTCAGGATGTCCCGAGATGACCTGTAGACCTGTGCAAGCGGCTGAAAATGTGCTTGGATCATTTTGATGGAGTGCAGCTAAATGTCATCAGCCAAGAGAGTTCATTAGCCAATTACATTAGTAAATACATGTAGAGTGGATGGACTTTATTCCTTTTTGCTTTCTCCACTGCCCTTCTGGGAAATTAAATCGGAGAATAAATTGCCACCTTGGTCTCTGCCTTGTGGTTCCTCCCTACAGGGCTGCTGCTAGTAAGTCTGGGTCATATGAAAACTGCTCTCTTGGGGCTGTAATATAGTGCATATGTATTATCCCTGGCCACCCCGTACACATGTGCTGCCCCTGGAAATTGGTAAAAAAATAACTCCTTGAGAACATTTGCATATAAGGTGGATATGAAGATGTCACAAATTGTTAGAAAATCTAAAACAGCGGTTTGGAAGAAAAAAACGTCCTTGTCTTTGTCTGCTGAGTCTATCAATTCACATTTCCCTTTTTTGCCCTCCACAATTGAAATGATCCCTCACGGCGTTGTCTTCAAGGCTGGCTGCTCAGGTATAGTGGAGATATGCTGCCTGTCCTGTGACGCAGGTTTCATTTGTGCGCTGTGCAGGATGGATAAGCACTCTGGAGAGAGAGGAGGGGGAGAGAAGCAGTGACAGAAACGCCCACCAAGCATGGACTGTTTCTGGCAAATGAGAATCTGTTGTGCCTCCCTCTTCATCCAGATGCCAGGGCTGTGGGATTCCAAATTACGGCTGTACATTTTGCACAACTGCTTCATGCTTGATTATCCCGGATCTGAGTGGTCTCTCTCCCTTTGTCATCGCTGCTCTTTGTGCCTCCTTTCATTGTGTCTGATTTACTTATGTACTCTCTTTTCTCCTGGCTGCTCTTGCTCTGGCTATTTTTGCACTTCTTTTTTTTTCATTTCCATTCACTTTAATTTCTCAGATCACTATATTTTTATATGTAATTATTTAAATAAAATAATAATAGGGAATAATGTATCACCATTTTTTAGAATGTTATTATTTAAACAAACTTCCATCTTCTATTTATTTTTATTTTCTTATAGTGAAATATTACTTTTTTCCCTTCTACTGCCTACAGTGCATTTCTGCATTGTGGCAGCTTTCTTTCATCATTTCCCCAAACTGTGAATGGATTGTCCACTTTCTGTTCCTTCATCGCCTCAGATGTGGAATGAAGGCCAGACATTTGTCGCCATGTCCCCAACTAGCAATTTCCATCCTCTCATCTGTGTCTAGACAGCAGCATAATCTTGTGGCTTACTTCCTCATCTGGTCGTAATGCTTTAATATTTCATGCAGTTCAAGGCCTTCTTTGTAATCTGCAGGCACAGCACTTTTCTGGACAGTATTTGTATGATGTGCCTGCTGGCCATTCTCTGATTCCAGCAGGAAGCAGTCGTTTCCATGAAAATAAATAGGGGTCACTTGTCATAATGGTGGAACACTTCTTTGCTAAATGGATGCTAAGATTAGCTCCTCTGTTAGAGGATGAGTCATTATAATCACTATGCAAAGTAAAAGGAGCAGCCATTCGACATTTAAGTGCACAGCGCTGTGATTCCAGCAACAATAGAGCAGGAGCTCATGAGGGACGTGAAATGAGCATGAATGGCAAATGTCAGGATGGCCAAATCTTTCAGAGAAAATTCCAATTAAATGTTTTCCTTTTTAGCATTGCCTGCTACTCCATAAAATGTTAATGGGCGCTGCTGAGAGCGAGACGACATGAGGGGAAGCTGCAGAGACAAGACTGCTGTTCCAGGACCGTGGAATTACTTTGCCTCCAACTGCTTGACAAGCAAACACAAACTTCCTCCTGTGGCTGTATGCCTGGCTGGCTGCCACACTACAGTTTAACTCCATGCCTGGAAATAAATAAATAACTTCACTGGGCTAGAGGTGGACTTATATGTTTGTTTCATTATCATCACCTTAAGATATCTAAAATTCCATATTTTTAAAGGGGGGTATGTCCACCCAAACCGGAACACTGCCATCCCTAGAGCCACGCTGCTAATGCAGATACATATTCAACAGAAAATTGTTTTTTAGTATGGAGCCTGACAGGTGTGAGGAGCCTATTTTAAAGAAATACATACATAATTTGTGCACAGAGGTAAGTCATTTGAAAAACTATTCAAATCAATGAAGAGCGATCACTCCAGAGGGAGACTCGCAAAGGAAATAACTAGAATTACCATAGACAAGCTAAGCTGCTAGCTTGATTGCTGGTGTTAGCCAGCTAGCATGCTTTCTACCCTGAGACTGCTAGCATGTTTAGAATGAGGTTGTGCAATAATAATAAATATAACATGTTTAATTCAATTGTAATATATAAACTACAAATACAATAATAGATTGAACCACAAAACATACTTAAGTTAATACGGAGAAGAAACCTTTTTTTTCTTTCTCGCAAGCATTTGTTCGTGTTAGCTCCTGAAAGCACAGATGAAGAGAGAGTATGCATAGGCCGATTCATATTCATTTTGAAATGGTCTTTTAGTTTTCAATATAAAAATTGTCACAATGCATATATTTCAGTAACAACTTCATTTTCAGTTCAAACTGAAAAGTATGTTTTAATAAGGCTACTTGGACAGACATTGTTAAAACATATTTTACTCATGGCAACTAAGCCACAGAAATGTGTTGATAGTAGAACTATAATACAGAAACTAAAATGTTGCTTATAATCAATTTATCCTGTAGTTATAAAAAAAAAATTATATGAGTGACAATTACGATATCCTGTTTGGAAGAAGGTTAGCTTTTATTTTTATTTTGTATCTTTAATGGAACTACTGGTCTGGAGCTTCTTGTCGCTTTTCAAACTGCATACGAGGTCTGGATTATCCATAGTAACCAGAGCGCTGCCTCTGGAGAGCCATGTTGCTGTTCAATTTTTAAAATGTAACTTCTTTTTTTTCAATGCTCTGAGCATAATCCCCTGACTTCAATTGTATTGGGGCGGTGGCTAGATAACATATTAGGGAAATAATGGTTTTTTTATTATTTGGGTGATCCCACCTTTTAAGGCTACAAAACTGCTTTAACTTTTCTCTCTCCACTGTTTTGTGCACATGCTTTAGCTTTGCAGTGCAGAGCTAGCATACTGAGTCTATTGGGTGTTGAAAAGTGCAGGTTCCCTCCTTCCTTATTTTATTAAATCAATATTTGACTACAACAAACTAGAGTTATGGGTTTGGCAGGCTTCATTCACATGGAAAAAAAATTATACATGAAGCGATTTTGCTCTATATCTCTCTCTCTCTCTGTCGGTCTCTATAAGTGCAGTTTCAGGAGCTCCGATTAAATTACAGCCTATCATTTCCACAGCTCTTACATAGATAGATAGCTTTTAAATTGCTGTGGAAAATCAGAAAGATCATCAAAAGAGTTCCCTGTAATTCACACTTTTACTGGAGAAATGATTCAGTGTAGCCAATAAATTGTTCTTGTTACCAGAAGTCTGAAGGAGCGAGAGCCTACCTGCTGGCCGCTCCCCCTGTGGAGGAAATATGGGCTTGTCTTTGGCTGAAGGATACTTAAATTGAATTTCTGTGCGACAGAGGTGACTTTAGCATACTGAGTGACTTTTGAACAGCGATGACACAAGCATTGTCATTTGTGCTCAATACAGCCACTTTTAAGAGTAATTCTGGTTTATTACACATTTTCCCTTGAGATTATGTTTGACCTTGGAGATAGTAGGAAAAAAAAGACGTTGGCAATTGAAGTATAAAGATATTAGCAGTAACGTTGTTTAACGTTTTTTCACTGTAATTAACATTGCATACTAATTTTAGTTTATATGATTTTAAATTGTATATGTTTAAAATACTGCTTATATAGGCTCACTCATGTAGGCGCATATCTACGGTGCCCCTCCCACGCCCAAAACATAGTCAAAGTGTAATTCAAAACCCTGGAATTAGCCATGTAGCTTATGTTTTTGTGTAAACATGTCATTCTTTACAACAACTTAAATCATAATGATGTATATTTTCTTACCCTTAACGCATAGATTTAGGCAAGGCAGTTTCAATATACAAAAACGACCTTTGACATTTGAGTACAATTAATCATTATAAAAACAATGGAAATAGAAATAATTTCATTGAGATAATCTTCCCTTAACAACCACACTGTTATACCCACAGCTTGTGTTTCTTGCTCATGAACTTGTCACGATGTCTACATGTTCCCAGATCTGAGCAATTACTTAATAATTACAAACATAAGACTCAAGTTGTAATAACACATATTTATATATGGAAAATGCTGTTCAGTTAAACGTCACATCTTCTAAATCCTCTGCGGAGACAGTTGACAGCTTTTGTAACCGCAACTTAACCGTGCAAGCCTCTTTCCTTGCCCTGCCCTACATTCTGCAGCCATATTGTTTGCATTCAAAGCCAGTGCCCACACAGCTGGAGGATAAGCCAAGTCTCTCTGCAGATAAAGTATGGCGCCATTGGCTGCTGCACCCTCTTTTCATTTCCCTCTGTCTACTGAGGTGTCACAGGCTCCTGGCCACAGCTGGAAGATGAATAGTGCTGCACAACTCCAATTTGTCATGGTGTGCAAGAAGGCTCCAAATGGCATTGAGAGACTCTCAGGCTCTCACAAATGGGATCTCTGCAGCTCTGTCTAACCTTGTACGGAACAGCCTGATTCTTTAAAGTCTCACACATTCCCTAGAGATATCAAATCCCTTGTGGGTGCTTGCAACACAGCAGGCACTTAAACCTCACGCTTTTTTTGTAACAAACCAGGCTAAATTCACTCTTGTGTGTGATAGTAAAAGGTGTGTTCTGAACCCATCTGCGCAAGGCCACATGAGTACAGAAAGTAAGCCTTGCCTTGCAGTGCTTGGGCTGGAGAGATACAGATAGCAAAAATCTTCCAGCGCTGCTCCCTGTCTGTTTGGTTATTCCTACACCAGGGGCAACAACACCTACCTGCTCTGTCTCACAGTTCTCATGGAAACGCATCAAAGGAGGCTGAAAGATAGACAGAAGCCGAAGAGAAAGCAGGAGGGGGGTGAAACAACAACCCAGAGATACTTTGGTACTGTACTGTAGCTTCTCTGGGTGGTGACGGTGAAACCCTGTCACACATTTTACCCCCTCTGTTGGAGGGGAAAACCAAAGAGGAACACAGTGTGTTGCTGCCCTTGCGCTCAGTTGAAATTCAAGGCATCCAAGTCACCCACTCAACCGGCAAAAACTGACTTCTTTGGTCGGTTTCAGGGTGCACCTGCATATTTCAGTGGTTTGAAGGTATTCCTCCATGTTGAGTTTTGATGAAAGCAGGGCTGACACATAAGAGAGCCGGGGGCCTGGAGAGTTGGGGACTAAGATTAAACCAGAGACGCCTGTAGACCTACAGGCTGTGATTACAACATCTCCCATTAAAAGCAGCCTTGACGGAAATCCAAAGCGGCACGTCTCCATGGGGAAGAGACTAGCGAAAGATGCGTTCACGGTCGCCTTGTATACGTAAGACAGAACATTTTGAAGCGTTGAGTGTCAGTGATAGTGGGGCATATAGAGTAGCAAGACTGTTTACTGTCACAACAGCTCCTCCATACCAAACAGCATACCAGAACAAAATGGAGTTGGTAGGATGAACGTTAGCTTGTGTTAATTATGGGCACTTTCTTTACTCAGTCCTTGGAGATTCCAGGGCACAAAGGAAACCTACTTTTTCCAACAAGAATAAATATGATGTCTCGATACTTTGCCTCCTTTGCTATAAGCAGATATGGCCTAATATTACTCAGACATACTTAAAGGGAGGCCTCTTCAAAGATGAGCACAATCTTCTCTCTATGAATGAAAAGCTTCTTCATAAGCATTAAAAAATGAACTTGTTCTTTTTATTTCCATCTACAGTTATTCAAACGTGAGTTGACAACCCTCTTCCACCTCATGTGTTTCTCTGAACAGTTCTTTACTGTACTGAAATGAGCAATACATTGAAGATAAGTTCAGGGTCAGCTGCTTTACACGGTTTAAGAGACAGATAATGGTTGATCTGTAAAACATCCCCTGTAAATGATCATTAACACAGCCTATAGTCCTCCAACTCATACGACCAAATTTGTTTGGTCAAAAGCATTGTACACAATTTAAACCAATCAATATTGTTTAATTAACAAGGATAAACTGATGTTTTTTAGTGGATGAGTAATGCAGATATCACTGTGTAATCATTTGACAGTGAGGGGAATACTTCCGGTTTTATTATGAAACCTTGGAGACCGGAAATACTGTTTTCAGCCCGTGAGGGTTGACGCTAACTTTACATGGAAGCTGCCGCATATACACGTTCTCTATGGCGAAACCTCAAATCATCTTCATAATATCTATCAAACTATAGATCCTACATTTCGACTGGACGTGGATTATAAAAGTACAGTATACACTTCTCGCTAGAAATCTAATCAAAAAGCATTTTAATGGCCAAACTATTCCACAATTTAGGATTTTACAGAGAGGGTTATTTGTGAATAAACGACCCTCCGGAAGGTTTGCGAGTGGCGAAGTCACGCCCACTTACTTCCGCATCATGGGACCTTATTCCGAAAAAATAATACATTGAAGTCAATGGAGAGAGAAAACGTATCTTTTGATCCCGTTTGAATTGTGCCATGAATTACACATATGTTGTTTGTCAATCTTAAAAAATAATTTCCATGTCAAAAAATTCAAAGTTTGTCTTAAAACTGTTGAAATATAAGACTATGAAAAATACGCAACTAGAAAGATTACAAATCCCAGAGTCGCGTAAGTGCTGTCATAACTGATGTATTCCCTCCAGATAGCTAAAAATACATTTACTTACTTACTTACTGTACTTACTTACTTTAACAAGATGCCTGTGTGCTTTGTACCAGGTTGTTATCATACCAGTAATAGTACCTTTTGCTCGTTCTCAACTAAAACAAAACACGAGAGTGTACCTTGTTAGCTAATGTTAGCTAGCTGACATTAACGTTACACATTACACTCGTGTTACTCACCGAAACCTTGTAAAGCCGGTCCCGCATGCTGACTCTTACGGAACCGACTAACTCCCCTTTTTCGTATGTACAGCTCTCAACATGCCCAGACTTGTAGTGATTTTCACCTCTTTTAATACTTTTCGCCTCATTCTGAAAGAAAGAGGTGGAATGTACCAACGTGACGGCCATCTTGGTCTTGGTGACGTGTGCAAGACCAGAGTTGTAGTTCATTGAGCACTTCACACAAAGAAATGTGTAACTTCACAGTTTTACGACACATTTAAAAGAATTTGACTTGCAAAATTATCTTTTAAATTGACAAACATGTGTAATTCGTGGCACAATTCTAACGGGATCGAAAGATAATCTTTCTCTCCCCATTGACTTCAATAGAGCTCCTGCGGTCACGTGACTTTTGGTTATCAGCCACCATTTTGGCAGTAAACATGACGACCGGCGCCAGCGTTTTCCTACCGTGCGAGTATACATCTCATTTTAATTCAAGTGAAATTCGGCTTTATAGTACAAAATTAGAAAGATTAAATATAAGCGACCCATATAATGCACCGGTGTGCTTTTCAAGAGCATAACCTCCTGCTCTGAAGACGATGTACCCGACTTGCGCTACGCGGACATTCACAGCTATCTTGTAAGCTTTCCATCAGTGTACTCAGGAGACTCCCTCAGAGCTTACAAAAGCTTGGAGGCTTACAAATGGTGTCAGTCCGGCTTCGTAAACAACATTCAACTGTGGAGTCTTACATCCAAAAACTTCGGCATCATCACTGCAAGGGTAAGTATTAAATTATTCCAGTTTGATAGGCAGTGTCACGTTAGCATTGTTTGTTTATTAGCTTGTCTAGCTACGGCAGTGTCACGTTAGCATGTTTGTTTATTAGCTTGGATAGCTACTGCAGTGCGTCTGAAACTAGTTTGTATTTTTGCTTTTTGAAAACTTTTTGTAGCATTGTACTGTATTCCTTCACCCACCTGATATGAAGTGATCACTGCATAAGCGAAAGCAAACGGCCGGGGGGTCCCATCTTTCAGTCTTGTTCAGACGGCTCCTGGCTCTTTTAATGGCTGCGATCCACTTTTCCCTCCTCTCCGCGTCTTTTGGAATGCGATAATAAGATACACCTTTCTTCTTCCCACGCCTATTTGTGCAACCTGGTGCACAGCAGTTATCCACCATCCTCGACAGTCTGCCAGTGCCTGCCAATGAATTTACTGACGCGATTACTGCCAAAATGGCTGCCCCCTTCGTTTCTCGTCACGTGACCAGCATATGTGACATCATCCGCAGGAGCTCTATACATTGTTTTTCCGATATAAGGTCCCATGGAGGTCCACCGGAAGGGGAGGGACTTCGCCACTCTATCAACGGGAGCATGTTGTTTCTTAAACGACCACTAGAGGTGCTACACTTGACGTACAGTATTTCCGCTAGATGAACGTAATTGAGAACGCGTTCATTCTCCGCGCTGTATAACGGCGTTCAAAAGTGCGTTCATTCTCAGCACTGTATTATAACGGCGTTCAAAAGTGTGCCAGATTTCATATGCCTTTCAGCCGAAGACCCAGTTAAAACACACCGTAAACAGGCTTCAAAATAATGCGGAAAACCACCCAATCTGGCAATAGCAAGCTGCCTGTGACGCGTACGCGCCTGTCACCCCTGGCTGTCGCACTAAAATATACGTCATCAGACTCCTCACAACAAACAATGTGGAACCGCGGAACCGGCGAGCATTGAATGAATGAATGAATTAGTATGGACGAAGCCGAGAGCAGCTGCAGCAGCACTCGCTCAGAGTCAGACTCTACGGCTTCGGCGTATGAGCATTTAAAATAGTTTTACGTTAAAGTCAGTACTGACTCAGACGGAAAAAATCTAACGTTTGCCTGTAAACTGTGTCCGCCCGGTTTGAAAAAGCAAGTACGTACATCGACGACGTCGACAGCAAACCTTAAACGGCACATTGAGAATAAGCACACGACTAGCCTGTCAAGGTATGTGCGAGTGGCGAATAAAAAAGAGAGCCAAAACAGATCCTCTACCACCCAAATCCCATTAACATCGTACAGGAGCGGCCCTGTTTTCACTGTCTCCCAGCCGCAGCTAGACAACCTGGTTTTGCAGTATATCACTGGAGACCTGCAGCCTTTGAGTAAATTGGAAAGGCCAGCTTTCATAAACCTAATTAAAGGGTTGCAGCCATCCAAAAAGGTGCCATCAAGAAAAAGAGTACAGACACTGCTAAACAAGCAATTTCAAGAAAACATATGTGAACTTAAATCTGTACTCTCTGACGTCGATGCTGTGTGCACAACAGCAGATTGCTGGACAGCTGTGAATAAGTCCTTTATAGGCATCACTATACACTGGCTAAACAAAACTGATGTTTCTGAGAGACACTCTGCAGTACTGGCATGCCGGCGGATTAAAGGAGCACATACACACGATGTATTGGCAAAAGTATTGTCAGATGTGAACAAAGAATTCAAGATCCACCGCAAGGTTGTGTGTACAGTAACAGACAACGCTTCAAATTTTGTAAAGGCATTCAACTGTTTTGGGATGGACATGGCTTTTGATGCCGAAGAGCCAGAGACAGTGGTCAACTTTGATGAAACTGAAAGTAAAGATGCCAATGAACCAGATGCAGCCTTTGCTGACGCCAGTGAGAGCTCAGATGAAGATGACCAGATGGAGCCTGAGCCTCTGTCAGATTTGGATCATCCCTCTCTCCCCCCTCACAGAAGGTGCATGGCTCACACCTTGAATCTAGTGGCCAAAGATACAGAAAAGGTAACTGAAAAATGCTACAAAGCAATGTCGAGGGCTGTTTTTGCAAAAGGATCTGCTCTGTGGAACAAGGTTAAGCGGAGTTCAAAGGCTTCTGATACTGTGGAGGAAAAGCTTGGGATTAGCTTTGTTGTGCCAAATGACACAAGATGGAACTCTGTATTTCTTTCCATGGAGCGACTGTCTCGCATTGCAACACTAACTACCAAGGCAGAAATGAATGTGTCACCTCTGCAAATGATGCCACTCCCCTACATGACAAGCTGCTCCTGCAAGATGTGAGTGATGAGTTTGGCTTTCGTTGATTCTCACGAGATGAAGTCAACTTCATACACAAGTTTGTGGATGTGATGAGGCCTTTGGCCCTTGCACTAAACATCCTCCAAGCAGAGAAGAACATCTTTCTTGGGTAACTGGCTCCAACCATTGTGCAACTGCAATGTCATATGAATGACCTGTTGGATGAGAGCACAAAACCCACTGCTGCAGAGGGTCTCATTACATGCCGTCCCCTCATAAAGAGCATCTTGCAGTCACCCAGCACAAGAATGGCAGGTCTTCTGGAGAAGAGGGAGCACATACTGTCCGCTATACTGGTGCCAAGATTCAAGCTTGACTGGGTCCAAGATGAGGAGAAACATGTGCAGTACAGATTGATGCTGAAAAGAGAATTGCAAACCAACTCTGACGACTCGGATGCAAGAGACTCAGGTCAAACCCAGTCCAGTCGCAAAAGTAACAAGAAAGATCCTGCAGCTTCATTCTTCAGATATAACAGAAACCCTCAGGTTCCTCAAAAATCTGAAGTGGACACTTATTTGGATGCCCTAGTACAGATGGGTTTGATGAGTACATGCAGTTTTCCAAAACTCAAAAGGCTGTTCATAAAACACAACAAAGCACTGCCCTCAAGCGCTCCGGTAGAGAGGCTTTTCAGCATCTGTGGTCAAATATTCAGGTAGGAATGAGCTGTGATTATATTCCTAATCTAATTATTTCAGTAATTGCCATTTGCCTCAGTACACAATTCCTTTAATACAGATTACTGTTACAATGTTTGCCACAATAATCATGATGTTAAAATGCCTTCTCTTCTTCTTCTTTCTTCTTCTTCTTTCATCTCATTCAGGCCCAGGAGAAACCGGCTAGGAGATGACAACTTTGAGAAGCAGCTGATCTTGAATGCCAACAAAAATATTTGAAGGTATATATATTATTGTTGTGACCTGTTTTTTGGGCTATAGAAGTACAATGTATTGCTAATGGAGATGAGTATATTGGTGTGCAGAGGTGAGCTGCATAAAAATAACAGTCAGAGCATATCTTGTTTTTGTTTTTACAGGAAGCAAGAAACAGCAGATCCACCAGGGATTGACCAGACCACTGTGACCGAAACAGCAGATCCACCAGGGAGAGACCAGACCACTTTGACCAGTGACAGAGGATCTTCATTCAGATAAGGCATTTTCAGGATGGGCAGAAAGTAACAATGTCCTTGCCCCTGCACACTTTTGGACTCTTTTTTTATTTTCACAAATTATTATTTGTGATTTAGTTATTTTAGTTATTTATTTGAACTGTAACCAGTGGTGACAGATCTTCACTCAGTATTTTCACTCACACTGGACAGAAAGTAATAGCAGTACTGTCCATGGGCCTTGGACTCTGACTGACTCTTTAAGTTATTGGGTTTTTTTTACCTATTTTTTTACCTTTTTTACCTCATTCATTTGGGCTGAATATTGCACCCAAGTTATATAACTTTTTGTTCTTTGGGCAATCAAGTCAGGAAAAAAAAAGAATGCGACTGACTCAATGAAAAGAGAATTAATGTTTAAATGTTTTGCACTTTGAATATTGAACTTTGAGGTACAAACTTAGTTTCATACCTCAGCCTGGTTCCTACCTCGTGTTGTGTTAGTACAGAGTTATGTCGGCACATGTTTATATGTTATATGTTTGCACAATGACAACTTTCAGTTTTGGTACTTTAAGTATATTTAGATTATTATACTTAATAAAGACCATTCAAGCAGCACGTTTTTCCTCATGTTTTTGAAAATATACTGTAGAGATGAAAGCTGCAGCTGCTACTCGTGTGGACTGAATGGGCGGCAGCAAAGCGTTATAGAAATGCCAGTATTCTGATTGCTGTCTGTGGTTCTATATGGGTTGTGGCAATCATTTTGACAAATAATAGCTCGCAGCAACGTATTGAAAAAATAACTATAAACTATAAATTAGTTCATTTTTGAAACCATGAACTTTAGTTAAACATTTTGAATTATGAACTATGAACTGAACTAGTTCATTTTAAAATGTGTGAACTGTGAACTGAACTAGTTCATGTAGAAAGTGAACTTTCCCAACACTGACCCCCGGTAAGATTTGTTTGTTAAATGTTGTAGTTAAATGCATCAATCTGGTGCACTTTGAGGGGAAAATAAAGAGACTAGATCTATGGAAACACCCATATGAAACAGAACTGTAAACATTTCAATAATCATAAAATCATAAGAACATGGCCATAACCAATAACATACCATATCCAATATTTAAAAACATTTGAACTTGTTTATTTATTTGTTTTTGGTTCATTTATAGTTGTGAGTGTGTCTGGGCTCCTGAACCAGCCTCACCTGTCTCCCCCCCCCTCTCCCCCCTGTTCCTCTTTGAGGCACAAGCAAAGACTAGATTTAGCTCTCAATAAGTTTTAAAAGTTTATTTTACCTTTTTTCACCTAGTTAACATTTGTTTTTAATTATTCATGCATATTTCACTAATCTCACTCCCTCCTCAAATGGAAATATGTGTTTAAATAAATGGAGACCGAACCGTTTGAGACCTACTGAGATAACTTAGACTAAGTTAACTATCTAAACACTCAGAGTCCTTTACCTCACCTGAGCTGAGTTATCAGCCTCTCAGTCTGACAGGAGAGGACTCTCCTCCACCTTCAACCCAGTCTCACGGCATTTCGTGTTCACCAACACGATTTTTTATCTATTGATTCGTGTTCACCAACACGATTTTTAATCTATTGATTCGTGTTCACCAACACGATTTCCCCCTTTTTTTCGTGTTGCACAGCACGATTTTAAAAGCAATGTATTTCAATTGGTAGTCTTTCTCCTTTTTTTTCGTGTTGCACAGCACGATTTTAAAAGCAATGTATTTCTGTTGGTAGTCTCACGGCATTACGTGTTATAGGAAGACCGGAAGCTGTGTGGTTCATAAAAACATGTTCTTACTCAATATCAAGCCACGATTATTGCTTTTATTTAAAATCGTATCATTTCGGACTTTTGTTGCTGTCTGTGAGGAAAATAAAAGGGGCTCATTTTTCCTTCTAATTTGTTATTCTTTTCAAAATAACACACTGTTATTTAGTCAACAATAACACACAATTATCCTTGTTTTTATTTATTTGTTTAATTCTATAATCTCTGGCTTTTTTGCCATCCTTCAGGAACTGAATTTCAAAATAAAAATAACCGGAAACAGACCTAGGCCTATAAGGGACATTTCGAGCATCATCGAGTTTAGGATGGCCGAAGACACTACACTACCCATAATCCCCAGCTATCGTTTAGGACTACAGTCCCCGTGATTAAACTTCAAGTCGGGATTGGATGTTGGAGTGGCAGTGCGCCAAGGTTACGGAATCAAAACTGGATCGAACGCCGCCCCCCCCCAACAATTAGAAGTTGCCAGTATTAAACACCAATTATTAACCAATTAAAATTAACCGATTAAACATCTCTCTGACACAGTTTAAAAGCATTTCAAGTGGAAGAATTGTTCGTGTCTCCTCTTCGTGTCTCGGGAAGCTGGAAGCTGTATTATTTTCAAAAAATAAAAATATATATTTTCTTTTTTTAACCATAAAGGGTACTTTACACAACATTGAGTCAAACTTATCCTTGTTTTAATCCTTGTTTTATTTATGTTAAATTGTTGTTGTCGGTTAATTTTCCATTTTATTTATTTAGGTTTAAGATATCATTATTTTTTATTTATTGTTATCATGTTAGATGTTTAAACTTTTCTGCATTTTATAAGGCAATATATACTTTTTTGTTTTTCTCCGTATGCTACTTAGGTTATTAAAGAGTTATCGTGTCAAAATATAGGAAATCTATTAATATTTTATTGTATAATCGGTACAGGAAATTACATCATTCAGAGCACCACCTATTGGCCAAAGACGCTGCCACCGGCATTGCGATCCATCCTCTGACAAAGTAAGTCGGGTCACTAAAGTCTGATACATTTTTTGCTTAGATTTAATAATTGGGGATTTTTTTTAAGCCTTTACTCGCATGGTTCATCATACATACTGAACTGTTCTAAGTCTGAGAAATGCTTTCACCATAATCAGCAAAGCAACATTAATGTGAATTATTCTTGCGGGCGGCTAGCTAGCTAGCTCACGTTCAACATAAGCTTAAACTAGTTTAGCTACATTTATATCAGCTCATAAGTGGTGTGTGAAAAATATTTGTCTTAATTACGGCTACATACGTCGGTGTTAAAGTGTGAGTTATACGTTATCTTAATCGCTTTTGTTTTACACATGACAGTACTAACGCTGGCCGACATTTTAATATATGTTTGGGGGGGAGGGGCATAGTCCACGTCCATGTGCTTGTTACGCGTATGAAACAGGAAACACGTAAATGAACTCAAGTCTGTCTAAAGTAGTTAAACCTTCACAATGTGCATTTAAAAAAGCTAGTTTCACTACATAATTCACTTTTTCTGTTCTCTCCTGCAGCTCCTGTACCCACACCACAAACCCATACACTGATCTACACCATCATAAAACCAACGGCACTTTTAAGAGCCAAACTCAACCTATGTCCCTATCTCCCTATCTAGCTCTCTTATATCTATCATCTATTTCTTTATTCACCCTTCTATCTATGCTGTGTACTTCTCTACTTTCCTGTGTTTGTCAGTCTGTTTGTTTGTAATCCCGTGTTAATCATGCCAGGTGGGTCTACAAAAAAGACATGTCCCTTCTGTCAGAACATTTTATTTTGTGCAAAGAAGATCTGTGTACATTGCCTTAAGGAGCAGCCAAAAAAGCCGCGCCTTGAGAAGAAGCTCAAGAGGTTTGATGAGAAGCGAGGGGGTTGGGTGTCAGGGCGGAAGAAGAACCACAACATTGCTTCCATGAAGGATGAAGCCATTGTCTTGGTATGTACACTTTTTACTGTATGTTAAGGCCCGGACACACCAAGCTGACACCAAAGAACTGACACAGACGGACCCTGACTGTTTGCCAATATATTGGGCCAGGATCAAGTTGAAAGTTGTTTTTATATACATTTATTTCTTAAAGATGTTTGTATCTTATTAACCAATATACACTTTGATATCAACTTCAAATATAGATATTATTGCAAAGGTATTATTTAATATTCTCTTTTCTTTCAATTTTAAAACTACTCTTATCTTAACTTTCACAGCCAAGGGACACTATTTTAATTTAAACACATTTAAATAAACAGAGCACTTCCTTCACTTCCATGTTGTGTTCCATTCTTGCTTATGTACACACTTTTAGACCTTAAAGGTAGGGTATGTAAGTTTGACAAACCGGCTCGAGATCGCTAGAATTTGAAAATACACAACCGGAGAAAATCTGCCACTTCCTTACAGAGCCCCTCCTCTAACACACACGAACACACACATGACCGATGAGGGCACGAGATAAGTTTGTGCACAGATGGAAGGCTGACAGGCAGGTAAGCCATCCAGTTACTTTAGCCGGGCCGGCTCAGATGATTGGTCGTGCTTTTTACAGTATTACGGCTTCCACAGATGACATTTTTTTATGGATTTTTTGTCAAAGCACTTAAGATATTCATTGCTATCGGGATGTTAAGAGCATTCCATGGAATAGAACAAAAAGTGTATCTCGAGCCGGTTTTTCATACTTACCTACCCCACCTTTAATAAGACTACATAATTGTATGTTACTACTCTATATTACTCTTACGACTGCAGCCACAACATACGGGAACGTTTTACATCGTAGCAGGCAATTTCAATTTCAACAGTGTCAAGCTATGCTTGGATTGTGTTACATTTTTAATTATGCAATAGTCATTGTAAGTGTTAACTGTTAATAGTTGAGTGGTCCCACATTTGTTTCTTATTGTACTTTAACTTTAAGATTATCAGGGTTTGAACTGGGACTCAGGATACTGATTTATTTGTATTTGTCAATAAAATATTTTCTGCTTCTACTGTGTAACCCTTCCTGGTAAATACATGATTCTGCAAAAGCTTAACTCAGCATCTAGGTTTATGAATGGCATACAACTAGATGCTGTCATCAGTAATGTTATAGTTGTAGTTATATAGTTGTTGTTGTTGTTTCCTTTCCATTTCTTTAAACAGTAAATATATTATTTTGTCATTACAACTTGAGAAACTCCATGCCGTTGGCTTTAAACCAGTGCTGCTTCTTGACAAGGAGACCAGGACGAAGGACGTCAAATGTGAAATCCTAACCCCTCGCTGCACACTGACCGCCTATGCCCAGGATTACCTTGACAAGATAGGCACTTTTTATGAGTACCTTTGTGAAGGTGAGATGCTTGCACTATATCTTCACAGTATTGTGTACACAAAATGTTTGTATCAATGGAGAGCTTCACATTTCCTTATAACCAACACAGTTATATGGAATGAGTTTGGATCAACTCATTTAATAAAGTCAGTTAAGTTAACAACAACTTACAGCGACTGTTTTCAATCCATCTAAATCTTGTGGGACAACAACTTGATCCAGTATCTATCCTTTGATACAGACAGAAAGCAGTCATTCTAGCCATTTATTTGGGTTTGGTAAACTATATTTTTGTGAGACAACTAACACACATCCTTTCTACCTGTTAACTGTCACTATTTTTAGCTGCAAAGTATTACAAAAGTTGAAAGTAATTGCAAAATACTTAGGGTTATGGACAACGTTCGACTGTTTATTATTTTAGCAAACTACATACAATAAATACATTTTTAAACACTGAGTATGTAGCTTAATGAGACATGGCTTACTCTGCAGAGGGGACTTGTAGACATTTAACTGTTATTTATCAGGAAATAGTTAGCCAAGTTTACGTGAATTTGAAAAACCATTTTGGGGTATTGTGCTACCACTTGCGCATTCATTGTATACAAATTGAAAGTTGTAAAGTTGTTAATGTCAAGGTAGTTAGGTTTGATGACTGAAATGTATGTTTAGGCTTGAGCCATCCCTTAAGCAATTTCCTTTTAGCAAACCGTTCCTAAAAGGTTTATTTTATCAACGCCCAAAAGGGAGAAATATTTTGAGGTTAATGGTAAGAGCACAATACATGAAGACGATCCCAGTTGACCACATATTCAGTTTGGCAGTTCTGTATTAAGGTCATGTTTCTCGGGTTGTAAACAAAAGCAGTTATCCAGTGCATCCAGAGGTCCCTTTACATTACATTTATGTTTTTATCCAAAGCGACTTGCTACTTATTTGATTGCACTTATGTAAAACACGTTTGCGTCAGTCTCATAAATTCTAGGGGTGCACCGAATGGGAAATTCTTGGCCGAAACCGATACCGAAAATAGGAAACAGTTGGCCGAAAACCGAATGCCGAAAGGCCGAAAATGATTAATAGAAATATATATATATATATAATTTATAAAAAATTTCCCGATGTTGTTCAGCTACCTGATTATGGAAAAAGACATGATTATGGCAAAACTTAACTTAAATAATAATCACTATTATGGGTCCAAAAAACATTTATTCAGCACTTTTGAATGCATACAGTACATTAATTCCAAGTCAAGTGCATTTTCTCTGTAGGATAACTACAACAAAGTGCATTCAGAACAAAGCCAAGGTGCATAAACATCTAGGCCAGTAGGCCTGCAACAAAATAGTGTAAATAAAGACTGTAACAGCCAGGCCTTCAACAACAACAAATGCACCTATAAGTGCATGCATACAAATGTGCAAACTGGATAAATCCACATGAATGTAACTATTTACAAATTCAATTACAATTCAATTTCAAGAATCTAAACAAGGCTGTCTGTCCTCATAAGCAAAGTAGTAAACATTGTATAAAGATACATAAAGTGAAAACTGGATACAAAATCCACAATCAATTATAAATTAAATTACAATTTCAAGAATCTGCAAATAAGGTGGTCTGTCCTCATGAGCAATGTAAACAACATTGTATAATTTAGATACCGAAAGTACAATATATTGAACACTGTGCTGCTGTCATTTCCCCCTAATGATAACCTGAGATGGTGAATTATAACTCACAATGAAAATTGTTCAGGAAAGTGGGTATAGAGTAGACATGTAGAACTAGATAAGCTTATGATAATCCAGCCTTGTCTACTTATGAAGGAAAAGTGGGAGGTTATTTTTAATGACCATTAGCTTCTCTGCTTTATCAGCCATAAGTCTGCTCCTCTTCTCATCAAGCACATGAGAGGCAGCGCTGAACAGTCTCTCGCTGTCAGTGCTTGTGATTTGATCTTACTCCGGATATTTGTCCGGCTGTTTTGATTTCAAGTGGTGGAGTAATCCCGAAGTGGTGAAAGTCTTTGCAGTTACACCCCTTCGAGAAATGTCAGCTGAAAACGTTTTACAAATCGCAATCCACGCCTCTTTCTCTGATATTTTTAAATATCTCCAAGCGGCAGACATGTTGGCTGTGAGCCAGCCGCGAGCATGGTCGCGCACCGTGCTTGTCGCCGCGTTTTGATTACGTCATCATAACAACACGTTAGCTTACCAACGTAACCCTGTTCCCTGACATTCGGTGATATTTTTTCGGTGCTAAAACCCTTTCGGCCAAAAACCGAAAGAGCCTTTTTAACCATTTTCGGCCGATAATTTTCAGCGGCCGAATATTCGGTGCATCCCTAATAAATTCGGAACAAAATGTGTGGATGTAAATAATGTAAGGGAACATACATGCACATGTCTATATGTTGTCTACCGACAAATTGATGTGTCACATCTCATGGAATGTAGACACAAATCGAAGAATAATATCGCAAAACCATAAATGGTTGACTGGATAAATACCACAATTTCTCTGCTATTAACTTTGATTGCACACAGTCCTATGACATGACGAGTATATTTTTGACCCTGTCTGGAAACATACCTTAAGCACGCTGTATTTCTTATTTCTAGATATATGAGTTAACCTCTTTGTCTTAAGCAAGTCAAGACCAACATTTGTTTAACTTGCACAGGTTGGACACAGGACTCCACTGGCCAGGGGGTTGCGGAAGATCCTGAGGAAGAGACAGTCACGCTGAACCTCACACCCTGTGACCCATCTGAACCAGAAAACAACTGGCAGGAGGCAGGGACCACAGAGAGCCAGGTGCCAGAGACAAGCACCGTGCAGGTGGAGGTGCTGAAGACCCCCCCCCCCCCGTGAAGCAGTGCACCATCATAGAGGTGGGGCAGGAGGAGCAGCCGCAGCGGGATGATGTGAGACAGGCTGCCACCACGGAGGGACCAGGTAATAAAATAGATAGATAGAATCGGAGGGATGAAACCCTCTTTAATGGTCACACATGCAGAGCACACTGCACACACAGTGACATTTGTTCTCTGAGATTTGCAGCTTTTATATTTATAAAAGTCAAGAGTGTTTTCCGATATTTTCCTAAAAGATTATTGTAGGTAACTTGTTGACAAGTCATGCTTCTACAATATCTCAAAACACCTAATTGCACTTCTTGCATTTTTGGGAATAATGATTGTTCCAATAGGTAAATAATAATAACAACAATAGCTTAATCTAAATAACAATTTCACCTACAGCTTCATAAATATGAAAGGAAAATGGGATACTTGGGTATGTGTATATCCTTAGGTCCTCGGATATAAATAAATATTAAACGTTTAGAAAAATACAGTCTTTCATTCCTGAACAGACATGTGGTTACTATATGGTTATACCTTTTTCACACAAAAATGCAAAGCAACAGCAGGCTTACTTAACATTTGATAAATCACAAAATAAAATTCCTATGTGATTACTTTACACACAGAAAGGGTCTTACATTGTAACGTTAGGGCAGCAGGTCGATAACATCAAAATGATTTGGCTCATGCCCATATATTGTACGAGAGGTTGATATCATTAATATTGTGTTCTACCTAAAGCAATCCCTGACCATAGGTGTAAACTTCGAAGCAACTCATGCAACAACGTCATGCAGCATATTTAAACTTTATACTCAAGAACTGCATTTAGATACGACACTGTCCCATAATGAACATACGGGGAATAAACTTAGGTTTTTGAATCAAAGTTAAATTCATTTAACGTTACAGCACAACATGTTATTAAACTATTCGTTACACATAAAGTATGGAGTCAATTATAGGCAAGACAACAAAACACCTAGATTTCATAGATCAACCTCAATTAAATCGCAATGACAAAAACATATCTGTACCTAACACCTATTGCATCATGTGATGCTGCATTTGTGGGATGTATTTTGAAACTTAAGTTTAAGCTTAACTTGGTGTACTGTATGTATATAGTAATATTTCTTGTTCAACCCACAGCTGTCAGGACAGGGTCCGTGAGGGACACAGTACTTGGTCCTAGACTCAAAAAGAAAAAGTCAGGTATATTAATTAACAGTATTAAGTATTTTGACTGATTATAAACATTTGCATGAGTCGAATTGATTGGTATTCTAATAAATCTATCGACATGTACTTTAGCAAAGTGCATGTAAACGCAGTGATTGATGCTTCTTCAGTGAGTTAACAATGCTATATTGTGACTAATAACTATAACTGATACATTATCCAAAAATCCAAAGGGCTTTAATTGTCTAATTAGACTAAAATACATACAGTCATAGTTGATAAGGTGGTGATGAGAATGCTAGGCAGTAAAGGAAGCAGCAGTACAGTATTTTCTTTGGTCATCTCAGGCTCAGCAGTGGTATGGCCATTCAAACAAGCATCCCATGTTAGGACTTAGAGCAGCTTGGTTCCATTACAATGATGTATACAGTAACTTTTGACCAGTGATAACAGTGTGGTCACTTTTCATCGTGCAAGTCTGGTTGCTACTTAAGTGTTCATAGTTTTTATTTCTAATATGACTAATACTGTATGTGGAACCTGCTTTGATGTTCACAGATTGCTCCTACCACACTCGCCTATAAACTTTCCCCATCAGGAGTGTAATAAAAGAAAGAATGAGAAAGGTTAGACGGGAATAAAAGTAATGCATAGGGTGTGCTTTATGATTTACAAACTTCCAACACAATTGTTTGCTAAATAGCTAATATGCGTTTGGTCTTTCCGAAATTAGAGATTTGTTTTCTTCTCTTGATAGGGAAAAGCGGAAATGTTGGTGGAGTGGGAGCCCTGTCCAGTATGGTATATATCTTCCAGTTACTTGGCTTCATGTCATCTGATGTAGTCTCATGTTGGAGAACAAACACATGATATTTAACA
Organism: Notothenia rossii; assembly: GCF_949606895.1. Classification (NCBI taxonomy): domain Eukaryota; kingdom Metazoa; phylum Chordata; class Actinopteri; order Perciformes; family Nototheniidae; genus Notothenia; species Notothenia rossii. The sequence goes on along the minus strand of NC_136902.1, from coordinate 30,145,092 downwards.
AATGCAAAACATCCAAATCTACCACCAGTCCTCTTATATATTTCACTGCTGTTATTCTGAAGCAGCTGAAGTAGTGTAGGAACAAATTATTGTTTAACTTCATTGTTGTTAATGTATGTGTTTTTGTTTGTTTTTATTGTTTGTTAGAACATTTGTTTTCATTTCTATATTCACTTTTTCTAAATGGTAAATGAAACATTTACTTATATAAATTGAGTTATAAGATGTTTGCTTCACACATGGTTTATGCTTTTCGGAAAGACGAAACCAGTAACTGTAACTAACATTATTCCATTCTGTTTTAAGTGGCAAGGAGTGGGCTCATTCCTGGCAGCCGAAGAATTCTCCAGGATAATGCATAAAAATAAAATCTGTTATTTGAACACCAGTTTTGTTTTTGGACATTTGTTCTCTTGTTTATATGCTCCATTTGTGTCATATTTAATATGTTTCTATTAGAAATAAGATGAAAACCTCCACCAAAATGCATTTGACATTTTAGGAAATTACAGTTGAAATGTTTTCATTGTCAGTGATAGGAACACCATAACCTATTTTAAGCATATTCATGTGTGAAATCTGGTACTTTGCCATCCACTGCCTTATCTAATTTGTTTAACTTCCGAAGTATAACGCTTTGGAGGTAGGCTTGCATATAAAGCGTCTTTGGGTTTCAGAAAAGTGCTCTAAAAATAAAATGTATTATTATTATATCATTTAATTATAGGCCTAATTAAAATGATCCTGATCTGGATCACTGGTTTTGCTACTACATTTAGAAAGCTTTTGGGGACAAATGCTTGAGATATTAAAATGGTAGTGATTACTTTGAATTTTCTTTTTCACTTATTGAAAACCACAACTCGAGTATTAGGATGGTCTTTATCTGGAAAGTTATCCACATCTCATCACCACGTTGTCACGGCGACCCTTTGTCATGTCACAGATACGGTACCCAAACTCAGATCGCCACCCAAACGATACTGCCGTTGCTAAGGAGGCAAAAGTGCAAATTTGTATTTTATATTTTTTTAAACACAGGGTTTGGTTTCGGATCGCGCCCGATTGACGGATTTCTGAAAGGGAATGGAGCCTATACGGCCGTCAACGCAAGACAAGTCGAACGAGTCCACGCACACACGCCGGAAGAACTACAAATATGTCAGCTCTGTGTACTTCGTAACGATTGTTGGGCGTGTATCTAATGGGAATTGTAGTTTGTAGCACTGCTCTCATATCATTTCAATGGGTTAACTTTCTATTCTTCTGTGTTTTTGTATGTTTTGAGCTGAGGTGCCAACTCAACATACAATGTTGATGAAATTTGGTGATGATTCATGGTTTTTTGTGTTAATTTAATAGCAGTTAAAACAGGACCGGTCAAATTTGACCGCGAACACCAAAGTAAGGGGGGCAAACGAATACAATAGGAGGGTTTTAATGTAACCACTGCTTATGACATTGATGATATTTTAAATCAAAAAACATATTCCCTAAAATGTGGAAGCTCTGGATGCCATACAAATGAATAGTTCATATTTTTTTAGGGCCACAACTTTGGCACTAGAGCACCTAGTGTTATCAAACGCATTTCAATGGTGAAACTATCCAAACATATTGCATATGACAACATTTTCCACTACGATGAAAGGCGTGTAAGCCAAAAAAAACGTATTCTGGTTCAATCATGGGTAACCCCACCCATCCTCTCCACCTGCAGCTGGACAGACAGATAACCCCCCCCCCCTGGACAGACAGGAGCTCCTTCTCCAACAGACTGCTGCAGCTCCGCTGTCACAGGAACCGATACAGGAAAACATTCCTGCCCACTGAAATAACTCTGTACACAACATGTTCTCACTCCCAACCGGTCACATGGTACGGACGGACGGTCAACTCCTCGCAGTATCAATACTAATTCGGCTGACTTTTATATTTGATCCAATCGGTATATTGGTATATTTACACCATAACGGTGCACAGCTGATAGAAAGGGACACCTAGTGGTTAAAGCACGTTATTGAAATTTATTATTTTTATTATTAGATATTAATAGGAGACACAGACAGACAAACTAATAAGGCTTTATTTAAACATTAAAGAATACTTTAGGTTAAGGTCTTATTTTGAATAAGAAAAAAGATTTGGGGGTATAAATATTAAGCCTGACAAAGTACTAATATATTGCTCTCCTGCAATGTTAACTACTGTATGTTTAAGCACTTATTTTAACTGATATTATACATAATATTATACTCTTATAAGATGTATGTAGATAGTATAAGAAATGTGCAGAATATGACAGTTTAATGGTGGAGGTATACACACATATTGATAGATGTCTTATAATGCACTGTTGAGGAACCTGCGACCCAAGTTGTTCATCTCCGACCTTGTCAGGTATTGAACATTCAATAAATAAAGAACACAGAATTATTAAATATAAAACACAGAATTTGTGTGATTATACTAAATGATTTACAAATAAACACCACTGCATATTTACAACTGTTACACATTCTGATGTAACGCAAATGTTTCCAACTTGGGATCAATAAAGTATATCTTATCTTAAGATGATCGATGGCTACTGCCAGATTTGCAAAATTTGCCTCTGAACCTTGACAAGTGCATGTTTCAGGCTTATCAATTTACAACAGGAGGGGTCACAGACATAAGACGAGCTGTTAAATAAAGCTCTTCTGACCTTAGCTGGCATGTGGGTATATATACACACATGAAGAGCTTTATTATTTATATTATATTATATATATTATATTTATTATTTTATTATATATTAATGCTGCCCATTATGGGCACAAGCAATTTTCCCCCATTTATTAATGATATGTTTTAAATGTGAGTGTTTCCTATACCCTAAACCTCCAGGGATGTACAAAGTTTAATACTGGCAACTTCTTATTATGGGAAATATGAAAACGTCTTTTAAAACTACAATTCCCAGCAGAGACGTGCCATAGAACATGTTGCGAAACACACAATAGAGCTGTGTCACAGTGTCACGTTAGCATTGTTTGTTTATTAGCTTGTCTAGCTACGGCAGTGTCACGTTAGCATGTTTGTTTATTAGCTTGGATAGCTACTGCAGTGCGTCTGAAACTAGTTTGTATTTTTGCTTTTTGAAAACTTTTTGTAGCATTGTACTGTATTCCTTCACCCACCTGATATGAAGTGATCACTGCATAAGCGAAAGCAAACGGCCGGGGGGTCCCATCTTTCAGTCTTGTTCAGACGGCTCCTGGCTCTTTTAATCGCTGCGATCCACTTTTCCCTCCTCTCCGCGTCTTTTGGAATGCGATAATAAGATACACCTTTCTTCTTCCCACGCCTATTTGTGCAACCTGGTGCACAGCAGTTATCCACCATCCTCGACAGTCTGCCAGTGCCTGCCAATGAATTTACTGACGCGATTACTGCCAAAATGGCTGCCCCCTTCGTTTCTCGTCACGTGACCAGCATATGTGACATCATCCGCAGGAGCTCTATAGTGTGTAGTTACTACACAGTTACTACATTTGTAGTTCTGGGGACGGGGTGGGGGAGGGGGTGGACCCGTTCAAATCCAGTTTTGGACAGTCTGCCGTGGTTCCATCCCATCTCAAAGTGCTGTTCGAAGCTCGACGTAACCCTCGGCGCACACTCAAACATCCAATCAGACCTTGAGGAATATCGGGGTTTGTCCATGGATGGGTTTGTCAAGCGAAGCGGAGAGAATATTTACTTCCGGGTGTAAAATTCTCTAAAAAAAAAATGAGCTGCTCCGACCCTCGGTCGTGACGGACTCCAACTTGTGTTTATTAATCAAACAAATAAATACACACAATGATACTTATGTGTTGTTGAGTAAATAACAGTGTGTGGTTGAGAAAATAATACAAAATTAGAAGGAAAAAACGATGAAACAATACAGATTTCAGTATTCTGAGCCCCTACTCTCCCCATAACTGACGGCAACAAAAGTCCTACATTATTCAAATAAAATAAAGAAGTAAAAACAATAAGTGTGGCTTGATATTGAGTAAGAAAAAGGTTGATAAACGTGGTGAGAATAGATCTGCGGAGAGCATTTCGCCGCGATCCCAACGTGTCTATTACCAACGTTCAGGGAGCTCTATGCAAGTCGGTGACGGGGAGGGGCCCTGACCGTCCGTCGTCAACATGTGACGGGTTGGGAGTGAGAACGTGTAGCTGTACAACAAATCACCTTTGGCTGGAAGAGAACTCTCTGCTCCATAGTTTCTCTCTTCACTGTACATTTGACATATTCAGTGTAATATTTAATATTCCATCTGTCACATAGTTATGTAAATATAATACCTTGCATATCTTGTTATTGCTCATTTGTAAATTCAACATGTATATTTTCTTCTTTATTTATTGTCTTTTTATTTGTATTGTATAATGCCATGTGTTTTAATGCTGCTGCAACGCAAAGATTTCCCAAATTGGGATCAATAAAGTTCTATCTTATCTTAAACCAACAACCAGTGTTCCGGATGAGGATCATCTCTTTACAAAAATATTCAAGTGCTAACCCATATTGTTACTTTTAAATGAATTTATTTCCAAACACATTATAATGCAGTGTGATGTAAACAACAAAAAGTACCACAAACGTATGCTTAATTTATATTTATTCATCAACCAACCACATCAATAACATTGTTTTTAAAACAATAAAATGGTCCTCTCTGGCAATGGTTTACTTATGTGTTTCACCACAATACAAGTAAAAGGCCACCATAAGGGTGTATGTCTTGACTCTAGAGCGCTGGGGTTAGTCTAACATGAAAAGCATGGACAACAGAACATAAAATCAAGTTATGCAAACGGTTATAACATACAGTATTAAGAAATCATACAACACGACCATTTTTTTATGATTTAACTATGTATATTAAACATGTACATTCTATGTGTAAATCAAATATAACAATTTATAACAATGTATTATTTGGTTTTGAGAACAACAATGAGGTGATTCACCAAATAAACTATTTGTTGTTTATCTCAATGTCCCTAATTATACATCCTAAAAGACTGTGCATTGTACATGTTGATTGAAGTACTTCAATCAATCAGGTTAATCGCTGGAGACCAAAAAGGAAATATAACTGACAAAGCAATTAAAGCAAGTAACGCAAAAGAAACAAAAATGAACAATTAGAGGAAAGCTGTTATTGGCCTGCGGTGTAACAGGTGCAGTCATATAAAGTTAATGACAGGTAAATCCTATAAGAGATCGAAAATAATAATGCATAGGCATCCCGTTCTGGGGAAAAAGGGAAAGAAAAAGGGAAAGACCTCCTGCAATGATGTGCTCACCAAGTTGTATGGTAACCAGCAAGATATACTTGGAGATTTAGGAATTTACATTGTAGTGTTTCAAAAAGGATAACAAGTGAATGGTTCATTGCTCAGGATGCATTCCAGGGACGCTGAGCATTTTCTTCAATACAATTTAAGTTGTGTACAAGTGAAATGTTTGGCCTAATGCTGCGGCATAGGGAAAAGTCATATGGTGAACATATTCAAGGGTGATATTCCATTGAGGAGTATGAATACAATCTCTAAATATAAAGTCAGTAAAGTATTTACATTTCTAATAGCACATCAAGTCTTGGCGGATATTCGTGCTTGAGAGCAGCAGCAATCTGGGGAAATACAGAGAAACAAAAAAGAGGGGCAGATCAGAAACCAAATTTGAGGTTTTTGAATACACAATGTATGTTTAGCATTAATGAATACAAAAGTAACAGCAACAAGTCTAGGTTGAGGCTAAATCAACAAAGATACTGTACATTAATTCATAAGTAAATTACCTAAATTATGTTTCCTTCTTCATCTTCACTGGTGTCTGGACTGCTTAGGCCACTTTGACTTTCCTCTTCATGTTGAACGAAACAAGCATCAGGACCTAAAGCAGTCTTGTACTGCTGCAGTACCACCTGCAACCTCTCCAACACCTCAGCATGCTTCCTTCTTAGGGTGCACCCAAGTCCTCCATTCCCCTTATCTACATCTGAAAATACACAAAATATTGTTATATGGACATACTATAAAGTAAGATTGCTTCGCGAGGCCAGAGCACTTCAATGGAGTGTATTCTCTCCCATGTACATATAAAGATGATTGTCACTGTCAAGGGACTTCATTATGTAAAATGGCCGGGTCGAATGGGCAAAGTCCATTATATTCCATCCAATTTCTGTGACCAAGAAAGATTTGGGCTGACTTTTTTTCCTTTAAAACTCATACTTTACAAGGTAGGTTAAGTTTTGCTTTCAACTTACCTTCCTCAGCCACCTTATTTTTTAGAGCAACTGCCATGTTCTGCAACCATGTGCAATGCTGCGCCATCTCCCACAATAGGATGCCTTTCTCCTCTTGCAGTCTCCGTGTAAGTATGACTTGATCAAGTATCTTTTTCTTGGCTGTAAAGTTAGGTAAAATCCAATCACAGTTATGTATATACATGAATAACATTTTCATTATAACATAACAATATGTTTAAAACTCCAAACATGTACTTTCAAAATAATCAAATGTATACACAATAAGAAAACTCAAGATATACCCTTAAACTAAATGAACGTTCTAACACTCTACATGATATGTGCATAACTCAGCAAGGTATACCTTCATATAACAGAACTTCAAATTAATTATTTTGAAATATCTGAAAACTGACCCATGCCATGAACTTCCCACGGCCACAGCGCGGACATGATGCTCCACCGCAGCAACATCTATGCCTCTGGCAGAGTCGTGTACCAGCTGGTTGTACTTCAGTACCTCCTGATTAAGGCGCTTTTTGTCGTCTGCAAGCTTCTTTCGAAGTCGATGGCGGAGCTTGCTGCTGTCTGAAAAAGACATGAAGTAGTGGGATAGGGATATGTGACAAACTATATTTGCAAGTGCAAAAAAAATATATAATTCAGTAGGTTGAATCTGCAACCTAAAACATTATATTGTTATACCATTCTGTCGGTAAAGGGATTGCTTCCGCTGCCTCACACTTAGGTAAAGCCCCTCAATGCTTTGCTGCAGTGCGGTTTGAAGGTTGTCTTCAGAAGTACCCGATGTTTCTGATGTTCCTGTAGAAATAATATTGGCAGTAAGATGTACTGTTACACAACACGTAACGGTTTTGAGAAACAAAGTTGTACAACATATTTAACACCTTTTAACACAAATTGATGGTACAACTATGGAAACTGGAACATATCAGAGATAAACATGGACACATAGTTGGCTTGCTATTGCTTGAAGATTATGTCCCTGTCTACTGAAATCCAGTGAGGGTCCCATTACGTGGCATGAAAAATCAGCCTTATTGCCTTAAAATTGGCTGCTCTTTAGGATCAAATCTGTAAATTCAAACAGTCATGGACAATGATATGTAGCTGGTGTTATCTCGTCGTGCTTACCAGATGCCCATTCCTTCACGTCGGAAATCCACGTCGACACCATGTCATCTGAGACACAATGTAGCTCCGTTTTGAGTTTCTCAAGACTTGCAGTCTCTTCCAGGAGCCTCTTACTAGTCTGATAAACAGTAGACGATGGACATTTATCAAGATTAAAACTTGCTATGATTAACAACAAGCCATGTGCAAATGACAAAGGACACAACAACACCTTTAATAGGAGGCTCACCTTCACATATCTTGTGGAAAGTGCCTGATGAAGGGAGTCACCTTTTTTCCTGTTCCATCCCATTGCATGCACTGTGAGCATGTCCAGTCGTGCTTTTGAAAGCAATAATGAGGTTATGATGTGTCATCTAAAAAAGTATGCAATAATAGGGCAAAAACCTTCCACTCACCTGCTTTGGATATGTATTTTGTTGTCAGGGCACAACGGGACAGGCAGCTGTTGACCTGCTCCACCTCTTCCCCAGCGGTCATCCCTGCTCCCTCCTGGTTCTTCCCACTCCATATAATCTGATGGTAAAAGGTTGCTGGAATTGTTGTGCAAAGAGGCTACATACTACTATACTAAACAGTAGAGCTTAGATATTTACTACTTCAGTATTATAAATATAAAAAATATAAATGTACGTGATACAAAAATATTTCACATACCTCGCATTTGGTAGCATGGGCTCGAGCATGCATTACACTGAGGAATGGCTTCATGGTGCTCAGCTCCTGGAGAGCAGGAAGGAAACTTGCAGCTTTCTCCATGTACGGCCAGTACTTGCAAGCCACATCCATGGCGAAGAACTTGGCTTTGGCTGGCATGAGTTCCTTTTGAAGATACAGGGGGTAGGCGAATATCTCCCCCCTGTACATATTTAAGGCCTTCAAAAGAAACCCATGGCGACATACCGCCACCTCCATCCCTTCTTCATCCAGCTTCGAAGCCCTCCTTGACGTCTCCCTCGCTGCTGTCCACTGGGAGTCCCCACATGTGCCTCTTCCCTGGGTCTAAGACACACATTACATCATGACAAATCAGTTAAAAGCAATGGAATCACGATCTACACCATTTGTTCTAATTATCTGATTTTGGATTAGATGGTAAGGAGAAGTAGCTGAATTTTAAGAAAGTCAGGGTCGGATATACATGGCTATTTTTGTGATATATCTGTAAGGTAAAATGACGAATAAAAACTTGCATTTTTCAGTGATCTCTGTATTTTGTCGACAAATGCAGCCACCGCGCTGTCTTCTGCTACAAAGAGCCCATTAAAAAAGGCGCTGCCATCAGAACCGAGGAAAAAAAGATTAGCAAATATATCCATGAAATATAAACAGTAATCAAAAAAGTTAAATAACAACATTGTAAAAACAGCACCTTCCACTTCGCCGAAAGCGATACAGCTTCCTGTTTCCATCGGCAGAAACAGCCAACATCTCCGGCGTGCAGGCAGGGCAGATGAAAGGAGCACCACAGCAGAGCTGGTCTTCCTCATATGAGGCATAGGAGAACTCCAGAAAGCTCCGCTGCAGTGCATCTCCGTTGACAGGTCCAGATTGGAAGATAATTACATATATTGCTGTGATTTTGTCTATTTACGGAAATGTTATAATGTATAATATGGTAAATAATATTTACACTTACTCTTCCTCCACACTTTGTGCGATGCTCCAGCAACTTTGCAAAGGCCTGTCTGGAGAATCCTGGAGAGATGACCTTGAGCTCTTCAAAGGAGCTCAGGAGGTCCAAGGTGTAAAGTGTGGAAATACTGACCGAAGCTGGCCAGTATCCACTCTTAAGGAGGACTTTCAAGTCGGGGGTCCACTGCTGCTGGCAAGTTTGACAGACATATAGTGGCAGATGCAAGTCATAACGCCCTTGGAACAAGTAAATACACATAATTAAGACACATTTTACAACAGTTCCATCTACAAATAGTCAAAGATGAACAGATATTACATGAAGGTTTTATTCCAAGTGGAAGCACAATGCCTCCGCCCACAACAGTAAACATATAACAACAATTCAATAGAAATCCAAATATATATATATATATATATATATATATATATTTGTTTACCATTGATGGTAATTAAAATCACTCATTTGCCTGGTACCACAGTGAAGTTTGTGCCTTTACAGGAGCAGTTGGGTGCCTTCACAGTTGGCAATATGCAAGCTGTCAAAAAAAAAAGAAAAGCACTAATTACCATTATATGCTGGCCGAAGAGACATGTGAACATCAAAATGCAAGTTTGAGAGAGCATACCTTGGTCATGGGTGTCATATCCACCTTCCACTCTAACAACACACGTTGTTGGACTAATTGGTTTAAAAAAAACATTCATTAAACTGTCCCTGTTGTGGAGTGGCTGGTTCTTGTGATGAAGTACATCACAGTCTCCACAGAACCACTCCTCGGGGAGACACTCTCTACACCTTGGGAGGAAATACAAAATTATTCTAATATCCTAGAATTACTTTCATTTTCATGTGGGTTTTCTCTAGGTATCCAGTTTTCTAAGATCCCAAAAGTCATGCATGTTAGCTGAAATAGCAGGGCACTGAGCATTAATACTGAAAAATTACAATTAGGTAAAGTAATTTAAATAAAGGTAAATGTTATCTCACCGAATAACAGCCGGCTCGTGGCAGAGGCCACACAGGGGATGGCCAACAGCCTCTTTTTCTAGAAGGCATTGTAGGTGGTGTGGTCTCGCTTCTTTCCAGCGCTCTGAGGCTTTCTGCTGCCGAAAAGACCAGGATGAGGCAGAGCTTCTTTGAGGCTCAGGAGGAGGACATGAGGAAAGAATGTCAGAGAGTCTCTCCATATTCTTTTCTGTGAACAGAATGGGAAACTTTAACTGTAAATGACTATATTTAAGATGAACACTAAAAATCGAGGATCATTTCTTTGCTCAGTATGGAACTGGCCAATATCTTTACTGAATTACATTCCTCGTTCGAGTCCTGAACTGTCAGTTGTGTATAAGGTTATTTTCTCTCACTAACACAATTTATTTAAAAATTGATTTTAGTTTTAAACTTAAAGCCATTTTTGTGATTTACCAAATTCGTGTTGTGCTGAAGGTTCAGTACGCAGAACCTCCACACTGGAAGACTGGAAGCCCTCAGTCGGGGGGGATGTGACTGTAAAACATCACACAGAGGGTTAACAACAGATAACTGATGATTTTTATTATCTACCTATTGTTTAAAAGCTTGTGAAATTAAATAAAGCATAGTTCTTATGACACCACAGTGGGAATGTCTCCGACTGTAGTGTCACTATGCGTTTATATATTGGAATTATTGTAAACCCTCAACAAGCAATTACTGTGTTTTAATTCGATTTTCCAACAATTTACTCAGTAAATTCATAAAAATGTAAAATAATTGGGGTTTCAACCTGTAGCTGAGCCTTGGCGTCGCCCTCCACGCCTCCCTCTCGGCTTGCCACGTCCTACACAGCCCCTTTTAGGGGATTGTAAAGTATCTCCTACAGAGCGTGCCCGTTTCCTCTCCTCAGCTGCTTTCTGTGACCAAGTAACAACTCATGTAAGGTTGATGTTGCTGATAAACTGATACCATATGACAGTGGACAAATAAAAGTAAATTCATTCACTTGAAGAACATTTTTGCTTCAAGTTTTTCCTACCATATACAACTAATGAAGTAAAACAAGTTGAACAAGCTTTATTTAGTAAGCCTCTGCCCCCCATGTTGTAATGATGGACCGTTTTGCAAAGGCCCTATACATTGATCTAAAATCCAGTTACTCTTGGCCTGTTCAGTATTTTTTGGATAACAGATAGTGCCAAATACAAGTGGGAAATGAATGAGGTCATATGGGTTAAAACACCAACCTTAGCTTCAGCTAGGATGTGTTCATGCTTCAGCTCAAGAGCCATGCGTTTCCCTTCTTTGGATGTGGGATTATTGGGGTCTGGGTTGTGTTTTGTTGCCAGCCAGCCAGCCAGCCAGCCAGCCAGCCAGCCACAACAGATATGCAACAGCTGCTGTATGAGACAAACAGAGATAGAGAGACAGATTGTAAGATTGAGATGGATAGATGAAGAAATAGATAATGAATGATAGAAAAAGATAGAGACAATAACTATAAGAAAGGTAGGTAGATAGACAGAGAGATAGGTTGAGTTTGGCTCTTAAAAGTGCCGTTGGTTTTATGATGGTGTAGATCAGTGTATGGGTTTGTGGTGTGGGTACGGGAGCTGCAGGAGAGAACAGAAAAAGTGAATTATGTAGTGAAACTAGTTTTTTTAAATGCACATTGTGACGGTTTAACTACTTTAGACAGACTGAGTTCATTTACGTGTTTCCTGTTTCATACGCGTAACAAGCACATGGACGTGGACTATGCCCCTCCCCCCCAAACATATATTAAAATGTCGGCCAGCGTTAGTACTGTCATGTGTAAAACAAAAGCGATTAAGATAACGTATAACTCACACTTTAACACCGACGTTTGTAGCCGTAATTAAGACAAATATTTTTCACACACCACTTATGAGCTGATATAAATGTAGCTAAACTAGTTTAAGCTTATGTTGAACGTGAGTTAGCTAGCTAGCCGCCCGCAAGAATAATTTCACATTAATGTTGCTTTGCTGATTATGGCGAAAGCATTTCTCAGACTTAGAACAGTTCAGTATGTATGATGAACCATGCGAGTAAAGGCTTAAAAAAAGCCCCAATTATTAAATCTAAGCAAAACGTGTATCAGACTTTAGTGACCCAACTTACTTTGTCAGAGGATGGATCGCAATGCCGGTGGCAGCGTCTTTGGCCAATAGGTGGTGCTCTGAATGATGTAATTTCCTGTACCGATTATACAATAAAATATTAATACATTTCCTATATTTTGACACGATAACTCTTTAATAACCTAAGTAGCCTACGGACAAAAACAAAAAAGTATATATTGCCTTATAAAATGCAGAAAAGTTTAAACATCTAACATGATAATAATAAATACAAAATAATGATATCTTAAACCTAAATAAATAAAATGGAAAATTAACCGACAACAACAATTTAACATAAATAAAACAAGGATTAAAACAAGGATAAGTTTGACTCAATGTTGTGTAAAGTACCCTTTATGGTTAAAAAAAGAAAATATATATTTTTATTTTTTGAAAATAATACAGCTTCCAGCTTCCCGAGAAACGAAGAGGAGACACGAACAATTCTTCCACTTGAAATGCGTTTAAACTGTGTCAGAGAGATGTTTAATCGGTTCATTTTAATTGGTTAATAATTGGTGTTTAATACTGGCAACTTCTAATTGTTGGGGGGGGGGGCGGCGTTCGATCCAGTTTCGATTCCGTAACCTTGGCGCACTGCCACTCCAACATCCAATCCCGACTTGAAGTTTAATCACGGGGACTGTAGTCCTAAACCATAGCTGGGGATTATGGGTAGTGTAGTGTCTTCGGCCATCCTAAACTCGATGATGCTCGAAATGTCCCTTATAGGCCTACGTCTGTTTCCGGTTATTTTTATTTTGAAATTCAGTTCCTGAAGGATGGCAAAAAAGCCCGAGGCCCTTTCTCATTTCGTCAAATCAGCCTCCTCGACTCCTCGACTCTTCTGTCCTCCGGTAGTGACCCGGAAATGAATTTCAGCGCGCCATGTTGAAGGACATCTCATTTCTCTAAATGCACTTCGAGGACCCAGGAGACTCTCTGGAGGAGCTATAACCGAGGATACACTGATGGGTCCTCCACGGTTCTTCGCGGCTCCTTGGCGGATGCATTTCCAGGAACGTTGGGTATAAAATAGGCGTGACACACCGCTGGAATCATTTCAAAACCATGGCGCGAGTGATGCACAAATGTAAGTGTTGATAATGATACGTTGCATTAGTTATTTAAGTGAAATGCGCGATCCAACTCCGCCCGTCTGTATGCAGTTAGAGCCCTCTAACCGCATTCCTTATTGACATTTCACCTGATATTCTTTATGTTTTTATCCACATTTTAACTACACCCAATCCTGCTACAGCATGCCATGATGTTTAAAAGTGCAAACGTTAATTTTGTTGTAAGAGTGTTAAATCAACCAGAAGTTTGTTTAGCATTCAGCACCATCATTTGGTTTGGGCTATGTTGTACACTAGAATCCATCGCTCATTACAGTCTGTAAATCTTCCAACAGTTTTAAGCTACACCTTTTACTTTGTCTTTTCACAGGGACAGAGCAAGACACTGACCCTCATCAAAGTGAGGGTCGAGTACGATAACCTTTTTACTGGCCGAAGGCACACTGCCAAGAAAGCCTGGGAGTGAGTGACATTTTCCTGGATTGGGAACATAATAGATCCGTATTTTACGGCCATGCATGAGGCCATCGGTGGGAGGCCATCCATCGACCCTCCCACCCTGATCCCTGATGGACTCGGCCACTGCTGCTGTGGCTTCTGGCAGTGGCTCAACATCCACTGAGGCTGTCCAGAGCCAGGCCACAGTGGAGGATGAGGAGGCCACAGAGTCTGGCTCGGACAGCCAGGAGTGTGTTGAGCCATCCACCTCTGCCGGTCCCCCTCCCCGAAAAAAAAGAAAAAGCGCTTTGCTACAGTTCCTGGAGGCAGAAGGGGACAAGGAGGAGGACCGCTTCAACCGCCAGCAGGAAGCCTTGGAGGAAGCCTCCGCCAAATTCCTCAAGCTCTTCGAGGAACTAGTTAGGAAGGAATAGTGTCTTTTTTCTCTTCTTTTTTCTGTACTTTGGATGTGTTCATTTATTCTTTATTTATATATGTTACAACATTTAGTAAACATATTTAAGTTTGACCTTAACTCTTGTGTTGTGTGTTCATATTTCTGTTATTCAGCCAGTGTTCGTGGGTCTGGTGGACCCGAACACCCTGTATGTAATATAAATGTGTAGGGGGGGGGGTACAGTGGGTGGTCACTGAAAATGTGTTCTGATGTCTGTTCTTCACAGAAAATTCAATTCAAATCCTTTATTTATCCAGGTGAAATCCCATTGAGATCATTGATCTCTTTTTCAAGGGAGACATGCAGAGCCAAGGCCATTGAGTGAGTTAGAGAAAATAAATTATCAATTTTCTTTAGAAAAATAATAAACGGGTCCCACAGACCCGAACACCATACAAGGGTTACATCAAGCATGAAGACTTCTTTAAAATTAGACATACAAAAACAAACACTTTTACTGAAGATACAAGGAGATCTTTATTTTATACAAAGCTGAATATACATTTTATGATTGTGACTTGACTGAAAAGCCAATGTTTTTAAAGTATTTTTGCAACCCAAGGCATAACTGTCTATAGTCATACAGAAAGTCATGGCCACTGATTTCCGCTTTTTAAATCTCCACCTTAAATAATTCTGCGAATAAACCAACCGTGTGCAAAGTATCCAAATGCAATATCAGGGATGTTTTATTATAAATAATATATACATTAACATTGAGGCAAGTTACTGCATGTAGCTCAAACCCTACATAAGTAAAATTGCTAACACATGTCTCTTCTTTCTTTTAAAGTTCAGTCAAACCATTACATTATTTTTATTTTTCTAACACTTTCTTAAGAGATTGTGTGATGGCCTATTTCACATACAATTTGTAATAAAGATATGGGTCTAAAGTCCTTTGCTCTAAATAAACTAGAGCAAGGTGAAATTGGAAATAAGGCATATAAATGGACGAACAAAATAACTGAGTAATGCATCTGGCCAGTAAATGCATTTTTCATCGGTGAAGAAAACAAACGGGTAACAAAAAAACTGGCCATAAATAAAAATCTTCTCAACAATAATCGTGGTCGTTCAGCTGGAGCGGGTTGTGGTCAGGAGCCGAGATTTGGTCTGCCAGTCTGTCTCTCCGGCCCTGTCCACCTCGCTCCCCCCTCACAGGACGAGGTGGAGACCTCTCTACCCCCTCCTGCTGCTGCTGCTGCTGCTGCTGCTGCTCCTCCTCCTCCTCATCCTCCTCCTCCAACAGTTCAGTCATTTCTGCGGTAATGCTGAGATTGTGCAGTACACAGTGGCAGTTACCACAGCAGGGACAAAGGTGTGGTTCACCTCCAAGGCCTACGACAGGAGGCACCTCCATCGCCCCTTCAGTATCCCAAAAGCGTGCTCAATGATGCTGCGCGCTTTGGCATGGCAGCCGTTGAAGCGGCTCTGTACCCTCCCCTGTAGTGGCTCCCGATACGGGGTTACGATCGTTATGGGGTGTACAATGCACGGATAGCCACCATCTCCCACAATAAAGTACCCTGGTGGAGGGTACAGAGCCTCTTTGTGTAAGGTACTGTTTTTTCGGACACGGGTGTCGTGCACTGAGCCCGGAAATCCTATGAATGTTTGTAGGAATTTACCCTTCCCATCGCATACAGCCTGCAGCTGTATGGAAGGAAAGAGCTTCCGATTTATGTAGTCCTGGCCACTGGGTCCGGGTGGGGTCTTTATTCTAATGTGGCACCCATCAATGGCACCCACACATGAACTAAAGGCCGGGCTATCGGCCAACTGCTGGAAGCCCTGCCCGACCTCCTCCAGCTCTGGACCAGCAAGCAGCCTGAGAGCAGCGATGTCCTCCACTCCCTGGTGGACCAGTCTGTGGACCGTGGAGAGGGGTACCTGAAAGGCCCGGGATACCACACTGTATGACAAACCGTGTGCCAGCCAGTACACAGTTGTCAATACAGTCATGTGGTGTCCCCAGGCCTGTCTCCTCTCAGGCCCCAGACACCGCATCAAGGCCTCCAGGGAGTCTCGGCTCATCCTGAAGTCCTTCAGCAGGCACCCATCTCCGAAGTACAGCTCCAGCACCGGGACACTGCTGTTCAAACTTTTGTATGAGTGTGGGTGTTGAACCTGCAGGAAGAATAAAATGTACAGGTCAATACCTTTATCCATCAAACTAAACTGCACCTACATATTCTGTCATAACAAATTAATCCATTGTTGTATTCCAATGTAAAAAGCCAGCTATTTTTCAACTATTTAAAACAATTGTAATCGAACACTCAAATACCTCAAGATGAAGCAGGATGGCTTTGCGCATATTCTCGCTTTCCAGCGCTGGGATCGGCGTCTCTCCTGATTCCTGTTGTTGGTCAGAAGTTTTTGCCACTGCCGTAAGGCACATGCTACAGCGGGTTTCATGACTCAATTTGTTTCATGTGGTCACTGAATATGTTTTTCGTTGTTGAGATTTAAATCACAGGTGTGCCTGGACCTTATATAGCCTGTCAGGTCCCTCATGATTCGTTAATTACTTGGATTAGAAATTCGTTGCAGGTGTTTTGTGAAAGAGGTGTGAGTTGATGATTTATGATGTCATTTAGATACTAGTTTAAAAAGGTTAACATAGCCTATAGTATAGTGTATAGACAGTCATTGGGTTTTTCTGTGTGTTTGTATGTGTGCATGTGTGAATATATGAAACGTACATAAGCCTCCTATATGTCTCCCTTTATTTGTAGGGTACTTTTTATAATAATGTTTTAGTGCTGCCCAATACAGAAGAGATGCTACTATGTGTCGAAAATACTCATACATTTGTGTCATACTTTTTGCAAATGGAATTAAAAGTAAATATGTGGGGGAACAATGTTCAGCTGATCTAACAGAGATTACAAAATACAGCGCTCTAACAAAACACTCACAGCTGATGCAGCTGTTGCCACGTCATAATTAACGGACGTCGCTTTAATATGACCGCGCAGAGGAGAGGAGTTCTCATTTCTCTAACCGCCTGCTGCTTCCCCTCCTCTCTCCTCGGTTCCCCTCCTCGGCTCGCATCTCCTGTGGGCGGGACTAAGTATCGAGGATAGGAGTCGAGGAGGGGAGTTGGAGAAATGAGAAAGGGCCCGAGATTATAGAATTAAACAAATAAATAAAAACAAGGATAATTGTGTGTTATTGTTGACTAAATAACAGTGTGTTATTTTGAAAAGAATAACAAATTAGAAGGAAAAATGAGCCCAATTTATTTTCCTCACAGACAGCAACAAAAGTCAGAAATGATACGATTTTAAATAAAAGCAATAATCGTGGCTTGATGTTGAGTGAGAACATGTTTTTATGAACCACACAGCTTCCGGTCTTCCTATAACACGTAATGCCGTGAGACTACCAACATAAATACATTGCTTTTAAAATCGTGCTGTGCAACACGAAAAAAAAGGGGAAAGACTACTAATAGAAATACATTGCTTTTAAAATCGTGCTGTGCAACACGAAAAAAAGGGGAAAATCGTGTTGGTGAACACGAATCAATAGATTAAAAATCCTGTTGGTGAACACGAAATGCTGTGAGACTGGGTTGCCACTTTGTTGTTGAAACAGCTCCTTATATCCGTTAGCGCAGCTAGCTAGCACCAGATGCTAACAGCAACAATACACGTAACCGGTGCGCGCGCTCTACCTCTCTCGCTCGCGCCACACATACACACACACCCTCCCGAGCTTGAATGACACAGAGACCAATCGAGGGCTTTAGTGTATGATCTGTATGAAAGTGGCCATGTCGGCAGGCCACATCATGTAGACAGCCAGTCACCCTCTGTGAGGCAGAGTAAGACCCACATTTGCGCAGCATTGCGTTCACAATACATACATAAAAAAAAGAATCCTCAGGCCAGCAGACGACTTAGCAGGCCCGGACTGGCCATCGGGAGCACCGGGAGGTTTCCCGATGGCCAGTCCGGGCCTGCTCTCCATTGACTTCAATACATACTTTTTCCGAAATAAGGTCCCATGGAGCTCCCCCGGAAAGGGAGGGACTTTGCCTCTCTATCGACCTATATGGTCGTTTTTTGTAGGTGGACAGGCCGTTATATTAATATATGTCCATATTGAGCAATGTGTTTTCAATATTCTTTCTTTGTTGGCTTAAAACTAACCTTTGTCTTTCTTCTTGATGGTATTCCATTCCCTAAACGCTATTGCTATGAGTTATGGGTATTCATCTGAGTAAAATATTGCAGTGTCCAACAAAATGGGCCTCTTTAGAAGTCGGCGAGCAGTTAATTTGAAGCCTACCCACTTGGCTTCATTGTGGATTTGAACAGCCCTTCCTATTTGAGGATTTCCCAGGAACACAGCCGTTGAGTCTAGACATGTAGGCCCAGTTCCAATGTCCCCAGTTATGAAGTCACAGACCTTGATGTGTGCTTCAATGTCATTCCAGTATCCCCGGGAACGACATCCAATTTGGACACCTCACAATTAACGTCCAATGCCAACGTTCAGAGCTAGCCGAGGAGAAAATGTGCCCTATATGTAGTTTGGTGACTGTAAATGCAAAGGTGGTAAACAAGATTTTTGTAAGAAGGATCAAACAAAATCAATCCAATGCTAATGGTCCTGTTGTTGATAGGGTAGGTTAGGCCAATGAGAGCTAACAATTGTCCAACTGCAAAATCAATCTGTGTTTGAGGCTCTGGTTCACATTTTGGGCCCTTTATCCACACTCTTTAACATTTTTTTTAAGAGAGTAGCACGCAATGCATGGTGTTCTGTTTGCAAACATAGACTATACATTCAGAATCTCTATCTATCTGTGGCTTACTTCTAGCGCCAGTCAAGTATGTGCCGATGTCTTTAAGCAACTAATTCAAGACAGTCTTGGGAAATAAGTTTGACCAATGTGCCATTATTCTGAGATTGTTCATTGTGGTGAAGGCAGAAAAACCCTTAAATTATTTGTTAAAAAACACAAAACAATTATTGTCTTGCGTTTACTTAGAAGTATGGCTCTTTTTTTTGTATTCAATTTTTTTTAACCTTTTTTCTTACTCAATTTGTCACAGTTTAGTGACTTCTATCTACCTATAGGGTTAACCTTTTGCTTTGATTATTGCCTTATGTGATTGTGAACCTATTTGTACCTTTGTTTTTCAAGAGCGTTCTACAAAAAAACGAAGCATATAATGAACATTTGGCACAAGACTGCAATGTAAAAGCAGAATACAATATGTCTAACTAATCCAAAAGAAACATTTTGCATCTGTTAAATTGAGACGGAATGAATAAGGGAAAAATGCCTGCCATATATGAGTTGATGCTGCCTATGTGCACTGAGCTAAAAGGAACACTCCATGTTCCTGGCTGAAATTTCCAGCACAATTAATTCTGACACAAAAAC
The DNA here is from genome assembly GCF_949606895.1 of Notothenia rossii. NCBI lineage: Eukaryota > Metazoa > Chordata > Actinopteri > Perciformes > Nototheniidae > Notothenia > Notothenia rossii. The sequence continues at coordinate 30,125,499 of NC_136902.1, read as the reverse complement.
TTTTAACCCATACCCTTGTGAATCCTGTCCTCCCAGTGTTGGTGGAAGAGCCTACAGCACGAGGCCCAGGACAGGAACAATGGATGCTTGGCAGCGAGCCCAGTTCAGCCTTTGAGAGTCTTTAACTGCACGGTCCCTCTCAGCACTGACGATGTGCTCTATGGGGAAGTGAAGGCTAGTGTTTGATTCAGTATACTATGAGGAAAGTGTTTCATCAAGAGAATTTCCTTCAGTTTCTTTGGCAGCCGATTCATTAATTCCACTCAGCATGTATCAGACAAATGTTTTTCAGGCATTCAGTATACTCTATTCTGGGTTAAAATAAAGGAAACAAAGAAGCAGGCAAAGGTTCTGACTTGACACCGATATCCATCACGGAATATTTTCCACTACAAGGCTATGATTCAGGTAATTTCTTTTGATAGAACGTTTTGGCAGAAGTCTGACAAGGTGCTAATTTATATCTGAAGATGAAAGAAACACCTGTGATAAACAGAACCCAATTTACAATGATACGATATTTCAACTCAGTCAAAAGCAGCATATAGTCCATAGAGAAGAGAAAATAGAACGTTTTTCACCTTCAGTTATTTTCAGGCTTACAATTCCTAGAAGTGGTACTTAGTAAAGCGCTGGCAAAGTTTCTATAGGGATTGAAAGTCCCACCTAGGAGGATTTAATTAGTGCTTTGAATGAATAACATTTCACCCATTTCTCTCTCTGTCCTTGGTAATCAGTTCTGGGCCATTAATGAGAGGATGACTATCGACTGGTGGAGCAGGCTGCTGATAATTGAATGTGTAGAGGCCATTAAATATTCCTAATCAAAAACAAACACTCCACAGTTTCTGCAGAACAATAAGAAACAACAACAATGGAAGCGTCTTTGTTGGAAACTAAATAAAACTGGCTCAGTATCTATCCTCTGTCTGCAGGGTTTGTCTTTTTTTTCTTATTGGGCTATCAGCGCCAACAGTTCGGAATTCGACAGGCCAGAAAATAGGCTGAATTTCTCGAATGGCACCATATTCAATTTCCCAAGTTGGTGTTTTGATCCAAACAGCTGAGAGGGTGTGGACAGGACACAGATTTTGTAATTGAAACATTCTCCACAGGCTCCATTCCACATGCAAACAGGTCAGTAAATCCTAAAGTGTCCATGGTGTGGTGTTGAAAACCAATGTCTTTCTATTGACCTGGCACTATTGAGCTTACTTTAGCATCACCACAACTCATGTGAAGTTGGTAGGTCGATATCACTAGTTAACAAACCCAACCCTTAATGGCCTCGCCTTGAGCACTGTGTGAAATTACTTGGTGTATGTCGAATAAACCTGTAGAATGATGTGCATTATTCAACCGCTATTCTTGTGATTTTTACATCTTTATGTCTTCTTTACTGCCATGTTTTATAACCTCCCATAGATCACACTTTAGGTGAATATCAATGTAACATTATCTTTGATGAGCCGAGGTTTTTTAACAGTTGTCATAGAGCAATTTCATGACATGTTTTTGTAAACCGTCATATCTGATTGATTCATCACAAGAGAATGCATAATTAATAATCCAGGGTTCATTACCGTTTTTAAAACATTACTCATGCAAGAATAAATATTTGAGTGCATGCAAATGTTATTATATGCAAATCTATGGAGACATATTAGGTTTTTATGGTGTGCTGAGAAGATTATTGGCCTTGGGTGTTTGGAACAGCGTATGCAAACGCACTCACAAACTGGCTATGCTGAATCATTGACATGTATTTATTTGAAAATGCCATTGTTAATTTACACTTGTGTCTCATTAGGTATGTACGGACAAGTTGACGGTGCAGCAGATTGGTGTTTCCAACCTTAGTAAGACGCCATGAAGAAGGAAAACTCTTCAGTCTGGAATCATTATGAGGAGCACGCTACATCTTCAGTAATTGCATGAGGGACCTTGCTGTCGCACTCAAATTTGTTTGTGTTGTTCTTTCAAGGTCCGCTGCACCTCAAAAGGACAGGCACTCCTTTGCCTTTCTGCAGCGGCTTGTCAACATGACTCTGTCCAGCGGAGTAGAAAAAGGGGTCCAGTCCATGTCCCATCTGACGGGCATGTCGTTCACATTCTCCGGATGGAGGGAACAGAAGAGAGTTAAGCTTGTAAGAAACATGCAGACACCCGGAACATGGGAATATTTCAGAAGCTGACGGCTGCTGCGACTATCCGCAGGTCAAACCTGTGTAACACTGCTGCTCCTCACCTGCAATGGAAAATAATATAGTTTTAAAGGTCCCCTATTATACTGTTTTTCATCAATATATTATAGGTCTGAGATATATACAAAACATGTCTCTGAAGAGTTTGGCTCCAAATATCAAACAGATCAAAGTGCTGATTCGGTGTCTGTTACTTTTAGGGGTGTAGCGGTTCACAGAATTCACGGTTTGGTATGTACCTCGGTGTGGGGGTCACGGTTCGGTACGGGTTCGGTACAACAAGAAAAAGCAAAAAAAAGTCCCAAATGCATAATTCCAGGTTGTTATTTATTTATTACAGTAGTGCAAGTTTCAGTTTACAAATAATGAACTCTAACATTTTGAATAATTAACTGTAGTACAAAGTTAAAAACAAAGCACAAACAGTACCACACACACTCAGGTAGCCATATTATCTATAATGGCTGATTTCAAACAAAAAGGTTTCATCAAGCTGCAAAACAAAAAAGAATGTCTTGAAAATATTACAAAATAAATCATAAGAAAGTGTTTCTAGGGCGCATAGCAACTGATATATGCCAATAGAGAACCGCAGTGACGCGTCATAAAACCTGGAAGTAAACTTCTTCCGGTTCCTTTGTCAAAAACCAATGCAATTTCTCCATAGGATTTTGGAAAATAGCTCGAAATAAGGTCTGTGGTTGACACACATTTAAGAGAGGGATCACGTTTTGTTCAGCCGGATAATCTCCACATGTCAACCCTACTTTTATAATTTTTGAATCATAAATCTAGTCGCCAGAAGCAAAATGCTAACGTTATGCTATAAACGAACTACAAGCCAGTACAGCAGCAGGGTCGCACGACTTCAACGTCATGCCAACTTAAGATCGTTTCAACTGACTTGCACTGAAACTGCACTTTGATTACTTTAAATATATTAACATTTTAAACTGTATACCCCGGTTATCTTGGCCCTTTTTGTTTTGTTTCATGTATAACACGTTTATCTAGACCCTTTTTGTTTTATCTTTACATGTCACACTGTGGGAAACGATATTTCGATATTTCTGGATGTATAACACATGTAGAATTTTTGACAGTGAAGCTGACTTTGACTTTCGCGCGCTTGCATATTTTAACAAAGCTTTTCATTTTAGCCACACTGAATTTAACTAGAAGTCATGGCTGTGTCAATTACCAGTCTGATATCGTTTTACAAAGATGACAAGAAGAGTGTAGATGGGAGAGAACCACTACAAGTCAGGACACGTAAAACAGTGAAGCCTAGATGAAGGTGTGCTTACCGGTGTTGTCAGGCCTAGCATGAGGGACAAGGTTTATAGTGTCGGTGAGTAGTGATAGCAAGAGTACCGTTAACCTAGAGTTAATTTATTCACATACATTCCCATCAACAAATCAATTTTATGTGTCACATGAAATCCTTATTAGGCAAGGCAAGTTTATTTATATAGCACTTTTCAACACAAGGCAATTCAAAGTGCTTTACAAAAAATGAAAGACATTAAGAAAATGGCATTTAAAATCAGTCATTAAAAAGAAAAGCTAATAAAATAAACATTAAAAGAAAAAACACATGGATAAAAGTTACAGTGCAGTCTAAGATATGAATAGTTCAATTAAAAGCGGCGACAAAAAGAAAAGTCTTCAGCCTGGATTTAAAAGTAGTAAGAGTTGCAGCGGACCTGCAGGTTTCTGGGAGTTTGTTCCAGATATTTGGAGCATAATAACTGAACGCTGCTTCTCCATGTTTAGTTCTGACTCTGGGGACAGAAAGCTGACCAGTCCCTGAAGACCTGAGAGATCTGGATGGTTCATCATTTAGCAGGAGGTCAGAGATGTATTTTGGGCCTAAACCATTCAAAGCTTTATAAACAGCAGCAGTATTTTGAAATCTATTCTTTGACATACAGGAAGCCAGTGTAAAGACTTCAGAACAGGAGTGATGTGATCCACTTTCTTAGTGTCAGTGAGGACTCGAGCAGCGGCGTTCTGAATCAGCTAAAGCTTTCTAATAGATTTTTTAGTGGGACCTATGAAGACACCATTGCAGTAGTCCAGTCTACTGAAGATAAAAGCATGGACAAGTTTTTCCAAATCCTGCTGTGACATTAGTCTTTTAATCCTAGATATGTTCTTTAGGTGATAGTAAGCTGATTTAGTAACTGTTTTAATGTGACTGTTGAAACTCAGGTCAGAGTCCATGACTACACCTAGATTTCTGGCTTTATCTGTTGTTTTGAACATTGCAGACTGAAGCTCAGCGCTAACTTTTAAACGTCCTGCCTTGGCTCCAAAAACCATTACCTCAGTTTTATCTTTGTTTAATTGGAGAAAGTTCTGACACATCCAGTCATTAATTTGTTCAATGCACTTACTCAGTGTTTGAATTGGAGCATAGTCTCCTGGTGAAATGGTTACGTAAATTTGTGTGTCATCCGCATAGCTATGGTAACTTATTTTGTTGTTCTTCATTATCTGAGCCAGTGGTAGCATGTAGACGTTAAAGAGAAGAGGCCCCAAGATTACAAATATTACACACCAGAAAACACAAATATCCATGAAATAAACATACATTAGGCTATAAACAATTAAAGGGATAATTGGGAAGGCATTACAAATGTAAATATATTTTAAATAATAAAACAATCCCGCCACCACAGGTATCTACAGGAGAAGAGGGAATTCTCTCCACAAAATTTGAATGCCCACATGGAGAATGGAAATGCAGTCATGCGGCTGCATGAGCCATCTTTGCCATCCACAATTTCAGCTGCACTGACAGCCCCTGTCAGTGGAAGAAGCCAAACGTATGCATTCAGTGGAGGATGTTGCAATGTTGTGGTTGTTAGAGTGTTAGGTTTCCTGTCAGCTCGTCTGTTGTGAAGATATAAAATATTAGTTTCATGGAAGTCACCCCGTCACATATAAGAGCATTAAGACATACAGTACATAGGCTAAAACAAAACATCTAAAGATATAACCTTGCACTTTGATAAGTCTCGTGAACATTTTCACTATTTTGACATTTTTATAGATGAAAATTGAACTAAAGAAATAAATGGTAGATTAATCCATATTGAAAATAGGCGTCAGCTGCTACACTAATTATAATAGTTATATTTCTTAATTAATTAAGATAAGATATTACTGTATTGATCCCAATTTGGGAAATGTTTGTGTTGCAGAGCAGCATAACAAGAAAAAGAAAATATAAGTTATTATATATACAAAAGTATGTGAGGGATGGGATATTAAATTGAATATAAATGTAAAATGTACATGTGATTTTACATCCAAGAGAAGCTATGGAGCAGAGAGTTCTCTGCCAGCCAGAGGGGATTTGTTATTAGTTCAATATGTCAAACTGATTTCCCTGACTACAATCTTTAGTTACATGGTGAAACGTTATGCTGCTTGTACTAATTAGACTTATCATATAAGCCACACAGGTTTTAATAGGATGTATTCATTATCTTTACTTATGTTGCGGTCTTTTCAGCAGCGCCATCTCTAAAACGGCGATAAAGTCACTACCCATCATTTACATTTCACCGTGACATGGACAAAAATGTAACGTCAGCTTACGTCATGACACGAATCCAGACTCTCCTTTGGAAAACATTGGCCGGGAAACGATAGAACAAGCATGTTTCATGCGAAGACCTGTGGCTGCAACCCGGAGTAAAGCAACAAACCATTGCGTAGGTAACTAGTAGCGCTAGCTTTAGCTAACGTTAGCTAACGAAATGAACTGCCGAGTAAAATTGGAAAACACTGGTAATTAATTATTCTATCATTTGTAAAACTACGGTGTTAAAAACGACAATTTCAAAAATACAGATTCTAATGGTCAGATATAGATATACAGATAGTAAAGATAGGCATGTACTTGCTTTCAAGCAGAGCACAGGGGAAAACAAACTTAGCTGGAGTGTTTACGTGTTCGGCGTAATGACGTACAACGGCCTCGACAATTTCTGTAGTCCTATTCAGCCACTCGTTAACAACCATCGTTTTTCAGACACGTAAACTCTTCAAAATCACCAGTGGGGTCACTGCTAATGTATTTAATGTCGTAGAACAAAACGTGATTTATCTCTTACATTTGTGTCAACTACAGACCATATTTCGAGCTATTTTTCAAAACCCTATGGAAAAAATGCATTGCTTTTTGAGGAAGGAACCGGAAGTGCTAAAAATGCTAACTTACTTCCGGGTTTTTGGACGCGTCACTGCGGTTCTCTATAGCTTCCATTATTTATTTTGGTCTCTCGGCTTTCTTGTCTATTGGCTTCTTAAAAACAGCGGGGATAAGCTGTTGAACTGCTGTTGTCTTTTGCCGGGCTCCGGTGATTGGCAAATCTGGGTGATGTCTTCTAATATGATTTAGCATGTTTGGCGTGTGTTTCCATTAGCATACCGCACCGCTATCGAACAAAACCGACTCCTCGTCCGATCCACCACTCACACTCCATCGTTATTGTAGTCCACAGGGAACCTGAAATGTTCCCAAACAGCTGATTTAAACGTAGCAGGTGGGTCTAGAGATGGTGAGTCCTGATTCATCCGGATCCTTAACCCTGATCAGAAACCAACAGCCAAGGTAAGAGATGTCCCGTGAATGCTCCGTGAAGCTACGTGTTGTGATGTCTGTGTTTGCTTCCCCTGTCGCAGATTCTGATCGCTCAGTGATGATACCAATACCTGTATAATCTGTGGAATCTCAGCTTTAATCAGATATCTTGTATGTGCAGTTACGATAAGTAATAAGGGTATTTTTACCTTGAGTTCTGTGCAAAGTGCGTTAGCATTTTTTCGCTCAGGGATAATTTAGACGCTTCTTGTGAGACTTGTGCTTTGTTTCGGTAAACATGATTCACATCCTGAGTTAGCTGAGTTTCTAACCGTTAAGTGTTTCTCTGTCTGATGCTGTTTTGCCTCATCTTTGCAAGTTTAACCAAATGATTGTGTTGCAGTGATGATATATTTTTGTAGGCCGACCCGGAAGCTAGCATCGCAAGGGCTCCCTTGACAAAAAGCGATGGGATTTCTTCATTGGTTTTTCGGTATATTGCAGAAAATAAGCTTTGTGGCCTCCATACATATACAGTAGACCACTCAGTGATTTTTTTAAGGCTAAATGCAATTGGCAGAGATAAAAAGCGTAATGCTATAAATGAACTACATAACTGAAGCACGGCTGCGCGTCACCACTGCTAAGCTAAAGGCAGACTCATGTTGGTGTGAAAACGTTTAATAGTTTATCTAGCCACTTATTAGCAATCTCAATTTTTACGACATAAAGAAGTGGAGTATTTACTGATGTAATTTATGTCGCAGAACAAAACATGAATATGTCGTAAACTTGTTTTAACCAGAGACTTTATTTCAGGCTTTATCACCAAAAACACATTTTACAAAGCGTTGACATGACGTTGACATGAATTGGTAAAATGCTAAGTAATTTCCAGGTTTAAGCACCACTTTATTCAGCTGAGGAAATTATGTGTATGTGTATTTCGCAAAAGTTTCAGTGGTGAGCATATAGAAACACAATAGAGAAGTGCATAATGCTGCAAGAGGTAAATGCCTTACAATCTACCTTTTAATTACATTTTAAGTGAAGACTAAAGTGTTGGCAGTATATCAACAAAAGGTCCATTGGAACAGATGCTTCGAGGCACCATATGCTCCTCTCCTGTTCGATATAAGTTAACAAATCACAGTGCTGAAATGCCTGCGTATTCTTATACTCGTGCTCATACATTTGGTGTGTCCTAATTTGCCTTTGCTTCTCCTCAATGATTTGACAAATGATGCAAATTAACTGTAACAAATTCTCCACCTGTTCAAGTAAAACTATGCTTATATGGAAAAAATGTGATCGGGCATAATTAACTAAAACAAACAAACTAAATTAAATATGCAGAGGTAGCTTGTGAAAAATGTGAGCAGGATTTGAGTTTTATTTCTAGGTGCCCTTGAGCAAGACACTGAATCCCACCAGACCTCTGGTTCAGGTTTGGTTGACCTGGGCCTATGGCGTCCCTCCCTAGAGTCCACATGGCTAAACTTCAAATCTACAAAACCCACTTATACACATATCAACTTTGCCTACAACAGCAAATGTTTCTGCTTACCTGCAAAAAGTGGAAACACAATAGGCATTTCACGTTCTGTAGTACAAAGCAGCTGAAAAAAGGCTGCGGGGTGGAAAAGTGTCAACAGAAACAATCAACAGTGAATATCACTTTAATTCATGATAGTACCTCAGCTCACTTGTTATTTACTTTGTGCCCAAAACAACATAAAATGTAATTCTGGAATTTGATTGTGCACGTTTTCCCATGTTATACTCTTTGCATCTTTATCAATGTCTCTTTCTATTTTTCATAGCAATGGATGATGTGCATGCAAGCTTGAACCTCTTTCAAGCACCTGCAACCTTGTGGCACTTATTATTTAAGCCTTTTTCTGATTCTGCCATGGCTTGGAGTGCGCCTAATTTGTACTTCACTTTGGACAAAAGCACCTGACAAATTAGGAAATGTAAAATGTAATAGGGTCACAGAAACACTTTGTCATCTGCCCTGTTGCTCTTGTTTTTATTACTTGAAGTTGTTCAGTCCATTGTCACATGAGAATTCCCCCTGAACTGCTGTCGCCAAACTTACATTTGTCTTCATCCATCTGGAAGTGCTGCAGCCTAAAACTGCCTCACTTAATACTAGAATACAATTAAGCTTTGACTGTTACGATGTATTTGTTTGCCTGTGTAGTACATGTATTCTAGGCCTCTCTAGAGCAGGGGCGGATCTAGAAAAATATTCATGGGGTGGCAAGAGGGTGGCAGGAGAATTTGAGGGGTGGCATCCCCTGGCAGAAGTATATGCTGATTTAATCGCAGTCATATCAATCAATGTTAACTTGGAAAGCCACAATATTGATATTTTAACTTTAATTTTTAACTTAATAACATAAGGTGACATTATTGTGGCACATCAGTAAAGCCATACATATAAATATATAAGGTGGCAGACATAATGTAGTGAATTTTAACTGAATGAGTTGGTTTCACTCTTAGACCAGCAGGGGAACCAAATCTATGCAGACTGCTGCAATAAGTACATTAATTAACTGTCTCATCGATGTGTGTCTGTATGAATATGATAATATTAACAATCATATCATTCCTATCAGCTGTCAATCACTGTTATGATTCACATATTCAGTGTTATTATTAAATAAACTATATTTTTTGGAGGAGTTAATGATGAATGTTCCTCAAGATGCTTGCTCACCCTCCTTCAAATTTGAAAGACAAGTAATTACTATCATTAATCAAAAGAACAGTTCAGCGCCCCACAACTTTATTGCAAACAGTTACAACCTTGACTTTACATCAGAAAGAACAAACATTAAAGAAGTGACTAACTGCATCAATTAGGGTTAAAAAACGTGTATTCAGCTAAAACATATACATGCAGTACTGCAGTTATTATCCAGTGGAAAGTCCTAACCTACTGGCCTAGTTAAATCAAAGTGGTTACTTTTTTTTGGCTGGGCAGTGAAGTTTTACACACCGTCTTATTTGACTTTCTCAGGACTTGAAACAGTTTTTTGGGGGCAGAACCCCTCAAAGAAGAAAAGTATTATACACACGTAAGGTCATCATCTTAACAGTTTTTTATGCTCATCGAGTCATCCGTGAGCAGAGCATCAAGTTGGCATGCCTATAACAGCTGAATATGGCGATTACCATCTTGATCAGCAAAACGCCTCAGAAACGATTTAAAGCATGGTGCGTTTTGATTCAATGCTGAGTGCAGCCAAACTTGACAGGCTCTTCTCTGTCATTGTAGAACGCAAACAGTGGCGGCGCCAGAGTATTTGTGTTGGGTAATCTATGGTAGGGCTAACCCATACAGTGGAGGGGCTCAAGTCAGTATTTGTAATGTAATTACATACACGCTCCCCATGTCTTGGCAGTCTTGTGATCCTGCACGTGGATAATGTAGCCCTCAGCAGTGCCCCTTCTGTCCGCCTCAAAGACCTCCGTGTTGGTCATGTTTGCGTACACACCCGGACGGTGGCCATACAGGAGGCTCCAATGGAGGGTTAGATAGCCATATAGCAGGTACTGGGTGATTGAGGTCGGATTGCTAGCCATCAGGTCAAGGAGATCAGGGATGCGCTTCTCAGCGGCCGCCATGGCGGCGAGAAGCTCCGCCTGGCTCGGCAGACGATCCAGCTTGTTCCTCTTCACCTTAAACTGGTGGACAGTGACAGACTTTTTCAAGTTGTTCATGTTGGCTGTCACCTCTCTGATGATGTGGGTCATATCAGACTGGGTGAGCCTGCACCCCCGGAGCTTTGACTCAGACAAGTACCTCAGGAAATGGTTCACATTCTTCACGAACAACAGCAATATTGTGACTGCCCACTGAAACCTGGCAACAACCCAATGACTTCTTCTCGCTCAATCAAACATCCCCCCCTGGTTTTAATTACATCACTAAACCCCGCCCCTCACGCCGTGGTGGTGGGCTGGCTGTCATCTACAACCAGAACATCCGGACTACAGAACTCACCCTCCCCTCAGTACCATCCTTCGAATTTCTCGCCATCAAAACCCCTCCCTCACTGACAGTTATCCTCATTTACCGCCCCCCTAAACCACACCCCTCCTTCCTTTCTGATCTCACTGAACTCCTAACCATTGCTTCATCCCTCTCCCCACGTCTGTTACTCCTCGGCGACCTTAACATCCACATGGACTCCACCACCTGCAAACACGCTTCTGAATTTTCCTCCCTTCTGGACAATTTCTCATTTACACAACATGTCACCTTCCCCACTCATGATAAAGGACACATCCTTGACCCTGTCTGCTCCACCAACCTCACAGTACTCGGCCTCCACCCCTTCCCCTTTCTCCTCTCTGACCACAAACTCATACAGTTCACCACCGCCTCCCCCGTCCGCCACCCCCCCCATACAGGAACATCACTTTCCGTAATTTACGCTCTGTCGATCCCCAGCACCTCTCCGACCTGCTATCCTCTACTCTCCCCCTGGACTCGAACCTCAGCTCACCCGATGATCAACTCAACCACCTTAATTCAACCCTACTCGCCTCCCTCAATAGCTTGGCCCCCCTCAAAAGGAAAAATGTCACTTTTAAAACCTCCTCACCCTGGTTCACCCCTGCACTCCGTAAACTGAAGCAAACCGGCCGCCAGCTTGAACGCCTAACCATGAAATCATCCCTCACAGTTCACCATGAATCCTACAAACTCCATCTCACTACCTACAGAGACGCCCTCACTGCCGCAAAATCTGCTTACCTCTCCACCATCTTCATCGACCCCTCCCGTAACCCCAGGACCCTCTTCTTCACCGCCAACAAGCTCCTCAAACCCCGGGTTGCCACCCTCTTTTCCTCCACTTCCACTCTATGCAGTTAATTCCTCCAGTTTTTCTCTGACAAAATCACTGCCATTAATCACTCCCTATCCGCTGCATCTGACACACAAACATCTCCCCCAACATCCACCGCCACAATTCCTCCCTCCATCTCCCTTGACCTCCCGAGCCCTCCTCCCCACGGCATTCTCTCCCAGTTCACTCTGGTTACCCCCCCTGAAATACTCCAACTGATCAGCTCCTCCAAACCCACAACCTGCTCGCTTGACCCTCTACCCACCTCTCTTCTGAAGTCCTGCCTCCCCGTCCTCTGCCCCTACCTTGTCAACCTTTTCAACTCCTCCCTGTCCCAAGGAACCGTTCCCTCTGCCTTCAAAACTGCTGCTGTCACTCCCATCCTCAAGAAACCCGGTCTGGATCCCTCCTCCCTCAGTAATTACCGCCCCATCTCCAACCTCCCCTTTCTCTCAAAAACAATAGAATGCATCATCTCCAAACAACTCCACCGCCATCTCCAAAAAAATGACCTTTTTGAACCCCTTTAGTCTGGTTTTTGTCCTCACCACAGCACAGAAACGGCACTCATCACCTCATCCTCCTTGACCTGAGTGCAGCGAAGGTACTGCACTCAGGTGGCTCCAGTCCTACCTCTCCGACAGATCCCACTTCATCTCCCTCAACAATCACTCCTCTACCACAGCTTCAGTCACCCAAGGTGTTCCCCAAGGTTCAGTACTCGGCCCCCTCCTCTTCATCATCTACATCCTCCCCCTTGGTCAGATTCTCCGCCATCACAACCTGGACTTTCACTGCTATGCTGACGACACACAGATCTACCTCAGCACCAAATCCCCCCACAACCCCCCTCTCACACACATCGAATCCTGTCTGACTGCAATAAAATCCTGGATGTAACACAACTTCCTCAAACTCAACAGCAATAAAACTGAACTCCTCCTCATCGGCTCCAAATCCACCCTCGGCAAAACCCCCAACCTGACACTCACCATCGATGGCACCCCTGTTTCCCCCTCAATCCAGGCACGCAACCTTGGCGCGATATTCGACCCCACCCTCTCCCTCGACCCCCACATCCGCCAAGTTGTAAAAACCTCATTTTTCCACCTCCACAATATCGCCAAACTCCGTCCCTCTCTCACCCGCCCCGCAGCTGAGCGACTCATTCACGCCTTCATCTCCTCCCGCCTTGACTATTGCAACTCACTCCTCTTCGGCATCAGCACAACATCCCTCAACAGACTCCAGCGTGTCCAGAACGCAGCCGCCAGACTCCTCACCCACACCAAATCATGGCATCACATCACCCCGGTCCTCAAAGAACTCCACTGGCTCCCCGTCTCACACCGCATTCACTATAAACTCCTGGTCCTCACCTATAAAGCCCTCCACCATCTGGCCCCCCACTATCTCACTGACCTCCTCATCCTCTACCAACCACCCCGGTCCCTCAGATCCACCTCAGCCGGTTTGCTTTCAATCCCCAAGGCCAAACTCCGGAGCTTCGGGGACAGAGCCTTCTCTGTGGCAGCCCCGAAGCTCTGGAACTCCCTCCCCCAAGACCTCCTTGAGTCTGATTCCCTCACCCTGTTCCAGTCCCGTCTCAAAACCCACATCTTCAACTCTGCTTATCCTTAAACCCGCCCCTCCCCCCTCTGAACCAACATCCTCCTAACTGCTTTTCTGTTTTTGTTTGTGTTTTTGTTCTTGTTTTGTTGGTCGACCTTACTCATAATGTAAAGCGTCTTTGGGTCTAGAAAAGCGCTATATAAATCCCATTTATTATTATTATTACTGCCCGGCCCGACTTTGAAATATACTCGCTCCAGCCACCCGAGCCTCTTCGTGTCTTTTAGAAACAGCCAGTCTGAAAGCCGCTTAACACCATGGGCCATGAATACAAGGAAGTTCTTTATCCGGCTGACCTTGGACAGACAATTCTCTTTCCGTTTTACTGTCGGTGCGACACCCTCACAATGACCTCTGTATGTCTGAATGTACGTCTTTTAGGCAACGTGATTTCACGCATGGTATTCCCCCGTCCCTTCCCAGTGGACCAGTGATTTGGGGGAGAGGGCCATTCCTTAGCCAGATTAGCTTTCAGCTTATTGTAGACAGACGCACACGTCTTCTGGCATACAGGGGTCTCACTACCGGAGGCTTCTGCGGACCGCATGACAGTCTTGGCCGGGGTCTTGAGAGGGGTATTGCTGCCGGAGGCTTCTGGGGACCGCATGACAGTCTTGACCGGGGCCTTCAGAGGGGTCTCACTACCGGAGGCTTCTGCGGACCGCATGACAGTCTTGGCCGGGGTCTTGAGAGGGGTATTGCTGCCGGAGGCTTCTGGGGACCGCATGACAGTCTTGGCCGGGGCCTTGAGAGGGGTTTCATTACCGGAGGCTTCTGGGGACCGCATGACAGTCTTGGCCGGGGCCTTGAGAGGGGTTTCATTACCGGAGGCTTCTGGGGACCACATGACAGTCTTCACCAGGGTCTTGAGAGGGGTATTGCTGCCGGAGGCTACTGTGTTCATGCCGGGGGTACTTGAGATTGCCAGGCCCTTAAATCGTATACATTCTTCCTCTTCCTCAAGCACAGCAGCAGTGCCACTCTGCTTCCTGGGTTTTAGCCCCTTTTTCAGCCTGGAGCGCAGGGTCTTCACCTCATCAATGAGGGCATCCTTCTGAGAACCCAATGCCATATTTTCCAGCCTCACCTGCCTGCAGTCCTCTTCGTCACACTCGGTATGTGGGGAGAAGGGTGGAGGGTGCACCGGGTATTCCTCCTCATTGTCTATATCCAATGATGTAGCCATTCCAATGATGGGATTAGTCTCTCGGAGGTCATGGAGCAACTGCAGGGCCACACTATGCTTCAGCCTTGCCATGACCTGATGGGCCTCATCTCGGGAGAACTCGGGGTGTTCATAAGTTACATGACGGTCTAGTCTCTTCCCAGCATACGAACACCCTGTGATGGGACAGGGTTTGGTCTGAACATTTATTCTGCCACTGGCCATTTTAAGAATGATGCCTCTTTCCTCCAGGTTCCGCACTGCATGTTTGTGCTTAAGGTGCTTGTTCAAAGCCAGATAGAAGAGTCTGCACACCGGGCATTCGGACAACATCCTTAATCAAACAGACACAATTATTTTCTGTTTCTATGCGTTAGCGTAACCGGTGATTGCAACCATGGGTCCGATGCTTCAATGCATGGTACACGGACCAAGGGAGGACTTGGGTTACCACCGGGTTAAATGGTCCCACCTCCGCACCAACGCGGGGCTGGTGATGGCAACATTGGGTCCGATGCATCAATGCATGGTGCCCCGACCATGAGAGGGTTTGGGGTACCCCGGAACCAGGCAGTACGCCAGCAGGAAACATGTTTTATGGTCAAAGGAGGAAAGAGTGATAGAACCGGGGTAAAGCAAAGAAAGTGTCCGACAATAGTGACTTGTGAGGCGGCCAGAGAGTCTGTCATCTCTCGGTCCTATCCTCCAGGCAATGTATTTCAATGCATCCATAGAAAAGGGGTGAAAGTGAGAAAATGTATCCGACAATAGTGTCTCATAATGCGGGTAGAGTCCCCTCAAACTCCCCTCGCATTCCTCCACAGTCAGAAAAACTCTGAGTTCACTTTTTGGAGATCCATAGAAAAGGGGTGAAAGTGAGAAAATGTATCCGAAAATAGTGCCTCATAATGCGGGTAGAGTCCCCTGCCAACTCCCCTTACATTCCTCCAGAGACCAGTTTGCAAACTTAAAGTTTGGTAAGAACCAGGCTGGGGGGTCTCCAGGCAAAAAATGTATCCGAGCCAGTGTACATTCCTCCATGAAATCAGACACCCGTTTTTTTTCTGAGTCCTCACAAAAACCGGGTTTCCGATTTCGTGCAGACAGTAGTCTGAAATTGATGAATGAATTTTTTGGACGGAGAAGGGGAGGCTTGGATTCCCCTCTCCGTTGTAAGTTGTAACGGGGGAGTGGAAAAGTGTCCGGGGCTTCGGCTCGAAGCGCCGAAGGGTTGAGCTTTTTCGAGCCCCTTCTCTCCGCTTCTCCGTTGGCTCTCCAAGCACCTCTCTGTAGCCCCTCACAGACCACCAAAGGACGGACTACAGACCTCCAGCATGTGTCCCTGAAATGGGGACTCTGTTTATTTCACACATCCAGGACAGAGACCGGGGACATCTCCTCTCTGTGGCCCCTCCGAGACCCCCAGAGGACGGACTAATGACCTCCAGCATGTGTCCCTGACATGGGCACCTCCATAACCTTGAACACCGTGAGTCCCCGGGCCCCCGGACTTAAGCACTCCCCCACGGACTAAACCCAGATGATCCAACCCTACAGAACCTCATGCCCCTGTTAACCCTAAAGGGGGGGTGGATTTTGCGGTGCTTTACGGTCCGCCCATCAGCATCCATATTCGGCCTTCTTCACGGCACCCCCCCCCTGCGCTAGAGGTTCACACTTTAACTTGTTTGTTATATTTGTCTTTCCACGGGTGGGTGCGCCTGGCAAAGCTGTGTACCCAAACTTAAGTACTCTCACTCTGACTAAACACATAAGGACATCCGGGTAACACCTTACTGCCCCTTAGTGCCCCTGGTACTCCATATTGTTAAATGAGCTCAGTAATGTACTGCACAACATCACATGGGTAAATGAGCTCCTTAATGCCCTGCAATATCACATTTGGTTTATTTCCAAAAAGCCTGGAAAATACATCTATCTCCGTCATGTCCTGTAAAATATCATTCTTTGTTTATTTCCATCATTCAGGCAAATACACATATCTTTGTCTGCTGAAGGAGCTTCAAAGTGCAGACTCCTGAGCTCCGTCATGTCCGGTAAAATATCATTCTTCATTTATTTTCATCACTCAGTCAAATACACATATCTTTGTCCACTCCAGGAGCAGAGTCGAACCCGCAGTTTGGAGGAACCGACCGCCAAGCACCGGCACGTGGACCCGGGGAGGAGGCCCTCCGATGGTGGGTCAAATTTGCTGATACCGCAGCTGACGTCTGGACACTAGCCGTAGAGGAACACCCGGGCGGGACCAGGCAGTTCCCTCTTTGCAGACAAGCATATGTGGTTGTTACGCAGGATCGAACAGGTAGCCTGTGATGAAGTAGGGTCGACCCTATATCATGTGAAGCCACCGAGCCGTGGTCCCCGAGGGAACTGGTGCCCGGACCAAGGCCAATTGCTGAATGCCGCAGCCGACTAAGGCCGCTATGCAACAGTGGAGGATTAGAGAAACAGATGTTTGCCTGGCACTCCGCGGCGAAGTGGGGAGGTGGAACTTCCACCCCGCTGCGGAACCCGTGGTGGGACCCCTGAGTCAGACGGTTCGTCTTGGAAACGCTTCATATCGGTCGGCCCGGGAAGTAAGAGACACGCGGGTTTCCCACGCAGCACACCCTCCCGGCCATCAGAGTAGAACCCGCAGTTCGGAGGAACCGACCGTCAGAGCACCGGCACGAGGCCGGGCCGGCGGAGTCCCTCCGATGGCGGGTCGCGTTTGCCATTCGATCAGTGAGAAATCAGAAAAAAGTCTGAGATAACTTTTTGGAGATCCATAGGAAAGGGGTGAAAAGGAAAAAAAGTATCCGAACCCAGACTCAGAAAAAGTCTGAGTTAACTTTTTGGAGATCCATAGAAAAGGGGTGAAAATGAAAAAAGGTATCCGAAAATAGTGCCCCATAATGCAGGTAGAGTCCCTTGCCAACTCCCCTCACATTCCTCTAGACTGAGAAAAAGTCTGAGTTAACTTTTTGGAGATCTATAAAAAAGGGGTGAAAATGAAAGAAAGTATCCAAAAATAGTGCCTCATAATGCGGGTAGAGTTCCCTGCCAACTCCCCTCGCATTCCTCTAGACTGAGAAAAAGTCTAAGTTAACTTTTTGGAGATCCATAGAAAAGGGGTGAAAATGAGAAAATGTATCTGAAAATAGTGCCTCATAATGCGGGTAGAGTCCCTTGCCAACTCCCCTCGCATTCCTCTAGACTGAGAAAAAGTCTTAGTTAACTTTTTGGAGATCTATAAAAAAGGGGTGAAAATGAAAGAAAGTATCCAAAAATAGTGCCTCATAATGCGGGTAGAGTTCCCTGCCAACTCCCCTCGCATTCCTCTAGACTGAGAAAAAGTCTAAGTTAACTTTTTGGAGATCCATAGAAAAGGGGTGAAAATGAGAAAATGTATCCGAAAATAGTGCCTCATAAGGCGGGTAGACTCCCCTGTCAACTCCCCTTGCATTCCTCCACACTCAGAAAAAGTCTGAGTTCACTTTTTGGAGAACCATAAAAAAGGGCTAAAAGTGTTAAAATGTATCCGAAGATTGGTGCCTCATAATGCGGATAGAGTCCCGTGAAAATTCCGCTTGCATTCCTCCAGAGATCAGTTAAAAAACTTAAAGTTTGGTAAGAACCATGCTGGGGGGTCTCCGGGCAACAAAATGTATCCAAGCCAGAGTGCACATGGAGCGGATGAATTCTTCCATGAAGTTACACAGCCGTTTTTTTTCTGAGTCCTCTCAAAAACTGGGTTTCCGATTTCGTGCGGACAGTAGTCTGAAAATGATGAATGAATTTTTTTAAAAGAGTAGGGGAGGCTTGGTTTTCCTAAAGCTAAAAAGACACCAGAGCCTGTTGTAGATATTGTAACTGCGCAAGGAATAAAACTTGAAGTGGTTACCTGTTACAAATACCTTGGTATCTGGCTTTATGATTGTCTCACTTTTAAACTTCATGTCAATAACCTGCTTAAAAAACTGAGGGTTAGGCTAGGTTTCTTCTACAGGAACAAGTCCTGTTTCTCGCTTGAATCCGCTTAAATGTGCCAACTGCTAGGACTGTCTTAGGGAAGACAGCTTTTAGATGCGCAGCTCCTCTGTCTTGGAATAGTCTGCAAATTAAATGGAAACTGAACAATCTGGTGCCACTAAATGTTTTTAAAGCTCGGTTGGATGCTACTCAATCGGAAGCTATTGGTACCTGTTTATGTGGATAATTATGTAAATGATGCTGTATGATGTCCTTTTGTTGTTCTATTTATGTTTTTATGTTTCATGTGGAACTACTTGAGCAGGTCTCCCTTGAAAAAGAGATCAATGATCTCAATGGGATTCATCTGTATAAATAAAGGTTTGAAATGAAATGAAATCACCGGAAGTTCCTGAGGTTCCCCTTTCGGGGCCAACACTATCAGTTCCGGGTGCTTCCCTTTGGTCTCTCCCTCTCTCCAAGGGTGTTCACCAGGGTCGTGGTGGCAGCTCTCGCACCCCTGCAAGAGCAGGGCGTGAAGGTCCTGCCGTATCTAGACGACTGGCTGGTCTGTGCGCCATCCCAGCCTCAAGTGGCCCAGGATATGGCGCGCCTCTTGTCTCACGTAGCCCGGTTGGGCCTGAGAGTGAACATCGAGAAGAGTTGTCTGGACCCTGCCCAACAGGTTATTTACCTGGGGATGGTCCTGGACTCGGTCGCCATGAGGGCCTATCTGATACCTCGTTGTGTGGACGACATTTCCCTCCCTTCTTCCCACCTTTAGGCTGGGCAAGATGGTGCCTTACATCCAGTTCCTCCGGCTCCTGGGCACACTGTCGGCTGCCTCAGCCGTGGTGCCCTTAGGCCTGCTGTCTTTGCGCCCCATACAGATGTGGCTGAACAGCCTCCACTTGGATGCCAAGTGGCACAGGCACAGGAGAGTCAGGGTGTCACAGCGGTGCCTCCACTCTCTGTCATGCTGGAGGGACAGGGTCTATCTTCTGATGGGTGTGCCCATGGGCGTCGTCTCATCCCGCCGGGAGACTGTCACTGTGGATGCATGTCTCTCCGGGTGGGGTGCAGTGTGGCAGGGTAGAACTGCTCAGGGTCAGTGGTCCACCCAGGAGGGGGCGCACCATATCAATGTGCTAGAGCTTCGGGCTGTGCTGCTCGCACTCAAGCACTTTTTATCCCAACTGGCGGGTAGGCATGTGCTTGTTCGTTCGGACAACATGTCCGCCGTTGCCCATATCAACCACCAAGGGGGCACCAGGTCCGTGCAGCTGCTCCGGCTTTCACAGAACCTCTTGTCTTGGGCGTCTCCCCGCCTGGCCAGTCTGCGGGCAGCCTTTTTACCAGGAGACCGAAACCAGGTTGCGGATTTCCTCTCTCGGCACAAACCCCCATCAGGGGAGTGGAGGCTTCATCCAGAGGTGGTGGAGACAATTTGGAGCCTTTTTGGCAAGGCCGAGGTGGACCTCTTCGCCTCGGAAGAATCGAGGCACTGCCCCCTCTGGTTCTCCTGGACGGAGGTGACCCGCCCGATGGGGCAGGATGCTCTGGCGCACGACTGGCCAGAGAGTCTCCTGTATGCCTTCCCGCCACTGCCTCTGATATTGCAGACGCTCTACAGGGTTCTTACTCAGGGGCACAGGCTTCTTCTGGTCGCCCCCCGCTGGCCGGGGAGAGTCTGGTTCCCACTGCTGCACAGTCTCTGCTGCAGCCCACCATGGCGTCTCTCCCGACAGGAAGGACCTTCTGTCACAGCTCGGGGGTCAGATCTGGCATCCCGACCCTCACGCCTTCAGCTCTGGGCCTGGCCTCTGAGGGGCCAAACCAACTGTTAAGCGTTGTAACGACGAGACGCCGTTACTAGAGCTCTCGTGAACATGTTTATATAATTTATTGATGTAGTATTTATTAAATGGCATTAATGGTATAAGTGTTCACTCCCATCTTGTCTGTTGCTTCCTGTCGTCTCTGTGTTCCCTCCTGCTGATTACCCAATTGTGTTCACCTGGTGCCCTGTTTTTGCTCCTCCCCCCTCACCTGTGTCTAATTGCTCCCCCCTCACCTGTGTCTTGTTAGTGTGTGTATTTAGGTGCTGTTTCTTGGAACCTGGTAGGGTGTGTGAGATCTTTGTGGCTGCAGGAGGTGTTCACGGAGAACAGCAGGATTGAGGCTGTGAACTTTGTGGACATTATTTTAATAAATGCCCACGTCGGGTTATATTTTTGGACGTTCTGCCTCTGCCTCCTTGCTTGGTCGGGCCGCTCAACGGTCAGTCTCACAAGCGTTTTCACGGCATCTGTCAGGGAAACTATCCTGAATGCCAGAGCACCATCCACTCGAGTACAGTACGAGTACAAATGGAAGCTCTTCTCCCACTGGTGTTCGGGTAAGGCCGAGAATCCGGAGCATTGCTCTGTGGCCACCATTTTAGAGTTTCTGCAGTCCCTTCTAGATAGTGGTCGTTCTCACTCCACCTTGAAGGTCTATACGGCTGCTATATCTGCCCGACATGTGGGAGTTGACGGCGCCACAGTGGAGTGCCACAGGTTATTGTCCCTCTTCCTGAGAGGGGCTTTACGGCAGCGTCCCCCTAGCACCCCGAGGGCTCCGGCTTGGGACCTGCCCCTAGTGCTGGATGCCCTGTCATCTCCTCCCTTCGAGTCCCTAGCCCAGGTGGAGCTGAAGTGACTGTCCCTGAAGGCAGCATTTCTGCTTGCCATGACCTCAGGGAAATGAGTTGGAGAGCTACATGCCCTCTCCGTGAGCGATACATGCCTGAGGTGGAACTCCGATGGCTCGGCTGTTGCCCTCTGGCCGAACGTGGCATTCCTGCCCAAAGTGCTTCCACTAGCCCACTCCAATCGGCCTATCCAGCTGGCGCGCTTTCACGTCCCACAGGAGAACGGCACGCCTGAGTTGCTGTGCCCTGTGCGTGCCCTAGAGGCGTATATTGGTGCTACGGCCCGTATATGACAGTCAGAGCTTCATTTGCCATGGCGGCACGAGAAGGGGCTGTGCTCTCTCCAAACAGCGGCTGTCCCACTGGGTTGCGGATACAATCTCACATGCCTATGGGGCCAGTGGCCGCCCCCTGCCATCAGGGGTGAGATGTCACTCTACAAGGAGCATCTCAACATCTTGGGCTGCCCTGAGAGGGGTGTCCCTGGAGACCATCTGCGCTGCGGCGTTGTGGGCATCGTCTGGCACATTCTCTAGGTTCTAACGGGTCACTGTCGCCACTCCCCATCCCTTGGGCGTGGTCCTGTTGCCGAACTCCGCTGCTTCCAGCTAGGTAAGCAAGTGTTCGGATTCTTCATGACATGGTTGGTATAGTCATCCAGTACTAAAAGCACCGCCTCTGGCGGTCAGTAGGGACGAAATAGAATGATAGTTACGGCTGTAACTACGGTTCTATGAGTCCCGAATGACCGCCAGAGTTTCCGGTCACTCAGAATTCTTGTGTGCTCGCGAGAAGATTCTGGGAACCGATCCACTAATGACGCCGGCCTATGTAGCCGTAGTCACGTGGGTCACAGGTGACTTTGTTGTTATTAGGTACTCGCCTCTGGCGGTCATCCGGGACTCATAGAACCGTAGTTACAGCCGTAACTATCGTTAGCAAACTAATGGCCACACTCTGCACTGCTCTCATACGGCCTTTACTGCTGATAACTAACCTAAGTAACTGCAGCGTAGCAGAACAGTGACGTGCATCCTTTACTCACACCGCCCAGGTTCTCTTTATACATCCAAAAAAGTCAACACTTTTAGCTGTTGTAGTTGTTAGCCCTGCTACAGTAGCTGCCAGCTAGGCTTTTACCATAGTAATAACAGTGTGGCGGCAATGAATATGAATATCTAATTTACAAAATTTAAAGCAACATGTTGCCCAGTTCATGTAGGCTTGATATAATCTATTAGTTGTTGTCTTAATGGTAGATAACACATAGCTTTGGGTGTATGTAACATACATTTTTAAAATGTAGCCTAAATTGGCCACTATTTTGGTAACTTTTGCTGGAGCGCACCCAGTGATACTGTTGATATCTCTGTGTGTATATATTTCCTTATTTGAGACAACTATACCTGCTCTTTTATTGTTGTTCTTACTTTATATCTTTATTGTTTATTTCACTAATTCTAAGTTGCTTTGGATAAAAGCTTCAGCTAAATGTAATGTTATTAGGTAAGGTAATGTGATATATCATCTTACAGCAGTTGCCTTGAATGTCCTGTGCTTGCTTACTGTAACATTGACTGTGACACCAGATATGGATTACTGGATAGTATACTGCATTAGATTGTTTTTCATAGCCGTTGCTGTTTTGCTTGTTTTATATTGTACCGAAGTCTGTTTGAACTTGCTTTCATACTAGACTCTCACTCTGTTAATATAACAGTTGGATGGGCCAGGTGTTGGTGCCAAGTGTTAGGGTTTGCTATGTTTTGCAGGTTTGTATTTGGTAATGCTACCTATGCCCTCTTGCCTTTTTTTACTTTTGTTAGATAAAAAGTGGGTTGTACTGATGACTGGCTTGCTTTTATTAGGATGTAAACACAATTTCCCATAGCCTGATTTAATATCACTAGTTTTCAATTGATTGCCCGTTAATAGTCAAAATTGAAGTTTCTTACCTATTTTGTGGGGAACTCAATTCATCACTTTTTTTTAGCCATACTGTAGGTAACT
This sequence comes from Notothenia rossii, assembly GCF_949606895.1. NCBI lineage: Eukaryota > Metazoa > Chordata > Actinopteri > Perciformes > Nototheniidae > Notothenia > Notothenia rossii. Next base: position 30,102,356 of record NC_136902.1, on the reverse strand, counting down.
TTGTCCAACCTTTAGGCTCACTAGAAATACAACTTTATTTCGGTCACATATCATTTTTCAACCAAAAACGAAAAGTATTGACGCATAATTAATAATGCCATCAATAACTTTTGAAAACTTTCAAATATCTGGCCGAGCAGGATCACACATAAAGTAAAATTATTCACAAAACATGGACTCTTTACTAAAAAAAAAGAAAAATCACAAAATTGGCCTTTTGCCCGGCACACATTTGTCTTTTCATGGCAGGATAAACAAATGTTTTGATTAAATTAAGAATAGAATTCAGCCACCAGTAATCAACAATGAGTTTTCAGCTGTGCCCTTCCTACTGCCCGCCAGACTCCTCACCCACACCAAATCATGGCATCACATCACCCCGGTGCTCAAAGAACTCCACTGGCTTCCCGTCTCACACCGCATTCACTACAAACTCCTGGTCCTCACCTATAAAGCCCTCCACCATCTGGCCCCCCCCTACCTCACTGACCTCCTCATCCTCTACCAACCACCCCAGTCCCTCAGATCCACCTCAGCCGGTTTGCTCTCAATCCCCAAGGCCAAACTCCGGAGCTTCGGGGACAGAGCCTTCTCTGTGGCAGCCCCGAAGCTCTGGAACTCCCTCCCCCAAGACCTCCGTGAGTCTGATTCCCTCACCCTGTTCCAGTCCCGTCTCAAAACCCACCTCTTCAACTCTGCTTATCCTTAAACCCGCACCTCCCCCCTCTGAACCAACATCCTCCTGACTGCTTTTCTGTTTTTTTGTTGTTTTTTTGTGTGTTTTTGTTCTTGTTTTGTTTGTCGACCTGACTCATAATGTAAAGCGTCTTTGGGTCTAGAAAAGCGCAATATAAATCCCATTTATTGTTATTATTACTGTGTCACAAAGCAATTACGTTTTTGCCAAACACCCTCTTTCAAACAAGCCCACTGAGGCACGACAGGAGTTAACAATCAACTTCACACCTGCAAAACCAAAGAAGCAAGTCAATATGTATTTGTGAAAATGACTCAGTCCAGCTTCATGTTGAGTGCTGGAATTGAACAACTGTGCAGGCAGCCAATCGCACACGTTACCAGCATAGTGCACAAAGCTACAATAAAAGAGCATTTCACACAGAGCAATATTTTAAAGTAGAATAGCAATACATCAATGTAATAATAATCTTACCTAACCCGTAACAACTTTTTTTTGTCTGCCTATTTGATGCAGGAACAAGGTGATTATATATCCAACAGCTCAGGAGCAAGATTGCTGCTGATTTGGATTTTGGCCATGGCATCCTGATGAATGCAAGTCATGTGTGCAAATATTCACCCTTTGTTTGCCAGTTTGTTTGATTGTCAAAGATACCTCAGAATATATGTTTTTTTTTCTCCTGACTAGATATAGCTTTACCAGCTAGTTGCCAACTAGTTTGGTCTGTTCCTTGGTGCTGGCCAGTTAGCGAAAGTAGAAACAATGGGCCAAGCTCTGTCCTGTAAAACATGTGCGTTCATGTCCCATGTTAATATACAAAAATGTTGCTCTACATTGCAGAATTAAGTCGAAAGTCATTTGTGTTGGATAGAAAAAGTGTATATAATATAGCCATGCTTTTTTTATAGGCTGATCATTTTTTTTGTATGTCAACCTATTGTATAACAAAAAATGTAAGTAAGTAAACATACTTCAAAATGTATCAAATCTGAAAAATAAGCAATGTGCCCATTTACTTCCATAGACTTGCGCAAATCCACACAGTGATAAACGATGAATGCCAAATAACACAGTCGCATTAATAATGACTACCGGTATCTTTTTGTAAAACATAATAATCACATGTAGACAGTAATAGTGTGCATAATGAGTGAATCATTATTAATATGTTTATTTAATTATTTTGTTGTTACTGCAGAGCTTCTTCTAAAGTGCACGCGCTGGCATTATTATAGCGTAATACAAAAATAACTCTTTATATTATTGCTGAACATTAAAGTTTATTGTGTAAACATTTTTAATAAATAAACTAGCAGAATTGTTGTCAACCCTGTCAGTCACAGTGATGGATTATGATTAATTACACTGCAACCCCTGCTGGGACGCCACTCTGACAGACTGAAACGTGGTTCTCCAGACTCCGATAGCTGGCTGAGCCAAGCCGTAGACGCAAGAAGAAAACAAATCACACCCTCCCTGTTGTTGCTCCACCAACGCGCAAGTAAAATAGGCTGCTACGGCTGGTTACAGAAATGCAGAATCCCATCCGCATGTTTGAAGAAGCTGCAAAAGTCCCCCTTTAATACTTGACAAAATCTGTGCAGTGTATGGCCCAGTCATTTTTCATACATTACGGTGATGATGTGACAGGCCATGGCCCGGGCCAATACGTCATCATAAAATCCATTCAGTGAGAGGCTGATGGCAAAGCAGCACACAGGGGGAACTTCTCCATCTGCTAATAAAGTGCACATCCTGTGGTCTTGGAATTTGGTGTGTGTGTGTGTGACACATTGGTTTTCTCGTCTAACACATACAACTAAGAAGAAGGATTTTCTGCTGCTTATCTTGTTATTTTATTTTTTCATGATGCCATTTCCTAGTCCCCTTGCAGTCATCACAAGAGACGCCATCAGTGACAGAACAGGACAGTATCTGCCATGCTGTGTGGTGATTCTGTCAACAGTCTTGTCCTGGTTTGCTGTGTTGCTCTTGTTTCACAAACTTTCCCTTTCTACAGTGAGAAATGACGAGACAGGACAGCAGGGTTAGAACAATATAGGGTCTTATAACCGGGATTTTGGATTCACAATAATCTATAGGAAATAATTAATAATATATAGGAAAAAGTAAGAAGAATGGACATGCTGCGCACTGTATTTTCTAGGTAAAGAGACTATTGCATTCAACTATTATCAACAAAACAATTGTACTACACACAATCATGAAAAAATAATGTTTGTATAGAAAACAACCCTGAATGGATCTCAAGGAACATTTTACAAAACAATATATGTAAAGAATCAGTGCAGCAAATATATGTTGGTTTTTCAGTGATAAAAGAAAGAAAATCTGACTGGAAATGGTCCGAATAAGTGTTTTCAGTTGTTTTATGGGCCTCGTCCAGGCTACACAACAGGGTGTAAAATGTAAATCTAATTTCAAGATGTATGCCAAGATGATTTGAGATTGTAACAGCTGTACGGCTGTAGAGCCATTTAGCCCCCTTCCAAAAAAAACTGCTCATTATCTTTTAAAAGTCTGCATCTGCATCTTCCATGATATTTACAGGAAGCTGGAAAAAGAATACAGCAAAGTGTGTGTGTGTGTGTGTGTGTGTGTGTGTGTGTGTGTGTGTGTGTGTGTGTGTGTGTGTGTGTGTGTGTGTGTGTGTATGTGTGTGTGTGTGTGTCCTCCAGTGACGAGGGAGTCTTAAATGGTGCTCTTTCAGAAGATAGACTGCATCTGTAAGGCTTTAGCCAACACACACACACACACACACACACACACACACACACACACACACACACACACACACACACACACACACACACACACACACACACACACACACACACACACACACACACACACACACACACACGGTGTGTTCACACCCGATGTGATATTAGACAGTATATAAAAATGTAACTTCTGCCTTAAGAGCTATAAGGCAGTGCACATGTTCCTCTGCCATCCCGCTGAAGGAACAGACCGCTCACATTTTCCCAGAATGCCAGTGTGTGTTAAATGTTAAGTGTAGTCTCTATGCAACCCTCCAGGGCGTGTTCCACCTATGAAAGAGGGCATAAAGACGGGGAGAAAAGTAACATGTAGCACTGTGGGGGAGGCTGGTACTGCTTTGTGTCTCCCTGTGGGCTGAGACGGGACATCTAAATGTGTATAAATAAGCAGCATCATCTACAGATTGGGATTTATAGCCTGGGAGCTCAAAGTTTTTTGCGGAAGGAATTGGGGCACTGTGTGTATTCGTGTGTGTGGAGGAGAGAGAGAGAGCATATGGAAACATTGTAACTCAAGGGGGGCAAGCAGCAGCGTTTTCTTCCATGGATTGAAGGGAGGAAATCCTCTTCTTGTTCTTGCGTCGCCTGCATGCAAATGTGGCTGGTTGGGGCAGAATGAGGCTGGGTTAAAACACTCGCATCAGCATCCGACACTTGACTTTGCGAGGAGGGAGAGCTCTTTCTGGCAAATCAGAGGAGCAAGGCACTGTCCATCTTTGCAGATCATTCTCAAAGGCTCATACAGGTGACAAGTGTGACCAACTTCACTGCATTGACGCGCGCATATTGTCCATAGGCAGTGCGTAAACGCGCCAATCTTTTGACATTTCACCTGCAGTGTTGTGGTCGCATGTGACGCACCTGCGCCTTCAGCTTTTCTTAGCCGTATTTTTGGATAAAGGAGTGTTGCGTTTTTCGGACAAGTTTCTGCGCTGATTGCTATGTTCGTCATGTCCGCCTGGGTGAACTTGCGCGTTTTCTCCGTAGAGTCACACAGAGCCGCGCTGTGTGCAGAAGTTGGTTGGGAATCATCATAACAACAGTGCGGGGAGCAGAGGAGGGAAAAGGAAGGGACAGCGGTGTAGAGGGGATGATAAGAGGCTGAATTTCTTTTTTAAGGTTCACTACCAGCTTCATCAGCATGAGGATCAAAACTGCGGAGGACTGCTGCTCTCCATCTACATAGTTACAGTTTTTGCAGAAGCCTGCCAGTGAGTCCTGCAACCACAGCTGCGTAAACTTGACCAGAACTGGTGACATTGTACCCTCTGCGTGTGTGTGTGTGTGTGTGTGTGTGTGTGTGTGTGTGTGTGTGTGTGTGTGTGTGTGTGTGTGTGTGTGTGTGTGTGTGTGTGTGTGTGTGTGTGCCTGGATGGATATGCAGCTCACCGAGGGAATTTGAAAAGCACGGGGGGATTACTATCAGTAGCACTCCCTATTATAACCTCAAAATGGATGCCGATTACAGGCTGTGGAGACGCCACTGGATTAGCCACTCTCCCGCTGATCTGCTTGACATCTGAGCGCCACGAGCTTTCAAAGTTTGGATAATCTACGAAAAGGGGAAAGGGCTGAAGGTGTAGGATGCAGTCTGGGGCGAAGACACTCTCCGCAGGTGGAGGTGCGTCACTGTGCTGCCTGCTGCTCCTGTGGCTCATCTACTCCCATCTGCTCAGAGAGGGTAAGGACACTTCTGGCTGTGTGTCACTTTTGTCAGCATTGTCTCAGTGCTTCTTATTGGGATGCACATGGTGTGATCCCGTAATAAATCAATCCCTATAATGTTCCATAAAACCCCCCTGCTCATCTCCAGTCAATTCATGGTGACCTTGTTGTAAGGTATTATTTTCTGTTCCTATAATAATAGTCCTATACTAAGTGTATGATACTGGACAGCCAGTGTTTAGTGACATTGCTGAACTTACTACAGTCTTTATTTGATATGGTAGCACTATAGGAGCGTGTCATGTATTGCAAAAATCATATTCTCACAACAATATAACCTTGTTGATAAACTAACCTCATGGTTTTCCTTATTCTGATGTAGTCTCTCTGCACCCTTGTGAAATGACAATTTAGTGAAGCCATAATTAAACTCCGGGTGAAAAAGAGACACAGTCTGCTTGTTTTAATTCCCAGTGAAGACCTGACTTCTGCCTTCTAAAGCTTTTATAATTTCACTCAGGTTAAGGCTATATCCAGGACCATCCCTGACATGCTTTTCTCTTGAATAATACATCTGCTGGTGCAATTACACCTTCACCCTGACACAAAATAGAAAGCAAAAGGATGTCATCCACGCACTCCATTGGCTGCTGTCCATGACAAAACATTTTGGATCCCAACAACACAGAGCGGGCTTAAAGCATGGGAAGTTGTTGGGAGATGTCGAACACTAAATTTGCAGATTAGATCTTTTAATCAAGCATTGGCCAGCAGCATAATTACCGCTGTGGAGGAGGGATAGTGCCTACATAAATGTCTTTGGCAGCTTGCCGGGAACAAAAGTAGACACTGATGTGAAAAATGAACTGCCTGTACACTGAAATGTGCTCCCTTTGCCTCTAATTTGCAGCGTTTTCTCTCTAAATGCTGTTTTCACCAGCCTCTTCTTGCAGCCTCTGAAGCTTCTGTATATTATCTGAGGAGTAACAGCCACCCTCCTCTTCCCCTCAGCCATTTATCATTGACTCAATTTCATCTGAAAATGATCTCATTAGAGTGTTATTGTACACAATTGTTCAATCAATCTCTTGTGAACTTTACTCCCCTTGAAATTCTTCCAGTAAATAGATCCTGGTGGATTTGGCCTAGTTAAAACCTCTAGATGTGAATTGAGCTTTGGCAGTCTTTGTATGTTGATCACTCGTTTTTCCAGCTCTGAGCTGAATTTTAAGAAGGAATCCTCATTTGAAACTGGCAGCTGTGACTTGTCAGTGCTGTTGTTAGAGTATTTCTGACCACCACTGCTCTTTATCGTTTCATCAGCTACCTTACAGTATTATTTGACTGCTCACCACTGATGGAGTCAAAGTACTCACTTTGCGTGACCATCTTCCTACCACTTGCACCCCGATGGCCCCTGACGGCCCTTAAGCCTTGACGAGTGTGGTTAAAGTGGTGGGCAGAGAGGTGAAGCCTTGTGGTGGTGAGAGGCTGCAACGCCTCCACCCTCTCCGTAGCTCATCTGTCATGGCGGCTTAGACAGGAAATCAAAGCGCAGCAGCCCTGCCCGCTCATGCCATTGGGCCAGCGCCTACCACGATGAATGGCCTGTCAGCCGCTCTCGACGTTGCCAGTTTATTCAACGATACATTTGGAAATGTTTGGATTTCCTCGCTGGACAACATTCCGGTTCAGTGGTGCAGTCAGAGAGCGAGGGCAACTCCTCCTTGCTTTGTCAACCACATTGCTTTGGGTTACGGGTGTGTGTGTGAAGAAGAGGAGGAGATGGAGCATTTTTATTCTCATCTGTAAGCTGGGGGTGGACAGACAGTTGGCCTTTTGCGCCAACGAAACTCAAGCAACTCAAAGGCCAAGAATACATTTCAACTTCAAATTGGAACATACAAATTCCCACTTCTAACATATTGTTATCAAATGAGGCCATTTTGCATCTTAGAAGTGGCAATCCTTGAGATCTTTGAGCATAAGGTAAGCACTCATTGCTGTGGTGTTTCTGCACTTCACTTAAACTTCCAAGAGTTTGTATAGAAGGATCATTATTTTTTCCAGTTAAACAAGTCACAATGTGTGACACTGCTGTGGCATCATCTTACCTGCAACACTTTGCAACATAGTGTTCACCTTAGTTTAAGGGCAATTTAAAAATAGTATGTTTGTAAAGGATGACCTGTTGCAAAAGGACAGTTCTGAGAATACTCTTTGACCGATAAGTGGCTTATCTTAAAGGTATTTTAACTTAACTGTCTTCTATCGGCTGAGCTTGCTTGGAACCACAACCATACTTGCCAACCCTCCCGATTTTCGCGGGAGACTCCCGATTACTAATGTGCTAGTGTCTGCTGGTTGTGTAAGGCATTTGTTTGATAACATTTGTTACAAGTTTGTAATTGCAAAGGTGATTGTCTTTTTTCAGGCTGTTCTGCTGCCCCCAAGTGCCAAAAAAAAGATTTAAATAGTGAATCTTTAGGTACCTTTCTGGTGGTTGGTGCCGTTTTGTTTGTATTCTCAACTATCACTTCTTGTGCCAACTACCTAGCGTTTTCTCTGCTTTTTACAATAACCTAGAAATTATGAACATTACTTAATTTTCATCAAAACAGATTTTATTAAACATTGCAAATTTGATAAAAATAACATAGTACTTTTGATGAACCAAAGAACTGAATGCTAAACTGTATGTGTGCAGAGAACAGTGCTGCGTTTACAGCCAATGTCACATGTCAGTATTAACGTGTCACTTTGATTTGTTTGAATAATTCAATCAGTGCTCCTGAACCCATTAACAATAGTGTCCTGAAGCAACGATCTATCCAGGCTTGCTGCTCTGCAGTACAAACTGTTGATGGGAATGACGGCCCACATTTTATGAGATGCTTCTACAGGCTGTGTCACTACATTTTAAAGCGAGTCACTGTGGCTCTATCAGTACAGAGGTCCATTGATGACTGACTCTCACAGTCAGTCCACTCTTTGAAATGTGGATTCTCTGATGTCTTATGTCCAAATGACATTCACAAACTAGGCAAATTATTCCAGATGCTAACACGTTCTTTATTTATTTTTTAAACACCTCTTGTGTGGCAGCAGTGTGTGTTCATGGGGCACCAGAATGATGAATTTAGAAAATCTTGGCCTTCTCTTTTAACTCAGGGAGCATGGCCTATACATCCAAGCATTAAACTAATCAAAGTATCAGAGAGTTACTGACTTTTTGAAGTGAAAAGGATGATTTCCATTCCGGTTTTCTTCAAGGCGGCATTGAGCATGCAAAAGGAGACCGGCTTTGATTATAACCTTGGCTGTACATTCTAAGCAAATCATCAAGGCCTGCTTCTATAGGCGGCGGAGCTGTAAAAGTACGAGCATCTTTATGGAACAAAAAAAAAATGAAAATAATTTTTACAGCTAAATCAATTTGACAGCACACAAAGCTCATATTTCATAGCCCCCTGAATATGAATTATTTCTAGCCTTCTGCTTTGACCTCCCTTGTGGTTGAGTGTAGTGCTCCGCTCTGTATATTTCTGCATTGTTATTTTCTCTGCGCAAAGCTCTGGGCTTGAAACTGCTCCATCATTGGCAGAGTGGTCTAGATGATTTGAGTTATGTCCCTTCAGTCTTTTGTCCCATTCTATTTTCTGACTCATGCCATGAACGTATTTTATGAGAGGTCTGTTCTTGAATATTAAATCCGCAATCACACATTACCGCACAGTGCTTGTGAGGTCATAATAGCCTTCTGATGCTCACTATTTTCTCTGGGTTTGCATTAAAGAAGACTCTAGGACCTAGAGGGATATGAAATGTGACGTGACCCACTGTGGCTTTACCATCCTTTCTGCATTACATTCAGCAGAGCTCTGTTTACAGTTACTGCTTTTGTGAGGCATATTGTACACTCACTCTTTATGCCTCGAGCCTGTTTTCATCCACGGCCAATTGTCTGAGTGTACTCTACATTGTAATATCTCTGCAGCCCAGACTCTACTGCATCGCTGCAACAGAAATGTATCAGAAGCCACCTCCATCATATCTACTGTGCAGGACCGGAACCACAGTGTCAGTCTTAGCACTGGGCGTGTGCAAGGAGAATATTTTCTATTTTAAAAAATCAGCCCTCTGCAATGTCAAACAATACAGCACTGAATGTTAGAGAGTGTTAACTGTTTTGAAAAAGACAGCAAACACCTGGAAGTCCTTCCTTTCTACTACTTTCCAGTGAGAAAGGAAGCAATCTAACACTCAGGGCCGGCCCTGACCAATTTGCTGCCCTAGGCAAGATTTTAGCTGTTCGGCACCCCCGATGGGTTGATGCGCCCTTAGCATTCGCCTATACTGCCTATGCCAAGGGCCGGCCCAACACTGTTGAGTCCGGCTTTATCCCGAGGGAGCTCCATCCTGCTGCTACTAGAACTTTCAATTTGTCATTCCCCTTGGGTGGAGTAGTGTACACACCTGACACGAGAATTACATTTGGGCAAATGGAGCACATCTCCTGTTTCTTTGTTGGTGGGAGCGCTTTTCTCTCTTTTTCCTGCGGCCTCACTGGATGCTTGTTAATGCGTGAAAAATCATGCTCGGTGTAGCTTAAAAAAAAAAAAATCCCACATTTGAATACAATGCAGGTACGCATTTGTGGATATGTCGAATTGTTTTGAGTAGAAAATTCCAACATGTATTGTCACCAGGGTGTGAGAGCTTGAACTTCTCCCCAGAACATTAACTGGTGGACTGTCTGTGGGCCAGAACTGCTTATTTTACTGCCTACAGATAAATGAGCTTCATGCTGTAATAGCATAACACACCCCTCATCTCCAGAAGTCACCCCGGCTGCTCCCACACTTCCCTTTGCCATCGTTCCTGATTCATTTCTGTAAGCCTCAGATTAAATTGCATACTTACGTACCATTACAGGTCCCCCGACTTCAGCACTGAGTTGATCACTTGCATAAATATTGATCGGACTTGCTGTTGAGTATTCAAATAGCAGCGGCGATATTCCCTTTTTAAACCGAGCACATTAATATAAAGCGCATGTTTCGCTCCACTGCTCTGCTGCCCTACTTGTTTAGCAGCAGAAGATCAGTGCGGTGTCAGGAAGCGTGTAGCACAGGGTCAGCGAAACATCTGCCTCTCACCTGGTGTCCCATTGCCGGCTAACTACTGTCCATCTCATTACCAAACTCTGTTGAGCTAATGAGATGCTCTTGGCTGTGTCTGGCTATATCAGCAAATGGTCCTTCGATATGATTTCTGTTTGATGTCATCTTGAGTTGTCAATTACAGAGCTTTGAGATCAGAACAGGACTGAAGGAAAGGTCAAGTCTTGGCACTGTTGAGTTAAAAAGATCAATTCCCTTACATGATGTTAATAAGCCTTTTTATTTAGCAAATGTAAAAATAACAGTCTTACCTTGGTGAACTGATATATGTCATAATTATCTCTGAATTTCTCATTACATTAATTAATAGTTGATAGTCAGAAAATAAATTGCGAATAATTTGGTTTATTGATAAATAATAAATCCAAACAATGGGCCTCATGTAGCAAATGATAAGTCGTTAACAGGAAATGGGAACGATTACTATAAGTAATGGGTTTAAGTCATTTTAGGCAAATGTATTCTAGTAAACTTTTTTTTGGGATTTGGTTGTTAAAAGAAAAAGTAATGTTAATATTATTCTCTTAGGATTTGGTGATCATGATGGCAATTTGTACCACTTTTTCGGACATTTTAAAGATCATGCAACTCAATTGAAAAAACATTCAATTAACTATTAGTTCCAGTCCAAATTTTCAAAAACTAAAAGTCCTTTTTTTCTGTGAGGTTTGCTTATAAAAGTAATCCAATCAAGTTCAGCAAACCCATTAACCGCCCAAACCTGGTATAAATTGCAAATGTTAACTCGAACACCACCTGTTCATGAGTGGGTGCCCATTTAGCTTATTCGACACCTACTCAAATTTGACAAGCATGAACAGAATGTAACAAAATGTTTATTTTACAACTCAAAATATATTAAAAGAAAGGCATTATATTGTTTGGATCAAAAAAGTATTACTGCCTGCAGAGAATGGACCTGTGAATTCAAAGTGGTTCTCATAACACATTTCCTGCAGACATGAACAAGAGAAAAGCATCAATACAAGCAGTATGAGGTAGCTGTATGGATATAAGATTTGTGGTGGTGTGGGCCGGGGGATTAGTCGGTGCTCATTACATTTACATTATAGAGTATCTGCAGCCACCAAAGACTCAATTTTGACTGATTACCTGTCCCATTAATATTTAAAATGTGTCTCAAAATGCTTTAAATCTTCCATAAAAGATCAGTTGAATTCATAACTGAAGTAATTCACTTTAACACGATTGTCATGCTCTCTAAATTAGCGCGTTGTTGGCAGCCCTATTTTCATCCTTGAGAACGGCACTTCTATCAAGAAAGGAACATACAATGGAATGAAGATAATCACTCAGACTTATTATTGTATGCCCGTGTAGTGATTAGAGTCTGATTAGCTCTCTCAGGGAACACTGGTTAGATTCAATGCCAGGGAGTTTGCTATAGCTGCCTACTTGCTGGGGATAATACCAAATACAATGCATATTGTCATGAATAATTAACTAAACTAGCTTTACAAGAAAATGATTTTTTATAATATAATTCAAAAGTGTAGTTTGCAGAGGCGCTTTGCAGTAAAACATTGTAACACCTCACTCCCATCCTAAGCAGACCGCAAGTAATTATAATCTATAAAGGAATATTGTTTTAATATGGAAATGGAATCCTCGTCATAGTTCACTCAATGCAGCCTGTCATATAATTTTATGGCAAAATTCCTGAGGGAGAAGCCGAGGCTTTCTCTCTGCTAGCAGCCTGGTTTCAGTTGAGTGGGAGCAGTGAGTCTGATGTGTTTGTCTGTTAAATCTGATAACAGTATTTTATCAGTTAGCACTAACTACTGATGTATCTGCACACTCTTAATTAAAGAGACTACCATGGACAGATAAGCCAGAACGATGGGAATGTTTCATTGATAAGTACATCTGTCTAAATAAGGAGCCGATTGCGATGTTAACAGGAAAGATAATTAGTAGTTTTTGGCCAACGTTATGTATCTATAGATTAATAACCTCATCACGCCCAACAGTTCTCAGTCCTGCAATCACGCACTTTGAATCAGGGTAACATTGTGGAAGCGTATAGACTCCTTGCAGCCTATTTCAGGCAGAGATACTAAGATATTTGTTCTCCAGTACTTTGTCTGATCAAAGTGCCGATGTGTAGAGCACAGACTCGCATCTTTGCTCTAAGCTGTGTGGGTTTGAGCCCCTGCGCTGCCACTTTGCACTAGTATAGTGTTGTGATTCAGTGATAAGGTCATCAGGCTGCCAGTCAGGGCTGAGAGCCATGTCTGTGTTCTGTATCGGCTTCCTGTAGCCCTCTAGATGTATGACAGGATCCAGAGCCCGGACGGCAGTGTGGCACCATCCTTCACTTGGCAAGCTTGCCATATGCACATTTCATCATGTGAAATAGAGACGAGGCCAAGAGTCTCCGAGCCGGCGAGTGACGGAAAGCCCCTGTCACATGAATTAACTCCTGTATGTATGATGGAGCGCTGGCCGTGGCTGAGGGCACTTTACAAACCCCACCTCCCCCCTTCTTCGCCTTACTATTATCCTCCTTCAGGCTTATTGCATGGAGCCCATTCATCTGTTCAGTGTTGAAACATGGCAGAGAGCAATGATATCTGATGGCACCTCCGAGCATCCACCAAGTATACAAGGACCCGCCTCGGCAAAGAGAGAGAGTGGAGGGTGGGCTGAGTGGTGAGTGGTGAGTAGTGGGTGGGGGACGGTGGGCAGCATGGCTAAAGCCTAGAAATTGAATGTGCATAGCAGGTCTTTGTGGTGGTCATTGTGTTCTATGACTTCGAAGACTAGGTAATTATTTGATGTGGAAATACACCAATCTTAACAATGTAAATAGAAAAGTGAAGCAGCCAATGGGATAGAAAACCAATCCACCATGCCATTCATTGAGATGCAGATTTGATGTAGGTCCTGTAATATTATTGATAGGGAAAAATACATAAATAACTGTTTTATCCTAGAGGTTGCAATGTTGAGGCGGTAGGACTGGAAGAAAAGCTTGTGAAGCGTTAAATGAAAATGGTTCATCGTCTGGGGACCTTGAAGGTGTCATTTCATGCCAATCAGATCTTTTGATTCGATTTACTACTTGGGTTAAAATGAGAAACAGCAACTAATTGAGTTGCTCCGTAAATGTCAAGGATTCTCCAGTCAGTATTTCTTATATTTGAACAGTGTAGTATATTTTGCTTTTTTCCTTACATTTCTTGTCATATGATGACATTCAGGAAGAATATTATTCTCTTTCTTATCGTTTCAGCACTGCAATTAGCATTTAAGAGAAAAGTAGGCCTATTCAAAAGATAATTGGAGCAAAATAACTTTCTTTCTGGAGTAGAAAGTAAAATGCACATGAGGGGGAAGCAGGTCAAAAAAATAAAATTTTGATTTGAAATATGCCCAGAATAGATACATAGCTTTGCAATTTGCCCAGGCAATCTGTGATATATATGAATTATTCAATCTGCGACAACATTGTATCTGTCACTCTCTACTGCAAGAACAAAACACAATAAAAAAGGAATATTTTAATAAATATTGCAACTGAGATTTATAGAGAAAGTCTAGCTTTACCTGTCATGACTTGACTATATTGTTACTTTCAGATGTTAGTTAAATGGCCATTTCCGTGCCATACCTCCCCTTGCCTGCCACTAATCTTGCACTCCCACTGTTAACTATAATGTTCTAGAGACCAAGGAAGCTCAGCCTTAATACTGACCAAAGTGTTGGCCAAGGGAAAATGTGTCATAACGGTGTCACTGAAGTAAAGGCCACTAGATTACCGAAATGGGATCCATTATCTCCATTTTCCAATTTGCGGCAGTGACCAGAAGATATTTTGACCCTACAGTATGATGTAGTGAAAAGAAAAGTCCCGTGGGAACCATTATTAACAAAACTACACTCATCATCTAGATAGAATATTTCCAAGATGTCCTCCGCTCCAAAAAAGAGTATCTGGAACATCTCATCTGTCATTTGTGTTGATCAGCAACCCTTTTTAACCTTTTCCATTATTACCGTAATATCATAGTACAGACTACAGAGCAGTTAGCGTCTGACGCGATGAACCTTGACGGTGTAGGGAAGCGTCTGGAAGCAGCAGCGTAAAGGAGTGATGATTGGTGAATTCCGGGGGATTGACCTAACACGAACTGCAGCACACGTTCTTCTCTAATCTCCCTTTGCCGAGCTGCTCTTATTTCAGTGTCAGCCTGAATGGCTTTCACTGGCAGCTTTCCATTCAAGAAAAGAAGCAAGAAACTATGTGACTTTTTCAGATCATCACAAAGGATCTTTCCCTGAACTTTGCTATTCAGGCAGATAAGTTGATATGGTTATCTGACTTCAAGTGCATTTATATTTCACTTTATTATGAAATGTGCTCAGTTGAAGCCGAGTCAGATGTAATATTCTCAATCATTAACATTGTTCAGCAGCTTATTGATTGTTTTTTATGTTCTTATTTGAGGCTGCAACAAACCTCCCTTTGATTCTAACTGACAAAGGTGCTATGGAAAATGTGTCTTCCACCCACATACAGTACTGTATATTGAAGTAATTCTTCCAAATGAGTTGTTGAAAGCAGCAAACACCCTTGAGCGATTTACTGCGTTTTTGTGTTTATTAAAAAAAAAAAAAACTATTAAAAGTTAATAATTCCCTCAAACGCACCGGGATGGCCTCACTAAAAGACAATTAAATATGTTCCCTCTGGTTTCCAAATGATTTACCCAAACAAAACTGCTGCCTCAACATTAAGCGCTCAATGAGACTGTCAGCATACAAAAGGCCACACAGAGGGTGCATTTTTTAAATCATGACATTAAAACATCATTGTTACAGCTCTTTTGTTCGCCCATGGCTGCTGGGAAGGGTTCAATGTTATTCATTAACAACAATCATGGCAGCCATCAAAGAGCTACAGCTGCGGTTCTGAGAACGAAGCTCATCTCTTCCCTTTGACAATAGCTCGACACAGGTGTGCTGTATGCTAACATTCTAAACCGCTCTTGCTAGACATTCATTCACCTTTTAGTGTTGCAAATACTTGATTTCATCCAAACTCACTCAATTTGTATGATGTTATTAAAATTGGAAATCTTTTCATTGATGTTCATCTCATATGAAGTAAAAAGGGATTACCTTCTTAACTTGCCTGATATGGAAAAGTTGCGATGATGAAGAGCATTTATTTATTAATGATTTCCCCTCCCAAGTAGTCCATTTGCAGTGAAAAACACCCTTGTGGATTCTAAGTTTCCCCAGTTTGTGTAATTAATTTAGGGATCACATTCTGACAAACTTGAAAGTAAAAAAAAACTTGCTTAGCCGCAGCTCCCCGGCCATGGAGTCATCCATCAATTTGTAATGCCTGGAGAACTCTGAAGCAATTCTCTGTGCTTGAAAGAAAGTGTAAGAATAGCACACACACACACACACACACACACACACACACACACACACACACACACACACACACACACACACACACACACACACACACACACACACACACACACACACACACACACACACACACACACACACACACACACACACACACACACACACACACACACACACACACACACACACACACACACATGCACGCACACAGCACACACCACACACAGCACTGAGATTTCTGAGCAAGGTAATCATGGCTTTAAGACATTCTCTCCATTTGTCGTTCAGTAGAGCTTAACTTGGCTTGAAAAGGGGTCTGTTGAAGGACCACAGTGCCCAGCAGCTACTGCCATGTCGACTGAACGCACATTATTTCAGCCAGTGGTCCATGTTGCATTAAAAAGTTCAACAGTCAAATCAGAAAATGTATCTTTTAATATTTTAAATATAATTGTGTAGCCTCTGGGACGAATGTATAACATATAGTCGATGATCTCAAACACTATTTCAGGGTATTAACTGTATTGTATTGGGTTTAACTAAATACAAAATCATTCTAACTAAGGTATGTTTCTACAATGCTGTTGTTTTTCTGTTGAACAGTTGTTGAACAGAAAATATATATCATAATGTCAGGGTCTAAATTCTATAAAATGTGACTACATCCATGCCAATAAATAAAAAAACAATCAGTATGTTTTTACTTCCCTTTCATATTCATATCTTAGAGCTTTAGACTTGTACTGTAGGCTTGTTAACTCTGCAGTTATGATTCACAAAATAGAAAATGTGCTTTTAACAGATTCTTGGAAGGATCTTTGTTTTCCACAGCATCACTTCAAGTCACTTTATAGTGCAGGCAGGCATACTGTATATAAACTGAATGATCACTCCAACCTGCTGCTTTAAAAGCTTTGAAATCAGTTTCTCATATTTATATTTGAAAATGTAAATAAGCGTATTAAACTGGTCAGTGCTTTAAAACTGGGCCTTGTGTCACACTGCCTGTTTAAACCTTTAGAAGACCAGTTGCTCCTCTCATATGTTCATTACAGTCTCATCATACTTTGTTCCTGGCTGTTGTGTTTGGCAGGCCAGTTGGCGGTGGGAACCTGTGAGATCGTGATGCTCAACAGAGACAGCAGCGTTCCCAGACGGACCATAGCCAGGCAGACGGCCCGCTGCGCCTGCCGGAGAGGCCAGATCGCCGGGACCACCAGGGCCAGGCCGGCGTGTGTGGAAGGTGAGTTCAAATACCTTTCTAGCCTAGGGGAAAGGAAATTGTTTTAACAGATTTTAGTTGTAAAGTCAAAACAAGATGCCCAATGGCATAAATCAAACCGGGTAGAGAGGGTTACTTTAAAAAAGCATCCTGTTGCAATTCTTAATTACCTGTAAAAAGAAGAAGTAACCTATTCCAAATAATTTAACAGAACCATGTAACCATAGAAAAGAAGAAACCAAGATATTACGTTTTAAAATAGTGTCCCCTGTGTCCTCCTTTTACAAGAAACCAAATATGCTCTTCTTTTATAAAAGCCACTGAAATGTAAAAAAAGAGAAGAAATCTCGAGCCAAAACAAGCCTATGGATTCCAGATTACATTTTAAAATAGGTTAACTAATGTATTGTATCGTTTCACTAAGGTTGTTTGAGTCAAAGAAATACAACAAAAGTATACACAGTTTTTTTTTCAACAAATCCATTGTTCAGCTATTGCATTTAAAAATATGTGTAAGCAATGATGAAATGTTCCTCAGCTGGTCCTTGGGAACCATAGCAACAGTCACATTTTCTCTGTAATTTAATTTATTGGAAGCTTTACCATTTATTGAAATACAACCATTATTATTTCCACAATAGACTCACCATGATTTATCATTCTGGCAGTGGGTCAGCCCCCTCTAATGTTAGTTTATATGGGGTCCACTGTATGAATCCCTACCTCAGATCACTTTATTACTTGCACAGCAGTTGTGATTAAACTATATTTACTATGTGCATCTATTTAGCTGTAAGCCTATTTTTCCTTTAATGTGCACCATTGGATAACTGCTTTTGAAGCAATGGTGAATATGAAGTTGATGATGTACTGTGAAGTCAAGTTATGAATATTTAGTCAAGAATAGTTTAGCACATAGGCCCCTGTAAAATGGTAAATGGTATTTCTTAAACTCAAACAGACCTTAATAAGAGCTTCAGATGCTCATGGGCAAATTGGGCATTAGACAGAGCTACATTAGCTGTTGTTGCTTATGTCTTGTCTTTATGCTAAGCTTAGGTAATCAGCTGCTTACAGTCGCTTCATATCAAACCAACAGAAATGAGTGTGGTAATGGGAAGCTCTTTAACATATAACATATAAACACATAACCAACTCAAACAAAATCCAATCCCAGTTGGAGACACTTTTTGTTAATCCTCTTTATAATGTATTACATGAAATAACATTAAAGAGCTTACGAAATGAAGGACAACACTGTTCTTATTAGGATAATATATACTATTATTAATGGGAAATCATTTGTCATTAATGACAATATGCCCGCTGTATTTATAAATTGTTATTTATTACAACTTTCCATGCTCGCTTCCGATGTTACACGACCGCTCCGGACCAAACAGCTTTCGCCGGTTAGTGACGTCACGCACGTCACGAGTAGAACACTTTTTGAATAATACACTAACTATATGGCTGATGTCGGACTCTGTCTGGGACATTTCGACAGCATCGAGTGACAGTGAGTCAGGGGCGCAGCTGCCCTGTGTCAGGGGGGTATGCAGCAACAATTTTGGCGCCCCCCCCCCCAATTTTTTTTTTTTATATATATATTATATATATATATATATATAGTAATAATAAATAAATAAGTCTGCTGGACATGGCCTTTAAATAATAAGGGTTTATTTTAAAGCATATCAGCCACTGTAGGTCTACCATCATTAAATAATAAACAAATTTACACATTTACAATCATTATAATCAATGCAACATAAAACATTAAAACATTAAAATGCAAAAGTAAGCTTACAAAGATCCATTAGAACACACTCTGTTAACAACAACCACAGATGTAAATCACTTTATAGCTAACTCTGGTACCTGAACTGTCTTGTACACGGCCCCTGACAAATAAGCTAATAAATAAAAAAAATTAAAAAATGATGTAGCTTATGTAACAATGTTGCTACCTGAGATTGTAGTAGAGCACTCTTTAGTTGCTACTAAATCGTAACATGGCGTGCCTTTGCACTTGCCCATTTATCTAGTATTGCATCGAATGAAACAGTTCGTGCCACACTGTTTTCAATTGAAATGACTGCTAATTGGGTTAAGCGATCATTGCTCATGTTGGAACGAAGGTATGTTTTAATCAGCTTTAGCTTGCTGAATGATCTCTCGGCAGAGGCAACTGTCATAGGCATTGTCAGGAAAACTCTCAGGGCTACTGTCAGATTTGGGAAAACCAAATCAAGGTTCTCCTGTAGGAGGACATTTAGTTTATCCAGAGCCTTTTCATGCCCCCTAAGTAGACGGCTTGCTGGGTAAATTTCCTGAATGATATCCCTTGAAACATCATCGGTAGCCAGTGCATATCTTGTCACTGATTCCTCCAACTCAGCTTTTGTCATGTGTTCCATTTTGTAAATGAACTTAAACTTTTCGGACACAAGCTGAAGATTGCAAAATCTGTCAGACAACTCCTGAATTACAGTGTCAACAATAACATTAAAAACCATGCACCTAAAATGGGTCTCAGGTTCCTGTTCAAAATGGCCAGTGCTTGAATCATCTCCATGAAATCTCTTTTGCTTTCTGCAACGTCTTTCCTTAAAGTCAGGGGAAGCATCCATCTCAATGGCTAGTCTGCGTGCAATGTCAAGGGATTTCTGAAACCCCTCCTCTCTATACTTACAGAAGAATTCTTTCAGAGAATCGATCATCCTTATGGCAGTGTCCATCGAAATGTTCACTGCTTGCATTGCCTTGCTAACAAACGTGATCTCTGACAATAGATCATACCAAATCAAGAGGCACATCAGAAACTCCATGGTAACAATCTCGCCAGAGAGCGACTTTGCCTCTGAGACTGTTTTGCCGTCTTTTTCCACTTCCTCAAGCTTTTCCAAAGCGTCAAGAATCCCCCCTAACTGGAAACGCACAGCTTTGACAGAGTCTATTTTCGCCTCCCACCTGGTTTCACTGAGAGGCTTTAGAGTAATGTCCACAAACTCTTTGAGGATATCCCACCTCTTCACCGAAGCTGAAAAAATGGTGTACAGTCTCTGGATAGTGCCAAAAAAGGTAAGACACACTCTGTTTGATGATGCAGCATCACATAGGAGAAGGTTGAGACTGTGGCTACAGCAGGGGATAAATAGTGCCTCTGGACACTTCTGCTGCACCAAGGCTTGAACACCTTTGTGTATACCTCTCATATTCGAGCCATTGTCATAACTCTGTCCCCTACAATTCTTCAACTCCAACCCCAGGCTATCCAGCACCCCAGTCAGTGTTTCTGTGAGACCTTTACCAGTTGTGTCCTTCACAACTATGAAGCCAACAAAAGACTCATTGATGGTGGCTTTCTTTTTGTCGTCCGTATGAACATACCGGATTATGACTGAGGCCTGCTCCTGCTTTGAAATGTCAGGAGTGCAATCCAACTCCACAGCAAAGTACTTGGAGGCTTTGACCTGGGCACAAATTTTACCAAGTACACAGTCTGCAATTGAATCTAAAAATTCATTCTGAGTGCACCAGGAAAGATGTCCTGTGGTTTTTTTAGCCGCTACCTTTCTAAGATGCTCTGCTAGTGTGACATCATATCGTGCTATGACCTCAAGGACACCCAGAAAATTTCCATTTTTAGGATCTCCTAATGTAGCATTCTTCCCCCTCAGTGGCAAGTTCCTTTCTGCGAGAAAGAGTATGCAATCGATCACTCTCGTTAACACGCTTCTCCAGTGTGCCTTTTCAGCTTCTATGGCTTTTTGCAAGGTACTGTCAATTGTCTTACCAAGGCGTAAGCGAGATGTTAATTCTTTCCACAAAAGATACGCGTTGATGTGTAAACCACTGGTTTCATGGTGCTGCAGCGTTTTTGAAAGACTCTGCCAGTTATTATATCCCACCACAAAGCGTGTGTCAACAACGCTAGCTCCACCGAAAAGTTTACACGCAAAACAATACACCTTATTCGTACTTTTAGAATACAGTAACCAATCTCGTGCAACTTTCTCTCCATTTGACATTGTGCGAAAACAATACGCTTTCGAAAAACACCTTCTAGACTTCTCTGATCTTGGATATGGCCCATCAGGACATTTGTGTGGGCCATTTTCAACAACACACTGCCTAAATGAGTCCCCAATCTGATGTGGTGGTGGCCAGTCTGATGGATCTTCTGAGTAAGGCCTTGACTCAGCCCTCTCCTCTTCACCTCTCTGTTCCACAACCTCATCTTCACCTCTCTGTTCGACATTCTCTTCCACCTCATCTTCACCTCTCTGTTCCACATTCTCTTCCACCTCATCTTCACCTCTCGGTTCGACATTCTCTTCCACCTCATCTTCACCTCTCTGTTCCACATTCTCTTCCACCTCATCTTCACCTCTCGGTTCGACATTCTCTTCCACCTCATCGTCACCTCTCGGTTCGACAATCTCCTCAAATTCCACCTCTGTGGTGAGTGGCTCTCCATCTCTGTCTGCACTATTATCCCCAAAAAGGACACAGTGAATAGGTTGGTCAACAGAACTTCAAACCATACTGGACATTGAGTTTTGTGTGGTCAAACTAATAGAACTCCTACTACCTGACATCATCACTGGTCTCATCTCTACTTGATGCCATCGCCGACCTCATGTCTGTCTCATTCACTCCTTGCCTGTGTTCTTTTCCACTAAGATATATTGTCAAACAAACATTATGAAATAGATTTTCCATATTAGTTTTTCCTTATTAATAATATTAAAATAATATTAAGAAATGAATCTGTTGGTATCAAGACCCCTACACTTACACCTAATGTTAGACCTACCTGTTGCCTTCCCCTGTCTTTCCTGAGCCACCATCCTCACACCTGAATAAAATGAATTCACTGTTAAAGCAGCTGTCTAAATTAAATTATTATATCAGCCCAGTGATAAGGCAACTTAATAATAAAAAAAACAACACTATTATGCCGTGTAAGGTTGTGCTGCTGTTGAAAGTACATTCACATTTTGGATTTTAAAAGAACAAATAAAAAACACTATTATGCCGTGTAAGGTTGTGCTGCTGTTGAAAGTACATTCACATTTTGAATTTTAAAAGAACAAATACGGAGAGCTACTTAGCACAGACCTGTAAAGAGATGTGACCCTGTAATAACAGCTTCTGTGTCACCAAACAGATGTATAGCCTGTATGTCTGACAGCACAGCTAACATAGACAGCTAATGGCAGCACAACATATTTAAATGATTCCATGGTTAGCTATGTTTTCCAGCTTCTTGACATTTATTGTGCATGCTACCTTATATTTACCAGTTGTTATTTTACCTTAATACAATTTGGACGTGACATGCATGGGGTTTAACCAAAATCTAAATGTAGCTATCAGAAACATCGGTTTGCATTAAAGCTAGCCGTAAACCACACTTCAGCTGCTAGTGTTAGCAAACACTAGCCAATCTGAGAACAGTCTGAACTGACATTTGCAAGCCTCTTATTTGGTAGCAAATGTGTGCATGATTCCATGATAAACCAGAGTTATTGCATTAGTTATGTTTTCCAGATTCTTGTCATTTATTGTACATGCTACCTCATACTTTCCATGTCAGCGCTGGCGCAGCAACATTGGTTTGCATATTCTAAGCTAGCCATAAACCCACCCACCTTTGGCTGCTACATGCCCAGTGTTAGCATACGCTAGCCAGTCAATATTTCCAAGCACAGACAGACGTCACACTTTAAATCATCCTATTCCTACCTGTTGCCTTTCAACATCCACTTATTTAGCTGTTGTCGCATCCCTTGACACGCCGTCTCCTTTTCCCTCTTTCTTTTTCTATTTTCTGCCCCCGACCGCTTTTTTGGTTTATCCATGATTTCTTTTTGACGTTAACTCACAACGAGCGCCTGCTCCTCAGTGTTCACGGCGTCCCTGCTCGTGCTCCCTCCTCTATGTCAAAATTCTATGATGGAATCTTATGAGATAGGGCGCCCTTCTCTAGCATATTACTCCTCTAAAATGTTTTAAAACCTTAAGGAAATGCAGAAACTATTTAGAAACATAAAGAAAATACCATTTTATTTTTATTTAATTTAATTTTTTTTTTTTACCATCGCTTGTTGGGCGCCCCCACTGGTGTGGCGCCCCTATGCGTCGCATATAGTGCATACCCACTTTTTGCGCCACTGCAGTGAGTCGTCAATAGACTCGGTGCACTTTCAAGAAGAGGAGGATTTTATTGAAGAGGATGCCGGTGTGGTGGAATCAGATCTTGCGGGCGAGTCTAACGTGGTGGAACCATACCAGTTTGAGCCACAGTATTCAAGTAGCGGTCGAGATACAGACGGGAGCGAAAATGGGGACGACGATCCTGGATTTGGCGGAGATCCGGTGTGGCAATAGAACACAGACTGGTATACATTTGACTTTAATTCATAAAGATTCTCAATAAATAGTAAATAAATAATAATAAATAGCAGGCACACTTGGCTCAGGCAACAGAACACAGACTGGTATACATTTGATTATAATTCATAGAGATGTTCATATATAGTAATTAAATAATAATACATAGCAGGCACACTTGGCTCAGGCAACAGAACACAGACTGGTATACATTTGATTATAATTCATAGAGATGTTCATATATAGTAAATAAATAATAATACATAGCAGGCAGACTTGGCTCAGGCAACAGAACACAGACTGGTATACATTTGATTATAATTCATAGAGATGTTCATATATAGTAAATAAATAATAATACATAGCAGGCACACTTGGCTCAGGCAACAGAACACAGACTGGTTTACATGTGATTATAATTCATAGAGATGTTCATATATAGTAAATAAATAATAATACATAGCAGCTTTATAAGTACAGTCCATTTACCATTTACTGGTATACATTTGATTATAATTCATAGACACTTGGCTCAGGTAACTGCATCACACTCTGCTAGGCTTGGAACTCACCACAGAAGTAGGTCTCCTCCTAAAAATGCAATTATTTCTCAACTATCTTTTGTACATTTAGGTGTACATGTGAAAAATGTACAATCATGGAAACAATTGAAGAGTGCCAATGCTGCCAAGAAAAGGATGTCATGTTGGCCAAAATGGAGGAATTCAATGAATATGAGGGAGATGGTGCAAACATAACCTGCGTAATAGATCACCCAGGATTCCAATCAAATTGTCTGGATGTTTGGGTGTTGCAGACAGCCTACCATCATTATTCAAAGAGGGACAGACAACAAGCAGGTGATCAGCCACGTAATGAGTAAGTTACTTGTGTTCACAAATTTGTAGAGCTCAGAAATTTGATGTGTTTTTGGGAATTCATTTTTTTGGGGTTATTATTTTTGGGTCACTCTGGCAAAGTTACAGAATAAATAGATAAATAAGCAAATAAGGTTGAAGTGATTACCATTGACATTTATGATCTTGTATTTTACAGAATGTATCGCTATGTGGCATACCGCCAGCTAGTGAGATTTTGCTGGGGAATACTTGGTAAGAACCACAGAATCCCACTGCCATCATGTGCCATTAAAAAGATCTAGGCGACGTTTCCATCTGACATCTACACGTCATTCAAGTATCCAGCACTTGATTAGAGTCAATAACAAAACTGATTGTTAGTTCAGTGATTAAATCTGCTTCTAAACAGCGCAACAACCTCTCTCTTGTCTGGTTTTTCCCATCGACTGCTGAGTGGATCTGGGACATCGAAAGGTTCCTCATCGACATTGTTTTCGCACAAGCGTAGAGTCTCGGTCAAGAGTTCGGTAACATACTCTGCAAAAAAGATGTTTTATAATCAAGAATTATATACTATATTTTCTAGTCCCTTTTGTATGCTGTTATAATCGTGATTTATTAAAAAATACATCAATAATAAAAAAAACATATGGCACATTTCACAATACAAATGCAACCTCTATCATATACTAAGCCCACTAACAGGTGCTAAAAGCATTTCGTAAGCTCTTTAAAGTTAAATACAGCAGGGACTAAAAATACACAAAATAAATAGTGGTAATGACATGTAGTATCCTCAACTGCTACAACAGGATCCACAAGCCTTTTAGTCTGACATTTTGACGTAACGGGAACATTGTGAAAAATCAGAACAGGAAAAGCTCAGGTGTAACTATTACCATTATTGATGGATCTATTCCATTATATGTACCATTCTTCTGAACCTGTGTGCATAACACAAAGGCCCTACATTGGGCACAGCGGAGTGCAATGCAGTCGTTTTAAATTTCATATCAGTCGCAACCATTTATAGTCACCTTATCCCTGCTCAAATACACACATACATTCTTTTTTTGTTTGTCTTGATTGAAAAAAGAACATACATAACAATACTACTCCAAACGAGAAGAGATCATTGCCAGACTTTAGCTAATTGCTCTTTTCAATCTGCAGGTACACACAAAACAATCACTTACACAAAACGTTAGTCAGTCTACCACACTAACTATTATTAAGCCGATTACAGTTACAAGTACAGATATATAAAATATTAATACCAGCATATTTATCTGTACCATTATAACATTTCAACTCATTTCAAAACACAAATCACACTCAAATTAGGGTTGGAAAGACTGATTGCTCAATATTTACTTTTTGGGAGAAAAGAGTGAAAGTCTTTGTGCGCACGTTTTAAGCTCAGCAGGAATCAAATGTCAGTGCTTGATGAAAAAGCAGATTGTGCCTCAGTGGGATGTTTAAATATACATATAGGACCGATCTTAAGGTTCTGCCCATTTGCTCGGCTGGAAAAAGCTCCTCAATGGCTGAGAAGCAGCGTTTTAAATGATCTTGAATACCAATCATACTTATAAAACAGAGTGAGATTTTCAAAATGTAGGAGGTTGTATTGAGCAATATTGCAATGATGGTGATTGAATGATTTCTTAACAAAAACGTTTAAGACTTGTTTAAAAAGAACATCAATTGGTTTCAGCACAGTCTTACTTGCCTGGGACTGGCAGGTTATACAATACTGAAGATATGAGTGTCATGGCTTGCAAAAAAAGTTTCGGAGATATCTATTGTCAACTAGTTCCTATTATGTTTGAGTTTAAAAATCGGATATTTCAATTTTCCGACTATGTTTTTAACATTTGGAATAAATAATAAATAATTTAAATCAACAAAAAATATATATCCCATAAGGATGAGGCTGACACGATTGTCAAGCGTAACAGCTCTTAGTGTCTGAGCTGTACAGCTGCATGAATATGATTGGGTATAACTAGCTACACAGCTTTGAATACACACCCTTGAAAAAGAGATCTATGATCTCAATGGGACCAATCTGGTTAAATAAAGGTTTGAAATTAAATGAAATGAATGAGTCGTCCATTGTAAAGCATGCTGCAAATACCTGATGAAATCAGCTAACACAGGCACAACTTGAGCCTTCTACCTGAACAAAGGCAACTATGTGTGTATGTTATGTATGTATGTATGTGTATGTCAATTACATGTGTGCTTTTCCTGCTGTGAGAAATATAAAATGTCCCTTGTCAGATTTTCCTTTCCTACCCATTCATGAATAGTGGGCCAGTAGTTGTATTCTAGTAGTCTGTTGACACTGGACCTTTCATTTGTAAAAAAAAAAGAAGTCCAGTAGGGAGGTTACATGTGTTACATGATATAAGTGATTTTGTTGCATACAATGTTTATGTAAGGACTACTCTTAATTGCAACAGGCATGGCTAAAAGTCATAGTAGCTTTGCTAAAGGCTCAAATAAATCCTCCACACTTTAAAAATGGAGCATCTTCAGCAGTATGGAAGTTGTTTGGTAACAAAAGGATCCATCTAAAACAGATCATGTAATGTGTACAGTTAGCAGTGTAATAAGATGGGAATAACAACACTTATTTCAACATTTTACAAAGGAGCATGATGTGGAGTATAACCAGAGCCAAAAAAATGTGACGATAACCCTACATTCTAACACTGGCATGGCCCAGCAGCTGAAACTCTGACAGGCTGCTTTAATGATGCGGAGAATTAACAATAAAATCACAACGTTAAAGTAAAAAATAATTAGGTGCATCCAAGTCCTGATTCGGATCTACTTGGATATACTTCCTCACTCGATGATGTTACACCTTTTCAAGTTCAGTGACAATCTGGCTGGTACTTTTTCCGTTCTCCTGCTAACAAACAGACAAACAAACCTAGGAACAAACTGAACTGAAAACAAATGAAGTCTGGCAGAAGTAATCAGACTGTGATTTAAGAAATACCCTAATTTTAAGGACATATCGCCTATCCCCATCCTAGACATCGAATAAAAGTCTGCCTCAAGGAAAGAAAAAGGTTAAAAATAAGTAAATGTATAGTCTTCCTTCTTTCTCCATTAAAAGCAACTGGCAATGTAATTTGGTAGTTTAACCAGCGAATCAATAGTCACTTTGCTTGTCTCCCTTCTTGATGCCGTTAATACTCTGTGACTCCTAACTATGTGATTTGTGTTCTGTGTTAAAACTCCTCCAGTCAGCCAGGGTGACATCAGCAGTTTAGTTATCTCTTTTACCTCTTTTGTTTCTTTCATGTTGAATTTTCCTCTTCCTGTGATACTTTAATATAATCCAGGTGCATAAAGATCTCTTGTAATAGAGTAGTAGTGTGATTCTCATCCACTTTCTAAGATAAGAATTTAGACTTGAGAGCCCCCTCTGTGTTATTGGACAATATCTAAAGTAGGGTGATAAGACAGATGAGTCCATCTGCGATGCTGATTGGATCGCACAATCGCATGCATCAGATGCACTATTAGTTCCATCACGCCATGACTCATGTTAGCCTTAATCTAATAGCCCTGACTTGATAGCGCAGTCCCACAGCCGGTGTCACGCTCCCCCCCACACTGCCTTCAACCAGCACTGCAGACGCCTCTCTGTAACACTCAACAGATGCTAATTAACTTACAGAGAGCTATGATTACAGCAGCAGGAAATTGATTATTACTGGCTTCCCGCCGCAGCACACCCTACACTCCATTAATAGCCAGTGCATTAAAGATGCAACCTGTTGCTCGCAGGCTCGTTGAAAGGCTTTCTGCTGACAAGTGAAAAACGGTATCCATCATCACAAGGCTTCAAAGTGGAAGTTTTGCATATCACATTAAACGCAGTAGCGCTGCCTCTGTTCAGATATCCTCCATGACCTTAAGCTCAGGATATATTCACTTGCACTTGCTTTTCATGTGAATTCCAATAAATGCCTCTTTGCCCTTCTAAGCACATAAACCAATTTACTGACATGTTTATTCATTTGTATCTCCAACTGAGGCTCGGGCATACTCCAGTCTTTGGTATACTGAGCTGTTACTAACACAGCAAGAGCTCAATGTCCTCTGGGTCAATGTAATATAGCTCATCCACAGAAGCAGCGGGGATGGATCACTGCCTTTTCGAGACGAGTGGTGGTGGAGTGGTGACCTTTTAAGGAAAGTTGCATCTTCGCTGACTGAATGTTTTGAGTAAACAAAGGTCAGGAACTCTGTCCGAATGTTGAACTCTTTTGTTCCTCACTTTCAACACATCAGACGCAATATTGCTTTCCAGTGAGTTGATATTAATAAATTAGCTGAGAGTAAGATAATTACCATCACCTTGTTCTGGTCAATGGTCTGGTCATTTCGATGCTTTCGCTTTCACCCGATGATATCAATTATTTCTGTTCTTTCTGTACTTCCAGTCAAAAAAATAAAAGCTGCACATTGGAGGTTTGCCTTGCTCCCCACATGAGAAAGTTCAAAGTCATGTACTTTCACTGTGATGTGGGCGATGCCCCCTATCAAGACACATAAAATGAGAAATCTCTCAGCAGTGTCTGACTGCCAGACACAAAAGACCTGGTATTACACATCATTTTAGTGATTCAAAGGATTCTAGATAAATACGTAACTGATTGTTTGGCGTTTTGCCTTAAAAGAGGTAGAAACAGGAATGCATAAAAAGGGATGGGAATGGAGAAAACGTTTCAGTTAAGAACCGGTTCCAAATGTTCCAATCCATCAGAACTGCACGTCTCTTAAGGTTGTAAATTCCTTTTGATTATGTTGGCATGTCTCTCAGAATGGCAGTGCAAGAGTCATGGAAGAATGATTGAGTGTATTTTATTTTTGGCTTATTGCCTTTGTCAAGAAACATTGTGATTTATTTCAATATATCTAGGCATGCATGTCTTTTTTTTCTTAAGAATTATTGAGTCATTTTATATTTGTTATCCAAGTTTTACCCTTTAAAGAAAAGAAACCTTGTTATATATTATAACATTCCGATGTTATGAGGCCGACCTGTTTACATTATGTTTAGATAATACAGATAGGGAGAAGGGGTGGTATTCAATAAGTGTAAACTTCTTCCCACCCCATTTCGGATGTGTAGTTAAGTAGATTATTTGTTTATACATAATTTAGAATCAGTAAGGTTTTTGTATACATTTGACACTGATTTAATTTTGTATTGTATAATAATTCTCATGTTACATTTTTGTATTATTGTTTTACACATTCTAAATAAATCAAATCAAATCAAATCAAAAAATCAATAATCAAACACCTGTGTTGATGCTAAAAACCTATGCAGGCCTCCTTTTTTCCCACGCAGAAAATGTATCATAAATCAATGAAGACCGATAAGCAGAGTCAATGATGACATTTTAAATCAGCAGTGTCCCCGGTTCAGATCCGGGCGTTTTTCACTCTAAGGCTGGAGCCACACAAGAGCCGCGTTCACACCGGAGTACCTTTCCCACTTTAGTTCCGATATAGTTCCGAAATGTCGCGTTCACACCAAAAAGAGCTGGAGCTAAAATTACTTCATGAGAACCTTTTTACCCCCTTTTGCGTCCCTTCTAGAGAGCAGGGACTCTCATGCGGCTCTCTTGTGAGAAAAGAGCTATATTTCTGATGGGCTGGGCGGATTGCAAACCAAGCCCCGTAAAACTCAAAAAAAGTGTTGTGAAGCCACCATTTTATTATCCTCGGATTAGCATTATTAGCATTAGCATTAGCCCAGCGCAGAAACGCAGAGAGACTAACTTATGGC
Source organism: Notothenia rossii (assembly GCF_949606895.1). NCBI lineage: Eukaryota > Metazoa > Chordata > Actinopteri > Perciformes > Nototheniidae > Notothenia > Notothenia rossii. The sequence goes on along the minus strand of NC_136902.1, from coordinate 30,072,287 downwards.
AACACAAAATAAAACATGGGAGATGAGGAGGTGTCGGCATTCTGGCGATTTACTCGGAAGGCTTCAGTAGAAGATGCTGGGAGTCCCAGCATCTTCTACTGAAGCCAGTCCCCAACTCCGGGGACTTCCGGCCGGGGATTTTGGGCGGCAGTATACGCCGTGAAGTTGTTTGTGGCCTGCCAGTAAACCCAAAGCAGAAGAAGAAGAAGTGATGTCAGCGGCTTCATTTGCCTAATCCTCCCTCAGGGACTTATTCCGGTGTGAACGCGATCTGTACTTAGTTCATCAGAACTAAAGATTTCTTATGAATTAAGTTCTCATGAACCTTTGTGGGAAAAGTACTGCGGTGTGAACGCGCCTAAGGACGATAACGCAAACGGACCGCAATCGTTATCAAAAAAGTCTTCCGTCCACACGCAACAGGCACCAGAAACGTGTCCGTTCACACGAGACCGCTCAAAAGCGCTGGAGACGCTGTGGTACATATGCCAGGCCTGTAAGTGGCGCTGTACTCCTGCCACAAAAGCAGCAAAGAAGACTTCCGGCTCTTTTTCCCCCTCCCCGAGGCAAGCGTTTGCTCCTGCTGTAAATCTCTCAGGTAGTCCACCAGCAGATGAAAAACACCCACCTCTCCGCCTCTTCCAAGGGACGAGGGGACCGTGCCGCAGAGTTTCAGTTAGATTTTTTTTCGCCAGTCTATATGCCGTTAAAGACCATGTAATGCATCTAACACAGGTGTTTTTTAACATGTAGTTTAGATATCACCAGAATAAAAAAAATAAAAATGTTTAAAGTTTGGTCATAATTAAATGACATATACGTTAAAAACCGATGTTGGTTCCGAAGTTTGCCGAGTACGCCCCCGATCACTCCCGAACGAGCGGTGACGTCACACGTGGCAAATATTGCCATTTGATAAAATCAGTCCAAATGGCAAGCAACGCGACAATTTCAGACAGCGACAGCGATCATTCAAGCTCAGATTCGGTGGGTTATCTGGATTCAGTTACAGAAGTAGAGAGTGAACCAGCTAGCCTTTCACTTCAAGGCATCTTGCCTTATCAGTACGAGCCTCCTGCCCGGCAATCGAACAACGAGGCAGAAACTTGTGAAAGAGAAGCGGATTCCGCAGCCGGCGAGACTCGAGTCGGCAATACTGAATGGTAAATTATGTTTTATTTTATTTGACCTGCACTAAATGTCGATCTTAATTTGTCATCTGTTCCTCACACGTCCGGCAGATATTGTTTTTTTTTAATGTTATGAACAATATTCAGGTGTACATGTCAATGCTGTGAAAGCATGCCCACTGCAGATGAATGTATGCTGCAGAGAGATCTGGCAGGTGATGGAACAAATAGACAGTTTGCAACCTACTGACCAGATAGAAGACACCGACGAGAAACCAAGGTGCATTATTAGCCACCCAGGCTTTAGAGAAGGCTGTCTCAGTGTTTGGACACTGAAAATAGCGTATCTTCAATACAAACAACAACACAGAGCAGTTGATGGCCCACTACACCAGAAAGTAAATATTGATTGACCCAACTGCCTATTGCAGCTTTGCTTTCATATAATACTTTTAGTCGCTACAGATATGGTACACTTTTAAAGATACCATTAAACTCTTTCAAGCAGTCAAAAACAGCTTGGCTTTTATGTTTTCTGTGTATGCAAGTTCAATGTATGCTTGGGAAAAGAAACAACTACACATGTGAGGAAATATATAAGAGGTCTATGATTCTGTCAAGCAGTCATGTACAACCTCATATTTATTTTGTACAAGTAAAATAAAAATATCATGTTATAAGCCAATTTGTAACCATTGCTACATAATAGTACTACATAACATTTTATTTTTCTCCAAATATATTTATAATCTGTATACTTTATTTTCATTAGAAAGTATCGATATACAGTTTATCGACAGTTTGTACGTTGGTGCTGGGGTGTACTCGGCCCAAAAATCTGAGTCCCGCTGCTTGCATGTGCTGTAACCGAGATACGGAAGACTTACCCTGAACCGGGAGGCCGCTATCAGGGATTTCAATGGCCAAATCTGTAATTTGACATAAGTCATGCAGCTGAACTGGTTAAAATGGTTTTTCGCATGATGTAAATAATTTACAAAGTACGTCATTTACAATATTATATTTCCAAAGAAACATATAAATATAACAACATTTTCCAAATCACAAGTTTGTAAGATTGTATTAATTTACTGTTTGATAAATAAAAAAGGGTTCTTTTGTTAATTTTTCACTTGTAACATTTGATCTTTATTGCAGTGTACATTAGTCTATTTTGGTATATGTGCGAGTCCACAAGTAATTAAAAGTGGTAAAAATAATAAAGATATTCAGACGTAATTCATTTTTGGCCTTACTTATTTCACTTCAACTTTTATATATTTCATTCACTAGGCAAGTTCACTGTACTCTGGTGACATTTAGCTCAAGCTGGCATAACACCTGTAGTAACTTAATTCTGACCCGAGTTTTGTGCACAATCTTCCAGCACCCATGATCAATGTTTATAGCAATCAGGAAACATTCACAGCTCAAAAGTATTTTTAAATTATTAGGGCTTTAATTCAGCTTCTCTACGAATGATAGTAATATCTTTAATGCTAATCTGATCAACCAGAAGAAAGTAGAACCTGGATGTTGGAACACTTTGCCTACTGGTTCAGTAGAAGTGCATTGCACGAAATGTAGGTCCCGACACCCCACCAACAAGCACAGACATAAACAGCAGAATGTAATGTATTCATATCAGTGATATGAGTGACTACACATCTACACAACTACACATCGCTTCACCATCATGAATTGTTAGATAAAAAAAGTTTAGCGAGGTCCGGTTACACATATGTTGGGCGAAAATAGCGGAAGGATACAAAACAAACAATCCAGACGAGGCTGGTGTTTGCCACGTGTGACGTCACACAGCTGGGTTAATGGCTGGCAAGCTTTTTCTAACGGAGCGGAATAACACGGGAAAGTGGCACACATTTCATGTTATTTGGGGGGTATTTATGGAAAGAATCATTGATGTTGATATGTCAAATGAAACAGTGGAAAGTGATGAAGCGATTTATTAACACAGAATAACGTTTATTTTGGACATTTCATGGACTTTAAAGTTTAAATCTTCCGGACAAAATAAGAAAAGTTCCGGTCAAAGGTCTTCTTTGTTATTTATTGAGCTTTAAAACAAATTGATAACGACTCTATATAATAATATAATAATAATAAACGGAGCCTCTCTTTCCCTCCCCCTCTTCTGACAGCCCAGAGCTGGGTTATGGCTAGAAAGGATCCGTCTTGTGTAAATATGACGTCACGTTCTCGTTGTAACTCTCGTTGGAGCGACTCGGAAACACATCTACAGCAGTAACATGATGCAACATGCACATTAATGCAGCAGGATAATAGTAAAACACTGAAAGGGAACATTTTATTGCACCAGGAGCTATCTTGGGACTTTTACTGCGACAACGTTGACTTGCCTGTGAATAAAAAATAAACCATAGTGTTGGTGATCTGCAGTGTTGTCATTCTTCTTTGAACAGCAATACCACTAACACCCTATTTCAACAATCACACTCCCTGTCATTGACATCATTAATAGATAGTTTAGCTTCTCACCATCATTTGCTGATCGCCCACTGATGTTAACGATCGTAACTGAAAGGCTGCCTGCCAAACGTAAACATTCAGCCACGTGACTTGCAAACTATCACGAGAGTTTTACACTAGGCGGATCCTTTCTAGCCATAACCCAGCAGCTGATCTCTGAGCAGGAGAGGTGGGGAGAGGCGGGGCTATTGCGTCATCGTTATCAGGAAATGATCGTATAGGCGTAAACACGGAGCCGTTTGCCCCCCCAGAGCGTTTCGTTGGCAGATCGACCCGTTATCGTTATCGTTTTCTGCGTTTCCATGTCGGCCTTGTGTGGCCGAACCCTGGGGGGCGCCAGAGAGCTTCAGGGGAGGCGCATCGTGAGACACAAAAGAACGAGAAAAAGACGAGTAAAGTGACACTTGCCCACTTTTGTCTGTCTGTGGAGACCGAGTTCCCCCACCTCCCCAAAAAGGCTGTAAAAGTGCTCATTCCCTTCACCTCCACCTACCTGTGTGACTGCAGGTTTTCCGCATTGACTTTGATCAAAAGCAAGTGCCGGTGTTACAGTATAAGTTGAGTCATGACAACTGGCGACATTCTATTATTTTCGTTATAGGAATCCGGGGCGTGTACATTGAGGACCCATTGTTGACTTACCAGGAAAGAAACATTGTTTGTCGTTTACGTTCATCTTTTGCTATATCTGCCTTCCTAAGATCACTTTGCTGCACATTCAGTACTCGTATGTGAGGTTGTGGGTGAGAGTCCGATATCGTGACGCTTACAGGGAGGTATCGAACATTACAAAGTAGGTGACTGTGTGGATGTCTGTTCAAAACATTGCAAACTTCAATAAATCATTTAAATTATATATTTGTGTCCGACTTTCATTTGTTCATCGTTCTTAATGTGATGTATAGTAGCTTTGATAGCTGTCCATACCTTCAGACAGCCTAAAAGTAAAACACAAGTTGTTTATTCACAGCCCGAACGCTCATCGAGATGACTGGATCAGTCATGACAACTTGTGATCAGCTCCGATTAAATTGTGATATCAATTCTGTAGCTAACCTCCAGGGAGCACGTTTATTTTATGAAATACCTGTATCCCTCTCATCACAACAAGACTCTACACTGTGCAGGAAAAACAATTACATACATGAAAATAACCTTGATGCATGGGAATTAAACACACAAACTAACAGATAAATCATCAGAAGAAGGCAGAGAGGAAGTAAATAACAACAGGAACACGGAAGGCAGACAGAATTGCTTAGACACGGGTGTCACATGAAATTTAAATGTTCTGGAAAGTTCCTTATACAGCTTTAGCCTTTTTTATCTCATGAAGTCCCAAAGTGACACACACTGAACAGTCTGGGGTCATGGTCCTTGTCATTTGCTTTTGTCTTCCCATAACAACATGTCCAAGATGTCCATGTGTAGGAGTAATTTCAAATGGCGGAAGGTAGACAGCGAAAACAGAGCATTTAATTACATTTTCTCTTACTGGACCTCTTTGAAATGCAATTGAATACCCCTGCATTATAGCAACAATAATAATAATAACAGCAATAATAATTGGGAGGGGGGGCGCGGCTGTTCTTATGTTCTCTGAGGGGAGGCTCACCTTCCCACACTTTGAAAACCCCTGGTCTGTATGATAGTGAACTGTAGCAGATACGACCGTTATCGTCCTCGTTTGGCTGGGGCCTAAATCTGTCCTGGCTGTGTTTACATTGTCACAAACTTATAAAGGCAAGGTAATGTAAAACAAACAGATAAGATAGAGTCTCTGGAGCAACTATCCTTCAGAGCTGTGAGGCAGGTGACTTTCGGTGGTTGTCAGGGCTACTTCACTTTTGTATTTCTGAAGATTTTTCAGGAGTATACGCATTTCCATGTAAAAGACCCAGAGTGAAAACTAATCTCGGAAAGTAATGTTGGATTTAAGGCAGTGTTTTTTCGGTTCAAGTCCCCGACCAGACCTATATATGGAGTGTGGACTGCTACTTGGAGAGGTCCCAGTTCACCTCCTGCCCTGCCGTGCCCTTGAGCAAGGCACCGGACAACCCCCCAACCGTGGGCAGTGGGAGCTGTGCAATAACTGCCCACTGCTCCTACTACTAGGATGGGCTTGCAAAAAAAGGTGTGCTGTGTGCTCTGCATGTGTGACCATTAAAGTGGAAAAGAGACAATAACAATTTCACAATCTTTCCTTAACTGCCCATCTTGGTTTGTAGTGGGATGAATGATGATAATGACATCATATTTTTGTATGGTGATGTGAAATCAGAAAAAGATTCTGATACTGTTCCATTGCTAAATAGAACCCAGGAAAGTGGAGTAGAAGCTGCCAACGAGCTTCTGTTGGGGAAAAAAAATCTTCCAGCTAAAAATCACAAAACTGTAATCTGCTTGGTGTGCCATCTTTAAGTCTCTGCCACTAGAATCCTGATCAATAAGAGTTTAGCAGGTGAGGCAATGCTGATATGATATATTCAGCATTCCTCCACTTTAGTGGGATTGCAGCCTGCAATAAAGTAAAACATAATAATAAAATAAAAACCCTCGACAGCTCCAGAATAAGCCCTGTGGACCGTGGTCAAGACATATTAGTTTGAAGTAATTTTCAAGGAAAAGGAGGATGTGTCCCACTAACATGTTACACACTCTAACTAGGTTTACTTGTGTTATGAGGTAATGCTGGAAAAATTACACAATTACCTAAAGGTGTCAGTACATACAATCATTGTTTTTCTGAATGTAGTTTGAAAGGACTCTTGGTCCACATTGTATATATATGTACAATGTAATACATTACAACACATTGTAAAAGGTTACCAGACAGCTCCAGCAACATCTTTTAACAAGTATAAAGTTAGCCTGTCGATTTACAGGATAATAGAAAATGCATATAAACTAATTATAGAATGTAATATTACTGTTTCACAAGAAGACAAGACCCCAATTATGTATTGAATTGATTCCCACATCAAGTTAGCTGCTAATTCCTTCTCCCTAAATGACTTTGAGGATACATCGAGCCAGTCCTGTAACATTATTGCACATGATGATGTCATTTTACACAATTCTATCATTTCTGTGAGTACAAAAAGGAACATTAATGTCGAAAATGAACTGAGCTCATATAGGTTGGTATGTAGTCTATCCCTGTAGTATTAGTAATGTGAGCTGGGATGCAGCATTAATTGGGCTCCTGGATGACTTTTCTGTATTATTAATTCAACGAGTGGGCAGTAATGGATGTGCCTGTTTGTGTGCCTGTTTATACATTAGTCACGTGCGGTATCTCAGGTGCTGCAGCCTCGATGTTTAACGATATCAACAGAAATTACACATCTTAACACGCTTCTCAAGCGCTCACACTGCCAGTTAATTTGATTGGCATGTTTTTGGCAGGGGGGATTAAAACTTTGAATAACACCTTCTCCTACCCTGTCGGTTTGACTGAGTCATTCCTTCAATAGAAGCTTCAAAGACCATCAGTTAACTGTATGTTACTCTGGATTTTGCCCCATGCTAATCGAGGGAACAGAGCATAGGATATACAGTACAGTTGCAAGAAAAAGTATGTGAACCCTTTGGAATTACCTGGATTTCTACATAAGTTGGTCATAAAATGGAGGAAGCCACTGCTGTCCAGAAAAAACATTGCTGCACGTTTGAAGTTTGCAAAAGAGCACCTGGATGTTCCACAGCACTACTGGCAAAATATTCTGTGAACAGATGAAACCAAAGTTGAGTTGTTTGGAAGGAACACACAACACTATGTGTGGAGAAAAAAAGGCACAGCACACCAACATCAAAACCTTATCCCAACTGTGAAGTATGGTGGAGGGAGCATCATGGTTTGGGACTGCTTTGCTGCCTCAGGGCCTGGACAGATTGCCATCATCGACGGAAAAATGAATTCTCAAGTTTATCAAGACATTTTGCTGGAGAACTTAAGGCCATCTGTCCACCAATTGAAGCTCAACAGAAGATGGGTGATGCAACAGGACAACGAGCCAAAGCACAGAAGTAAATCAACAACAGAATGGCTTCAACAGAAGAAAATACGCCTTCTGGAGTGGCCCAGTCAGAGTCCTGACCTCAACCCAATTGAGATGCTGTGGCATGACCTCAAGAGAGCGATTCACACCAGACATCCCAAGAATATTGCTGAACTGAAACAGTTTTGTAAAGAGGAATGGTCCAAAATTCCTCCTGACCGTTGTGCAGGTCTGATATGCAACTATCGGGAACGTTTGGTTGAGGTTATTGCTGCCAAAGGAGGGTCAACCAGTTATTAAATCCAAGAGTTCACATACTTTTTCCACCCTGCACTGTGAATGTTTACATGGTGTGTTAAATAAAAACATAAAAACATATAATTGTTTGTGTGGTTTTAGCTTAAGCAGACTGTGTTTGTCTATTGTTGTGACTTACAGTAGATGAAGATCAGAACACATTTTATGATCAATTTATGCAGAAATCCAGGTAGTTCCAAAGGGTTCACATACTTTTTCTTGCAATTGTATACATGTTCATGTTCTTCTTCTCTGTGTACAGAGCGGTGCTTGCGTCACTGATGTTTGACCATGTGTGCAGATGACCTTTCAGAGGGCATCCATGCAGCAAAGTTAAGATGGCAGAAACTCATCTGCACATTAACAATCAGCAGCAACATCTCATGGATTTGAATGACTTTGCTGTTTCCTGTAGTGAATAGAAACAAAAATCCTGCCTTTGGAACAACAGTCTGCAGCTGGAGCTTAAAGGGGACTATTGGCAGTATTTCCACACTTCCATAATGAAATACCAACAAGCTTATAAGCCCCTCAGCAAATAAAGTTTGTTATGTGACTTACCTAGGAATCGGTTGACTGATTGGCACAGATGGTGGTTCTTGCGGCGTGACATGTTTACTCTGTTATTCCTTCTTTGTCTTAATTCACTGAACAATCCCCCACTCTGCGACAACTGCAGCGTTTTTTTTTCAACCAAAACTTATTTTGTTAGCGTTTTTCAGGACATTTCAAGCTTTTCTGCTCTCTTTTTGTGCTGCTGTGTGTCACCGTTGTGCAGGTTTAGTCTGCTCACTGTACACAGGAGGATTATGTGCTTTTCCTTGCTTGTCTCCCTGCTCTCACTCTAATCTGCTCCCCGACTCTGCCTCTCCCTCTCCCCTTCTCTCTGCTCGGCCTGTTGTTGCCATGCCACCACATCACACTGTAATCTTATGAGACTTGATGGCCACCCTGATAAGAGTCTGCAGGCTGCGGGGAGACTGTTTATTCACTGGCTGCAAGCTTCTGCTTTCACACCGTGATTATTGACACTAAATTAGCCACAATGTGATGATTGAAGGAGATTTAGCTTTCTTCAGATTTATAATTCAGACACGCAATTGTTGTTGAACTTGTTATTTACCTCAGCTGCAGACCTTGATTTGAAAGAAGCTCTTTCATGACAAATAATAAATAAAAACCAATTCCATTACATTTCCCTATTTGCTGGATCGGCTCTCATTTTATTTTGCTGTTGATGATGTTTGCTGGTAACAGAAACTCATCACACCAATGTTCACCTGTTGTCTTGATATATTAAGTATATTATGCATCTAACAGAACACTGTCAGGTCATAACTGGCTAACTTTTTGCTCTATTTCCTTTCTCTAACAGCAATGCTGTTTTCATAGATTGATTTGTCTGTAATACTGTAAAGCCAATATCAATGACAACACTTGGTGACCATATGTAGAGTTCCATTGACAGTAGGCGACTTTGACTACTCAGAAAAGAGCTATATAAATGTAATGTATTATTAATAGAAGTAGCTAAAAAGCAATTACAATAAAGTGTAAAGGAAAAAATTATCATATGTTTTTTCCAGCTGATCCTACAACAACGGATATTTTATGGAAGTTATGTTAAATGATTGTTGTGAGTTCTCCTACAACAGTTTGACAACACAGTACGTGTTACTAACCCTAACCCTGTATTATCAGTTGGTTAAGTTTTGGTAAAATTACGTATAAGACATGCAGTTATTTTGGAGGGGCCCTTTTATGCTTTTTAGGGGTTCCCTATTCCTGTAGTGTGTTATCCAGGTTTTTGTGCATGTAAATAGTCTGCAAAGGCTACCATCCCAAAGTCCCCTCAGAGGGAGTTTCCCTCCCAAACACTCCCCCCCCCCCCTTGCCTGAAACGCCTCCATTGTAGTCCTTTGTTTTCTTTCACAACAGTGTGACATCACAACGTAACACTCGCGATTCTATTGGCTAGCGCTCCAACACATTGTATCTGTAATGCCAAGGGGACATCTCTAAGCAGTTGACCAATCAGAGCAGACTGGGCTCTTGTTTCAGACAGAGGGTGAAAAGAGGTGCTGCAGCAAAGGCAGTATGATGAAAATAAAACACTTTTTGAACATTAAAGCATGTAAAAATGCAGCAGTATAGGCACAAATTATGAACCTGAACATTTGCTTAATAGGACCCTTTAATTAAATCAATGTTTACTTTTGGTATTGAATGGGACACAGCTTCTATTTCTCCTTAAATTATTACTCATCCATTTATCATACACAACTATGGATACTACATCACCAGTTTTCCTTAGAGGCAGCCCTGCTGGTCAGCTTCCAATTACATGTGCTATAAACAAATGATAGGGAATCACTTTGTAGGAATTAGTACAAACGGTGAATGAGAACAGTCTTATTACTTGAATACTGGCTTTCATTTGTGACTCTACAGAACATCTAAATGGCTTCTCAGTTTCTAATCAATGGAGCCAAAATGTTCTATCAAAGTCAGAAGCAGTAAAACCAAGCAATTACATATTTCAGATGAAAATGGTAGGGTTTTTCAGCCCAAAACAAATTCCTGCAAACAGTTACATTTATTTGAAATATCAGAAAAATCAATATCTCTCGCAGGGTGTGTGTGAGTGGGATTTTGCATGTGTGTTTAGTTTTCCACTGCGCAAATTTTTTAAGTCAGCTGCAAAATGAAAATGAATTACCTTGTTAGGATTTCGTTACTGGCAAACCTTACTACAGTATGACTGAATTGCTTGTTCGATGACATCTTGATGAACCAGCCTGAAGTACAGAGAAAGGAAAGCAATTTTGAAAACAAGTCTACAAAAAATGCAATTGAACAGCCTGCTAGACTAAACACAGTTTGTCATGAAGGATTTATAGCTTGGCTGCTGGTTTAAAATGTGTTTAATGTGGGATCTTTCTGTTGTCCTAATTAGAACTGAATGACCATCGGGCCTCTGGTAGCAGGTTGTGTTGCGTAGCAGGACAGAGGGCTGAAAATCTGGCCGCTACAATTTCATCCATAGTTGAAGCTTAATTAAGATCAGCCAGAAAGCCTGTAAAAACCTGTTAGTGTTTCTGGAGCCTGGCTAAGCTGGTTGGCTAATCTTGTTTTTGGGACCATTATCACATTTCCAGAAGATACTTTATTCTGTATTTTTGTTCCTCATGTAAATGCATTTTACATAAGTGCCTGTGGCTTCAGTAAAAATTTGATGCAGAGGCAGAATTACATCAGACAAGCAGTGTGTCTGCACGAGGACTCACTGTGGCGCCTCCTGCTCCGAGTCTCGTCTGGCAGCGCTGTGTTGTGCTAGGCAGGGCCGGGCTTGGCACTGTGCGCGGGGGGACAGATGGTGTTACATGTGATCTTGTTGGAGGTCCAGAACTGTAGCCCAGCAGGGACCCTGGCAGCTGACGAGCCTGGCCCGGGCCCCTGGGCTTCCAACAGAGCCGGCAACAGGACAGGGCCACCCAGGTGTCAAACCAGACGGACAGACGCCCGCTCCCTCTATCCACCACCACAGCCAGCTGTTTCACCTCTGCTGCTCCTGCACATCAGGAGAGCATTACACAACAAACAGAACATAATAAAACCGCAATAATTCTCATTCACTATAGCAGCATGTAATAGATACTGTTAAATGAAATATTGCAACAGACAGCTTCAGCTCAGAAAATTGTGTGTGTGTGTGGGTGGTTCTACCAAATATGCTTTTTAACTGCGTCCACAATTTTGCGTGCCAGCATTTTAGACAGGACAGGTTTGACGGATGGAGACAAGCTCATAGCCAAAATGCATGGTTTTGTAGCTGCTCGTGTTATTCACAAAGTCCTTGTTGTTGGCGATGCTCTAATCCCGACCAACTCTGTGAGACAGCCGCATGGCTTACCAGGATATGCATCAAGTCATCATAGATCAAGTCACTCTGTCATGGATGGCATTGAAGAAGTAACAAGGGCAAGCGATCGAGTGCCTGGATGCCATGGCAGCAGCTGAAAAATGCATTTATTTTAGCCAAGCTCCGCGACTTTGGGCTGGCTGGTTCTGATGCACTCCGCGGTTAGTCAGCACTCCTGCCGCTCTGCCAGCTCAGCTTTTATTCCGTGCCTTGAAAATTGAGTTTTGCTGGGCCTGTAATGTACTCAAAACTACATCTGCGACTGACTGATAAATCTACGCTTTGTCGCGCCTGAGGGATGGCTGTGAAAGTGAATATTCACCATGCCATGTGCCGTGTTGAGAGGAAGGTCACTTTAGATTTGCTTTAGCTCACCGAGGAACCTCTGCTCAGGGTGAAGACAAAAATACCATTCTGTCTCAGATTGGGTATTTTCTTAAGCTTTCTTTGTTCAGTAACATGACAGATTCCTGGAGTGTTTGTTCCACTGCGTTGTCTCCTGCTGCCTCACTACACTGTGAGGGGAAAAAAACACTGCTCCTGTTGCGATGTGTCAACAATATCTATTATTTGCTAAGAGAATGGCTTTATGTCCACAGAGCGGTAATTGTGTATATGTTGCGTATAAAGGTGTCTCGATAAATACCACAAGAAGACAGATCTTTATTGCAGAGCAGCAGTCGGGGTATGACACTCCGAAGACCAATTTCAGACTGTTAACAAGGCTTGGACCAGAAATACCTCTCAGCAAAAATGTCATACCTCCCTTTCTACACCTCCCTACTTCTCCCTCTCAGCTCTCCTGTGGACTTTCCACAAATTGTAGTTCCTCTCTTTCAATTTTTCGAGCGTGTTGCGTGGTTCCACAATGTGCTGCCCCTGGGGGAATCACGGGGAGGCAGGAGCAGCGGCCCGGGCCAGGTCCGCAGAGAGCTGATAACCTTTCAGTGTTGCTTTAGCACACTGTGTAAAGAACAATCAGAGCTTATCAGCATCGACTACAGGCGAATGCTAATTCAATGTCATGCAGACAGACTGCAGACTCTGCAGAGGGAAAATGAGAGCAGCTCTTGCGTTCACTCTGCCACCCGGATTCCTCCAGCAGACACAAGTTTTAGTAATCTGAAGATTGTTGGCTTTGTATTGCCTTTCAAATATGTGATCCACCTTTCTAATCTACATATAGAACTATAAATGAATCATGCCATAATAATTTGCGCACTAGAATGAACAGAATACAGGATTAAAGACTGTTATTTTTATTTAATTTGACAGCAACAAATGATTAGGAATACACATTAAAAAACTCATTTCATTTTGGCGGAGATGTTGACACCTGCCGGGCTCTGTACATGTTCATATCTAAATCTTAAAATTCAAACATTGATAATTGAACATTTTCGGTCATTGTCACATGGGTGTAGTTTATTGTATTTCTGGCTCCTGTTGTGTGTCGTGGGTTTTGGAAGGACAATGAAACTTAACTTTAGTACAGACTTTTATTATTGATACTCGTAACACCTATAGCCATGTGTAATCTCTTTTTAAGGAGTTCAGTCACTATATCGCCATTAATGGTACGTTAACATCTTCATTTTGCATCCAATGAAGGAGTTTTGATTCTTTCTCATTTCCTCTTCTCCTTACTGACCCTGACATTTACTCTTCTTAAAAAGTACGTAATTTATATCTATATAATAAATGTTTTTATTTAATCCAATACTTTTGTAAATGTATAATTCATATAACATTGGAAATAGAAATACATGATCATTAGCAAAAAAATGAACATTTCATGCAATCGTCTGTACGAATTCATTGCAATAACAATAACAGAAAAACTGAAAAGAAAAAAACTTTTAAAACCCATTACTTGTAAGGTGTCTCTGGCTTTTACAGCCGTTGTTGCTAACCAACAATGGACCTGCACCTTTGCTATTCCTGCTATGTAACTCTATTGACCTTACAAGCTTCAAGAGGAGAGATGCTCAGGATTCTTTTGACTTACTGCACAATATACAGTAAGTGGCCTCGATGGTGAAAGCCAGCATCCAACGACTCGAAAACCATGCAGGTAAACTATTTGGTACATCGTCCATCGAGTGGAGCATGGCGAACAAATGTTCTTTGCTGCTTAATGAAATAAAATCAAGCATTATCATGTAAAATGCTTCATCTTACTTTTAACCTTTTACATGTGTATAACATACACCTGAACTGAAAATGGAAGTAAAATGTCTGGAACAAAAAAACACGATCTTTCTGTGCAGCTGCAGTGAAACTAGCATTATGAGAGAGTAATTTATGGACAGCCAGCTGGTCTGTAAAGGTTACAACTACAGGCAATTCCGACACAGTGGTTAAACAAGAGCCTAATTAAAAGTCTACAGGCTTGTAGATCCCAACATATGAAGATGCTTTTCTGTCTGGTGAGCATAAAATGGACAGTTTTGTAGTATGTGCCAGAAAATGTTGACATTTGGAAGTTTCTCTCTGGATCTGTGAATCTGTCGGTCTAATTTGCCCTGTTGTCTCTCGCCCTCTCAGCGCGGATCGTGCGGAGCCGTCAGTGGTGTGAGATGGCCCCCTGCCTGGAGGGGGAGGTCTGCAGCCTCCTGTTCAACCGCTCCGGCTGGACCTGCACCAGAGGCAGCGGGCGCATCAAGACTGTCACGGTAATGTACAAGACATGACATTAATATAGGCCATATGCACTTAACAGCATCACGTCGGCGGTTCAGCACGGGTAACCCCCCCCCCCCCCCCCCCCCACCTGTAAGCTGAGTGAGTGTGAAGCAAAGGCTAGAGGCAGAAGGTTTCATGGACCGCCTCATTACTGGATCTCAAAGTGTACAAATGTCTCCCTAAAGGTTCACTGCTACAATACTACTAATTACATCCACAAATTAACCGTGCAACACCCCATCGGTTCAAACTAAGGGCAACCAAACTTCTGGGTATAACTTCCTCAGTACTACAAAGTGTTATGAAAATATGCTTTAATAGGTTTAACCAACCATTTACTGTTTTTGCTCTGCAGAAAAGCTGCTAAGGAGCTCTGCCAATATATCGTTGACAAAATCCATACCAAACCATTCTGGTTTCCAAACTTCAACTTTGTTTTTAGCTTCTATATCATGAAATATATTTTACCAAGTAACCCTGAATACTAGGCCAAAAATAACTGCCTCTTTCTAGGAATTAAAAGGTCCCCTAACACTAATGGACCTCCGCAAATCCCCTTCATATTGTAGAAAAATTATTTGGGTACCTTGGCAGTTGATTTTTCTTTTTACAAAATGTGATGGGTTTATTATTGGCTCATATTTAACCTTTCCACCAAGTATCAAGAAATACATGTAGTCTTTGTTCCGTTATCCTGACAAACATACGAATCAACAAACCAAACAGAAAACATAACTTTATTGGCGGAGGCGAATTGCAGTATCTCATCCCAAACAAAAAAATAATAATTTGAAAGCTTTCCTTGCAGAACCTCTTTAAGGCCAAGTCACATCAAATACAGCTTGATCCCTAGCTATTGCTATTGGGGATCATATAAACAACTTGAAGGGTATTCAGAGAATGCAGACCTCTGCAAAGGCCAAATGTCTTATCTAGCTATTCTACAAAAGTGAAAGATGATGTGTATATCCGACCTTTGATTCTGTAGACAAATAAACCCAAAACAGTAGCTTCTTGGCACAAGTAACAAGCAGTAGCTAGGCAACATGCTTGAGCAGTTTAACCAAAAGGAAGAAGTTCAGCCGCTTCTCCCCTTTGATTCCATGTTGATTCACCTAACAAAACTAACGTGGGTGGGCAATTATCAGATGTTTTACTTGAAACTTACTTTAATGCTAACACTGACAAATTGTTGTTTCAAATATGAATGAATGATGATTCAATAATTTGCTCAAACAAGAGATTAGACGTTCGAGGTATCAGTGTCGTGCTGAGAACAAAAATAGCCTGTGACCTCTCCCTGACTTTGTGAGAGATTTAAATTAATACAAAACATGTTACATATTTAAAGCCTTCAATATGGTGTCATCTGGTCCTCTGTGGGCTCCTCTCCTCTCACAATGCAACATGCACTCATTGCCTCAGAGCTGCCAATGCTGCAGTGCTGACTGAGGCTTCGCTCTGTGATGAACTCTTACACCATTTACAATGAGCACAAAGCCAGTGAAGTTAAGATTAACATGATCTGTTTGTCTTTTGTGCCATTATAAAGAAAGAGTCATTATGAGTGCTCGAAGCCCATCTGAGAAAAAATAGGTCTGAATGTGACATCATGAAACATTATGTTCTCTGCAGGCTAGTTGACCATCATCCTCCAATTATCCGACATACGTTTGCAATGTCCGCTAAACATAAATATACTATCTTTACAGTTCTACTGGCCTTATCCCTTAAAAGTGTAATGTGTACGATTTTACACATCGCGAATTATACTTTTAGACAGTAATAAACGATGTCTCATTGTTGTTTCAAAGGGGAGCTACTGTAATGAGCATGCTAACTAGCTAGCCCCGATCCATCCTGTCTTGAAATATCACGTTTTCCTCAAGAGGAAATAGTGAGCAGCAGCTTCCCTGACAGGTTGTCAATAATATACTATATCCTTATTCTGTGTACAGCTTGACACATATTGTCAGATTTTTTTACTAAACTCCGACACCTAGCCACACGATGGACCAGAAAAAGTTGCATGTCATTTACTCCACTTTGGATTCAGTCCAACAAACAGACTACCTGCTTGCTAATGTTCACTATAGGCCGGAGACACAATTCATCAATAAGATAGCAATGATATAAAAACCAGTTCTGTCAAATTATTTCGTATTCTTGCCCTATTGTTAGTAGGCCTATCTAGCGTATTTTATTTCCATTTTATGGAACATTTAGATTGTATGGACCCAGTAGTACAGCTGTCCTCTATTTCTTTGGAGCAGGTGGCTGGGCACTACTCATTGCTCCTTTAACTGGCTTCACTAGTATTTGTATGTATACAGTATGTTTCCGTTCAGCAGTCGCCAGCCTGTTTCGATACCGGTCTAAACTCTTGTCCGTTGAGGGATGTAATTTGCAGAGACAGGGTGAGTGAAACAGCACAATACAGCATGTTGATGTCAGCAAGAGATGACAGGACGGAGCGAGCAGGAGAGACTGCTGTTCTCATAGTCAGGTACACAAGTCCAAAGGTCAAGCAGTGACTGGATCTCTTGATTTTCTCTCTATTTCTTTTATCCTCCTCACTTGCTGATCTCTCTCATCCCGCTCCCCTGCTCTCCTCCGTCCAGCAGCCCTGGGCAGCTGCGTCACATTTCATGCACGCATTCCCCATCGTGCTTTAATCTTCCCTGACAGCAGGCTTAGGTTGGTGTTTTGCCTTTGTACATACATTAACAAAAACAAATGCAGATTACGTGTTCCGATCATAGACTGTATATATAAAGGTTCCGATGCATATTCTTAATTAGCTGTTGCAGGGGAGAGTTTTAATGCATAAGTGATGCTGGAGAAGGAGGGATAGGCAGGATTTGGCAGCAGAAGAGAGCAGGGATCCAACGGTATTTTGTTGTAAAACCTGAAATGGGAGGAAAGCACATTGTGGAAGATAAATGAAAATGAGAAATCTATAAAATGTATTGATCGGCTTCAGCGTGGCGAGAAGAGAGGGATCGGGATAGAGGGCCAGGCTGAATCTCAGACACTGGCCAACCTCTGTGCAAGTGTCTGAGCATACAGAGGGAGTTTTAATTGTGAGAGAATTTTCCTTCACATGTTCATAATCCTATTATATAGGAGTATTCTTTGTGACTATATGCGCCTGTGAAAGCTGATAGTGGCTGCACTCATTATTCATGCAGCTGCGAGTAGGATTGACGTAGGTTGAGTTTGACACTGAAATAAACGGACAAAATGTACTTGATAGTAGACCATGCATCTAATATAACATATTATACTGCTATTATCAATTAAACATAGGATGCAATAGCTTATTATCAAATATAAATCCAGTAATAAATTATGGCTTATAACATCTATTGAAACAAATTCTTACCCACAAAATGATCATTCTTGTGCTGTTGATATTCTGGCCCCTGCTTACTTAAATTCATCAAGACTGTTCTATGTTTTTATCTTCCTTAACTGTGGAGGCAGGCAAGAATGCTTTTTACTATAATTCCACTTTTCATGAGGTGATTTACTAATGAACAAATTACAATTTTGTTGTTTAACTTAAGCTTTCAATAATTGTAATGTAACTAAACATATCCTAATTAAAATCAGTTATTGACTGGCAGCTTAATTAATGCTCACAACCTAAAGCTCCAACCTGACAATGAGACGTTGATCAAGTGAAAAAAAAGGATGTCGCCTACTCATGTTAACACCTTGTCTTTCCCAAGCTAATTCAGGTATAAAATCCATTAAAAAGTATACATTTTTGAAAGTTCAGCTGGAAAAAATGAAACAGTAGACATCAAGTTAAAAGAAGTTCAGACTTTGAAAACATCTGAACATATTATTTAGTATAAGAAGAGAGATGAAAAGATTTGCTTGTACAAACAGCATTTCCTAATGTAGCAGCCATGGTTTTATACTGTATGTATCTTCCAGTGCAGGGATGGGTAAATGGCGGCCTCTTTTTGCAGCCCTCAGATTAATTTATAGACAACGTAATTAATAATAAAAGTACTGTAGTACTGATACCGTCCACTAGACTCCTAGTTACGTCGCGAGCTGCGTACATGATTTCGTTAGGCAGCCAAATACCGCGAAATAATCTGTGACGCGTTTGTGTGTATTGTGTTTGTTTCCCGGGAAACACTCACAAGAAAAAAACGGCAGTTATGCCTGATGTGACGTTAAGTTACCGCTTATAATTATGCCATTACAAGCTTCAAAGTTGTATTTATCATCTGAATTTGGCGAAACAAGTTTAATATTCTGAAAACCAAGACTTTGTTTATTTGAAATCAGATGAAAACAAACTGTCACGGACCCTGCCGTGTTATCTATGATTACTATACGCTTTTCTTAATTTGTTAATAATTACATACAATACATGGAATTTGTGTGTGTGTGTGTTCCAAGTGAAGCTGCAGCCCCCTAGTGGCCAGTACATACATTATGTGGCCCCCACCACCATCCAAGTTGCCCATGTTCATTGACATTTTAGAATCTTTCAGGGAACATCCTCTAATAAGCTCACTAAACAAATATCAGTTCACGGAAATTGTATTTAATGTTTACAAGTGGCATGTTTTTATTGAACAGGTTATTTAACAGGGAAATAAAAACATTTTAAAACCATTGGAAAGCACGGAAACTGTGTGTGCATTAAGATTAACCATTAAGATGACAAAAACATGAAGTCATCATGAACACTAACCCAGACGTTAGTTGTCTAACTTGAACCTAAGACACTTGTAGCCTGTCTCTCCTGACGCACAATAAGGGAAATGTCAACATAGGCACCTCAACCA
Organism: Notothenia rossii; assembly: GCF_949606895.1. Lineage (NCBI taxonomy): Eukaryota > Metazoa > Chordata > Actinopteri > Perciformes > Nototheniidae > Notothenia > Notothenia rossii. The sequence goes on along the minus strand of NC_136902.1, from coordinate 30,052,927 downwards.
GCACTCTGCTGTTCCTCAGCGCCTCTCCCCCTCCCTCCCGCAGAAACTATGTATGAAAAGCGTATACTGATAACACGGCAGGGTCCGTGACAGTTTGTTTCATCTTTTCAAATAAACAAAGTTTTGGTTTTGTTTTTTCGTCTGTACGCAGCTCGCGACGTAACCAAGAGTCTAGTGGACGGTATCAGTACTACAAGTAAAAAAATAAATAATAATTATTATTATTTTTATTAAATATGTTGTTTATAAATTAATCTGAGGGCCGCAAAAAGAGGAGGTGGGGCCCCCGGGCCGCCATTTGCCCATCCCTGATTTACATGCACAAAAACCTATATAACACACAGGAAAGGGAAAACCCCAAAAAAGCCAAATAGGTGATTTTTAATGCATTACATTACATTGTATTTAGCTGACTCTTTTATCCAAAGCGACTTACAATAAGTACATTCGACCAGGAAGATACAACCTTGAAGAAAACAGAATCATATAAGTACATCAGGTTTCAGAGAGCCAAACATTTCAAGTGCTACTCAACTGGCTATAGATAAGTCAGTCCTTTATTAGTATATAAGTGCTCTGTTAGCAGTTCTTTGTTAGTAATTCTATCGCTCGAACGCTGACTCATACATCTTGAAAACAACTAGTTTCCATTACATTTTCTTTAAATGTTCACACTCCTTTTTAAGGGTGATTCAGTGTTGTTGTTGACCCCCTCTAGTGACCTAGTCTAAAATGTTATAGGAAATATAAAAATGTAAAAGACAGGCTGCCATGAGATTTGCCAAGCGCTGTTTTTTCTCCTCAGACGAGAAACTCTTTGCATTTCAGAGACAGCATGAGCCAGCCACCCTCAGGCCATAAACACAAACTTTGCACACCAGGAATCAAAAAATCAAATAGGCAGATTTCCATGATTTTGATGAAGCACAGTCATGCCAGCAATGGGATGAAACCCTCTGATTTGAACAGCCCCATGACCTTTTTTCCATCATCACAGACTTCATTTTATGCGGCTGTTATGGACCGAGACACAGGACGTAAGACCCAAAAGCAGGACTTGAAGACAGTTGTCCAAAAATATAATGTTCTTCAATAACAAAACTTAAATCGTAATTTCAAAAAATAGAAAGCAGTTAAATAGCCAAAGCTAAGTTGTACAGCAACACAACAACTGACTTGGCAAAAGGTCTAAATCTCAAGGTAGGTATCAGGAGTCAAAAAGGCCCAGGATCTCACGACATGAAACATAACAAACTGACAAAGGAACAAAGAGACACCAGGGCTATATATAAGTGAGGGGGATGGGCACAGGTGAAAACAATCAGGGCAGGGCCATGCAATCTCAAGGGCGGGAAACACACAAAGGCAGGAAATGTGGGATCTGGAATGAGAGGAAAGATTACTTTCAAAATAAAAACAGGATCAAAAACACAAAACTAGAGTAAAAACATAACTAAACCTAACATATCTGTCGTGTCACAACATTACCCCCCCCCCCTTTAGGGACGTCTCCTGACGGCCCAGGCAGATTAGGATGTTGCCTGTAGAAATCCCTGATCAACTCCTGATCCACAACGTAGCGAGAAGGAATCCACATTTTTGAAGATAAAACTAATATTTGAGTACCTAATGATGAAGAGAACTCTGAACGTGAGTCAAGCTATAAGCTTGTTTTTTTACATGGAGGATGAGGAAGACCGTTCATATATAAAAACGCCTATGGATACACCTGCTTTTTGTTCATATATTGTGTATAGAGGTTCAAGCTACCTCAATCAAACGTTTACATTATCATATAGACATGCCAGCTATATATTTGTTAGCTTTCAAAATGTTTCGTTATGAATGCGGAATAGCCTAAACTCTCTAAAATGACCAGTGCATTCAAAACATTGCTGTGTTTGCCTGTAGTGGCTTGCTTGCAGAATATTATAACAAATGTCTTAATAGAAACACCAACCAGTAGATTTACCTCATCTCACTCCACCAAACAAATAAACCCACTGTAGTCCTTTTCCACCTGCAACTCTTCCTCAACAAACCGCCCCTCCCCCCAAACCACCTCATCTGTGTGTGCAGCTCACGATGGCACTGCCAGGTCACACACTCCAGCCTAACCTGCTAATGGAGTTTGCATATGCAACCCGCTCTCGGATGCCAGCTAGCCATTAATATGAATCACTTTCTAGAGGCCCCCCCCCCCCCCCCAAACAAGCGGGCAATTTGTCTTCACTAGTGAGCCGCTGAAAGGTCTACATATGATATTCTCCGAGGTGGAAAGCTCAATCCGGGAGGGGCGGGGATGTTATGAGGTTGGTTTCATACACTTGACAGGAGGGGGTGTGGATGTGAATGTTTAGGTTACACAAGAGCACAGTTGGGTGGGTGGGTGTGTGTGTGTGTGTGTGTGTGTGTGTGTGTGTGTGTGTGTGTGTGTGTGTGTGTGTGTGTGTGTGTGTGTGTGTGTCAATGTACGGTGGGTGGAAATGGCCGCGAGGTGGAAAATTGACAAGACAGACAGACTGAGTTCAGGGCAGTTCAGGCGAGCAAGATTTTCAAAAGTATAAGCACTTTATTTGATTATATTCAGACTGCTGTTTCATATGCGCGCTATCCTTCAGACAACACTAAACAGTTGCAGCCAGGAAATAAATCTTCCTACTCCCACACAACAAATGCTCAGCTAGTGTGTGGCCTGGAGAGAAAGAAACAGAACAGTTTTTGAGCAGAGTTGTGAAATAAAAAAACACAGATACAGATGTATACACACACCGGACCCAGTAGGTCAGAAAGACTTCCACCATTTATTTATTGTTTTGCTCTGCAGGCCCTCCTCCAGCTATGTGCTCTTTGTTCAATCATCAGCCAGGGTGAAGAGCTAGCGGTGTGTGTAGGCCATTTGAAAGGATGCCATATGACAACAAATCTTGATTTGTACAAAAAAATAAGATGTTAAAGCAGTACCTTTTCTGAGAAGGAAAAAAAAGTGGAAAGAAAATGTGAAGCAAGCAAAAAGCAAATCTGATTAAGGGAGTACTATTTGGCATGAGTTTTGTGTTTGGAGCAAAGTACATGTTAAGACAATGAATACAATATAAAAGTTTAAAAAAGAAAGACATTTTGAAGCAGACGGGTCAAACAAACAGAAAATGTTGATTTAGGACAACACAAATGTTCCTGTCCCATTATGAAGGAGTTATGAAATGTTTCTCACCTCTTTCATAAGAGGTGAGAAAGCTCCACAGTGTGGTTATGTAACTCTCGCTAGCACCTCCATTATAAAGGCTTCAATGTCTACGACAAACAAGCAGACCAGCCAAGTCTTGTGTCGCCATGGTCACTGCCGTGCTGGCAACCCATCTGACCAGAGACAGACTTCTAATGAGCTCGCTCCTCGCAGGCTACACACTCGCAGGCTCTGTCGGCTGTGTGTGTGTGTGTGTGTGTGTGTGTGTGTGTGTTTGTGTGGGTGTGTGTTTGTGTGCGTGCGTGCATGTCCTTGAAAACAATAGATCAGTTGGACAGCGCAGAAGACGGTTTCTGGTTGGCTTGGAGTCATTAGTGTAAATGATGTATCTGCACTGTATCTGCCAAACAGAAGTATATATAGCTTTTTCAATATGCTGCTAAATATGATGCGAGAACTATCGCAATTCTCATACATATTGCTCATACAGTATGCTGCTGATGCAACACAAGCAGTTTAGACCAAATACAATATAAGTGAACCAGGAACAGAGAACCTTTGCTATGCTGAAATATTAACTTCGCTGCTCTGTCTCTATTGGGGAATCTTATGTTGTGTGATGTTTGTGACGGAGCCGCTTCATCCAAAAACAGCACTCCGGTTAGAGAGTAGACGCGGAGACAGGAAATACAGTCTTTGGACTTTATTTCAGCTTGAATGCTTCTTACAACAGCTGTAGCAGTATTGAATGATGAATTAATGGTTGAATGGAGATTGATGAATGAATGTACAGTAGGGCCTGGCTCATTTCGTGGCATCTGCAGGCAGTGGCAAGTACTTCCGGCATCTGCCACAGAGGCCGCTACTCCGTGGTATCTGTGGCAAGTATATGCCACAGATGCCACAACTTGCCGTGGCAAGTATATGCCAAAACCATGCCACAACTTGCCGTGGCAAGTATATGCCACAACTTAGATATGCCACAACTTGCCGTAGCAAGTATATGTCACAACTTGCCGTGGCAAGTAAATGCCACAAGTTAAGAGTTAAGAGAAGGTTTACGGTAGCTGCCACTCGCCTTCCGTGGCAAATGCTGATATTTAAACCCGTATTTATCGCGTAAAATGTCGCTGTTTTGGCATGACTTTATCGGACTGATCTGTACACAAGACTGATGATCTGTTACTGATGGTCCGATCTCTATTTTTCAAAAAGATTAAACATTACTGTATATGTTCTATAGATTTTACTTGGAGAACGTGGTTTGTTAAAATAAATAAACGTGCTATTTGTATGATAATACTCAAGATATATTATTAGTAAGTTGACATAAAGATCTAACATTGTTGACCAGAGGTGGGACATAGGCTAACTTGTATACTCAAGTAGCCTACTGTACTTGTGATTTAGAAATAGCCTACTTGTGCTTTAGTTGAGTATGTAAATGGTATGTTACGTAGTAGGCTTACCCCACGACTCAGCGTTCTGTCAAGAACTCGAACAATATAAATTGTTCGCCAGTTTCAAAACGCAATAAAAGGGTGGATAAAAAAGCATGCATTGTGTCTTGATTTGTAATATACTGTCATGATTGTCTTAACGGAATAACATGGTTTGTTTAGATCCACTGATATCAATATCTAATAAGAATAATCTGAAGCATTTAAATAAAAATGTTCAATCAGAATGAAAATATTAAACAACAAAACAGATACAATGACATTAATCTGTTTATTAACAATGAAAATAATACAAATTAAGTACATATGCCTGGATTTAAAATAACACATTTATACATGTGTACAATCAAATATAACTGTCCTTTGCCTCATTTATAAAATATAAATCTTAGCATCTCACTAGCAGTGGCAACTGCAATCAGTTACAGCTGCCCTAAGTCTTTAGCCAAGTCTAATAACACCATTGTACACGTTGCTGTGTCAATACAGATATTTATTTTTTAACTATTTGTCTTTACTAGGAACAATACACATGGTTATCGTAGCAAGCAGTGGAAACTCCCCTCAAGAAGCGACAATTGCCAAGGGCTTGCGTTGCAACGCTCACTTGCCAATATTTCTTTTTTTATTACAATATAGGCCTATGTTTAGCCTACTATCATAGATATAGCACGCTTGCTTATTTTAGCAAACCACGTAGGCTATTCCAAGTAAAATTGAATATAAATGATAATTTATTATCTTTTTGAAAAATAGAGATCGCACATCAGTCCTGTGTACAGATCAGTCCGATAAAGTCATGCCTAAACAGCGACATTTTACACGATAAATACGAGTTTAAATATCAGCATTTGCCACGGAAGGCGAGTGGCAGCTACCGTAAAACTTCTCTTAACTCTGGCATCTTGTGGCAACTCCCGTTCAGCATGCGCAAATGCCACGGCAAGTTGTGGCATATACTTGCCACGGCAAGTTGTGGCATATGCTTGCCACGGCAAGTTGTGGCATATACTTGCCACGGCAAGTTGTGGCATCTGTGGCGTATACTTCCCACTGATGCCACAGAGTAGTGTGGCCTCTGTGGGAGATGCCACAAATGCCAAGGCACACGCCACGGCGAGTCGTGGCAACACTCATTGTGTTCTAGTATGATAAATTAAATAACATTGTACCTTGAAAATCAATGCATTCGTTCATTTGACACGTTGGTGGTTTTAGGTAGGCTATACAGCGACCCCTGGCGGTTCTAGTGTGAAGTAAAAGTAGAAGTAGCCAACCTAAATGTTGGAACACTCTGTTACAATTAAAAGTCATGCATTAAAATGTTACTCAAGTAAAAGCGCAAAATGATTAGCATAACAATATACTTAAAGTGCATATTACATGTTTTCATTATAATGATTGATCATGAAAGTGTTCTCAAAGCTGGTAAAGGTGCAGCTAGTTTTAATGACTTTGTATACTGTAGTAGGGTATCTTGTGAATTTACTCCAGGAGTAACTATAAAGTCTGATTTAAGACTTGATTATATGTATCATCATTAATCAGAATCTGTAGTAAGTAACTAAAGGTAGCGTATTAAATAAATGTAGGGGAGTAGGCTACAATTACACAATTTACCTCTGAATTGTAGTGGGGTAAGTAGCCTACTACGTAACATACCATTTACATACTCAACTAAAGTACAAGTAGGCTATTTCTAAATCACAAGTACAGTACTTGAGTATACAAGTTAGCCTATTTCCCACCTCTGGTCAACAATGTTAGATCTTTATGTCAACTTACTAATAATATATCTTGAGTATTATCATAAAAATATCACGTTTATTTATTTTAACAAACCACGTTCTCCAAGTAAAATCTATAGAACATATCATGTTTAATCTTTTTGAAAAATATGATCGGACCATCAGTCTTGTGTACAGATCAGTCCGATAAAGTCATGCCAAAACAGCGACATTTTACGCGATAAATACGGGTTTAAATATCAGCATTTGCCACGGAAGGCGAGTGGCAGATACCGTAAACCTTCTCTTAACTCTTAACTTGTGGCATTTACTTGCCACGGCAAGTTGTGGCATATATTTGCCACGGCAAGTTGTGGCATATATAAGTCGTGGCATATACTTGCCACGGCAAGTTGTGGCATCTGTGGCATATACTTGCCACATATACCACATCTGTGGCATATACTTGCCACAGATACCACGGAGTAGCGGCCTCCGTGGCAGATGCCGGAAGTACTTGCCACTGTCCGCAGATGCCACGAAATGCGCTTGCTGTCTCTCTGAATGTAGAATGATTGAATGGTTTCTGCAAAATACACAGAAATAGAAATAAGGTTCACATTACAATAACTAACCAGACTCTGGTTATTAATAATAAGCAACAGCAATTCTAATTGATGCTAAAACACATTAGACACGTTGCAAACACACACATGGCTAATCAAGGCTAAGTTAGCATCTCATCCACACACTATCACTGAATAGCTTAACTTAGCTAACTAGCTAGCGGTAGCATTAGCTCAATTTCTGAACAGCATAACAGATAAAAACGGGACATCAATAGACTAATTAACACACTGACTCAGCATGACACTATGCATACAATCTCATAACATTACCAACACTAAAGATCTGCATATATGCTCACATTCTTCACGAACGCATTAATTTCCTGTCATCAAACGCACATGGGTAAACAGCTCGAGGACCCGCAGCTGCGCTACTTAGCTGTCCCCAAATGTGCCTGACTAAAAAACACAAACGATACAACGCAGACCAAAGAAAACAAGGCGAATTTACAACAGTCTCTGTAAAAGAATGCTCCGATGTTATATGAATCCACTACTAGTGGTTCATACAGGCTTCACGTGTGCATGGGTGGTTCTTGGAGGGGGCTAACCTGGGCCAGACCCCTTTGAACATTGAGCTCCCTGTGGCCCCCCTCCAAAAGAAGAGTCGATGTATGATAATACCATTTGTGATTGTGTTGCAGCAAAGATTGTGCTATATATTGAGGCAAAGATAATGTCCCGCATTAAATGTGCCCCTCTCATTAAATAACTGGCGCCAGCACGGCCCCCTAATATATTTGGCCCCATTTGTGACAGTAAATGGCATTTCACACATCATTTTGTACATAATACATGTTTTGATTAACTATAAGGTTAGTTATGTTTAGTTTTCAGGGTATTTTGTCAATGTTATTTGATGATGTGTTAGTATATTTGAAATACTTTCTGTCTTGTGTCTAGGTGCCTATTTTCAAGTTTCGTATAGCTTATGGGGGGTGTCCCATTTCCAATATTGCCACATCTCCACAGCTCTTAACCTTTAAGGTTTCTGTATCCTGAGGGATACAATAACAGTGTAATAACGATGTAATATTTGTGTTACATTGGTTTAACATGTGTCTAATAACAGGCTCTTATGTGTGTTACAACGTTGTAACATGGATATAATATGGGTGTAATATGGTTGAATTAATGGTGTAACAAGGTTATGAAATAGTGGTGTAATAATGTGTAATATTGGTATAATAACAGTGTAATTTGTGTGTAATGTAGAAAATAGCTTTTAATTTTCCCAAATATTTATATCTGAATGCCCATTTAAGGGCCAAAACAACCTGTTATCATCGTGGATAAAATAATCCTCCAGTTGTACATTTTTTTCAATAGACAATCAGGTTAATCTGATTTAATTTTTTTACAGATTCCACCAAAGCTACATTATCCTTCCAGCTCATCCCGCGAACAATACATAATGACAATATTACTCAAGAGGTCCCTCAGTGCCCTTCTGGCTTTCAGCCTAATTCACATTTGCATTAGCCTGTATGTGATTTTGCTCTTATCTTTTATCTTTACAATGTATGTTGTTAGGTTATGTACATTGCTTTTTGTTCTTACAGCTCTTGTATCTGAAGAGCTGGCTTCTGAACCTCTTTACATTTATATTCTCACTGGGATGCCATCTTTAGATGAAGGGGGTCCATGATAGTGGAATCCTTCTCATTTGACAATGTGATCAGCAGCATTCATTAAGACGAGAACAACATAATACCAAGAGACCTAAAGTATAGGATTTCTTGAATGGAAAGGTTCAAAAGGTAAAAATGGGCAGTTAGTTAAAGGAAGTGTTACAATGGTTTTGTTTCAAACACAGCAGAGAGCTGAAAATCTGAGAAATGTTTGCGTCTCCAACATGAATTTGGAAAAAAATAAGCCAGAGCAATTTCAAATATTAGATATGCTCGCTGTACACAGTGTCCTTCAATGCTCTGCTGGCTTTCAGACTCTTTCATTTATGAAAATATTTAATTCTGCGCACCAGCAAGTACAATTCTTATATTATAATTACTATTTCATCAATGTTGGGATAAAAGAAATTCAAGCCAAGAAGAGAGATGCAAATCTGCAATTAACTGAGAATTCCATTTTTGTTCATTCTTAATGTAATGACTTGAATGCACCACCATTCTGTCTGATACATCAGACAAAAGAGCACAAGTCCAGCGTTTATGTTGAACTGGCTCACCTCCAGGCTTTCACTCGCTGACGGTGCTCCTGTCATATCGCATGTGACAGCCTCTCTCCAGCTCCGCAGGGATAACATATTGTAGCTTCGCCTTTGGATGTACATTTATTAAATGACTGACGTTCGAACGCAAACCCCGGAATGACACAGAGGTTACGCCTGATAAGCAAATGTACTCGGTTTCATTTAAAGGTCTTCTATTTATCAAGCAGAAAAAAGAGGGATGCACTCATTTGGTTTCGGCTCATGTGTTTGTCAGATGCTGCCGCGCGGTCATCCGTCTTGGGGTGATAGCTTGTGGACTGATGCAGAAAATGTATTGAAAGATAGAGATGTTGAGAAAGAGGGAAAATCCAGCTTCCCCTGTTTTCATTGGTGTTATCATACAGTAGGTGTTACATGCATGGAGCCTAGTGATTTACAGTGTCTTCCTCTGGGGCTCATTCGCAGCACATAAAAGAAGCAACATATTGTTTTTGTTTCCTGCCATCATCTATTCAAATACTTTTTTCTTCAGCTTGCCTTCCTCCACCTTTTTCGCCTCTGTGTCTGAGACCCAGTGAACGCGGTACCTTCTGCTGTCACTTTCCCCCGCTCCCTTTTCTGAAGTTCTGTCATTGGCAGGCTTCGAACTGCCATGTGAGTTTTACCCCGCACAATGCTCGTCTCCAGAGCTTCGCCTAGTGGGAAATCGTCAGAGCCATAGGCCACGTTTCTTGTACCCTGTATAATGCAGGAAGCCTGTCAATGGATTGGACACATTCGAACATGCTCAACATCGTCCCTTTCCATTGTTTAGTACTGCTACCTTCAATCCAGCCAGCCACCACCTGCCTTTTTGTCCCATTTATGATGCCGCTGTCACTCTAAAAACATACTGTATATATCCAGCGATATAAAGCTATATATAATTGTATGCTTATAATATAATACATATATACTCTGCATAATGAGCATTGCATTTTGCATATTTATTGACATGTTGCTGATAACAGTTTAATTTAAAATGACAATAGCAGGGATAATGTATGATTTTTGCCACCAATCATTTACACTTTACATTACAGCTAACCATTTGAAAAAACTATCCCACTGTTTTTTTCACATTTGATTGGTAGCGTTTCTCTGCATTCTAGGCATATTATCTTTTCCATTATTTTCTGTTGGTACAAAAATCAAGAAGCAGATTTGTGCCACTTGTTTGATTTATGTTGTTCAATGAACATCAAGTTGTCATAGATTTGTTATTGTCAAAGTGAAGTTGTTTTTTAGGGAAGCTCAATTATGCTTTTTGGATTTAGTCTGCACTTAACATGCATCATCATGCAGCAGCAACAATAACATTTGCAGACAAATGTGTTTTTTTTAAGAGCCTGCTTTTTGATATTCAAACTGCATAGACATGATTGCAAACTAATGTTAGTCTGAAACAAAAACATCCTAAACAGAACGAAAATGATACATGTCTTATATTTAAAGCTGCACTACATTCCGATATATTACCAATGTATACCTTTTCACACAGCTATCACCTCTAGCCTTTTTAGGCAGCAATCTAATCCCCTGTTATTGTTAGAAAAGAGATCATGATTAAGGTTGAAATAAGTACAGTCATTCATTTAACTTGAGCTATAAAGGTAAGGTCATTGGCTCTTTTTATAAACACATACATTATATTTAGTTTCACACAGGTCATGAATGCTTATCCCCTGGGTCACTGTGTGCTGTGGGTGTTTTCTTTTACTTCAATAAAGCATCATTATTTTGAACACTGTTTTGTTCCTCTAGCGGGCTCCTTAAAAAGCAGCAGATACGACCCTATGATTTGTAACTAAAGTTGTTTTTGCTCCTCTGAGCTACTTGTGCTTGTAAGACATGCTCGGTGCATGATGCCCCCCCCCCCCCCCCCCCCCTTCGGGGTCTTCAGCAAGCCGGAGCTGTGCTTGTTAGCCTAATAACAACAGTGGCTGGTAATGACCGGGGCCTCGATGTGCCTCACGTTGATGAAGCTGACAAAAGCCCGCGCAGGAGCCCACTTGTTAGGAGAGACCTGGGGGAGAGATTTTTAGTTACTGCAGTCCTGGAACTATGCCTGTCTCTATAGGTGGGCTGCTGGTGAGGGTTTTGCATTTTAAAGTATCACTAAATATCTCTCCTTTGTTTCCCCCTGAGCAACGAGCAAACATGCTGTTCTCTCTGTGGCTGGCCCTCCCGGCCCCACAGACGTTTGTAATGCTACCTTGGCTGAGGTTTTTATTTATGTAATTTGAGGCATACTGTATCTTAAAAAATACTTTGATCCTAAAATATGCTGTATTGATGATAAGGAAGGAAGTTAATTGAATCCCTTAATATTTGTTGGCAATCTCCACTGGCACTCTCTCAAAGATCCAAGCTGCGCACCTCATTTGAACTGAGCAAACTTTATCATTCATGCACAGTGCTCATTGTTTACAAGTGGGCGATGAAACGAGGCACCCTGAGCCCACAGACGAGGTCCAAATGTTTCAATTTCTCTGCAACATGAGCAATTAGCCATGTGCTTATTAGTGTGCTCCACTCTCCCTCTCCTTTATCTGTGGATCTCCCCAATCCCTCGTGCCAGCGGGAGATGAATATGTCTTCAATGTCCTTGGCTTCCTGTCTTGTAAACACCAGAGGCACTGTTTACCGCTGTGCATGGCAGGCTAACAGTGGGCTCCGTCTCCACCCGGCTCCCCCCTCAGGCCGAACTCACCTTGTTACCCTTTTAATTAGTAGGAGCAGTTAATAGTGCTGGCCGCTCCTGCCGCCTCAGCACTCTGCTCCGACTTCAAGAATCCCTCCGATCGATAGCAAAGACACAAACTGAGCCCAGGAGTCTAGAAGAGGGGTGGGGGCCTTATCGTGGGAGCACATCAGGTGGATCATGATGGTTTTTGGAGAGAAATCAAACAACATACTATTTTCTTTGAACAAACCTTCGGGGTGGGTGTGTCAAGATCTATTTTCACTTATTTTCCCATGTACATTTGAAAGGATAACAAGGTCTCTGGGTTCCTGATATGCATTCCATCTCGTCCAGTTTCTCCTCTCCCACATTTCCTCTCTCTTGAAAATGAATGTAATCAAAAAGCTAAGAGTTTGCTCGGCACATTCCATTGTGCCCTTATAGGCTTTTATCCCTTCCAAGCGCTGGCCCCCCGCACTCATTTCTTTTCTTGTTTTGATTTAAAGATGCAGTGGAAGTACTTAGCATTTAGATGACATGCTGCCGGAGAGGTGAGATGGATCAGCGCCTCCTCAGAAGGACTGAATTTCAGAGCGACAGATCGGGGGACGGCAGGCCGGAGGGGAGGGGGGGGGGGGGGGAAGGGCGCAGAATACCAAGTACAGCTCGCATGCAGCGCACAGCCTGGCACAGAGAGCAGGGGCTGCTGGGAATGCCAATGTGCAGCCCAGACAGCCGTCTCGCCTTACCTCCACTGATTGGCTAAACAGACCATTAGGTTCGTGATTATGATTAGCCGAGTCATTATCTACACAAAAGTGGCTCATTCACCAATATTAAGAAGGCAAGGGAGTTGTTTCTCTTCCTCCGCTCAGGGGGAAAACAATGCGCTTTCACGTGTTCTACAGATGAATGTAGGAGGCAAGAAGTTATTGTTCACAGAGAAACAAAGTGGAACACTGTGTATCACCCTGCCATACAGCTAATGTGATAAAAATGTTCTGTCCATGTGATGGCGTTGATGGAAGAAAATAAAAGGTCTCTCAGTCGTTAACGTGGATGAGGAGGTGGCCATTACTCGCTCATATTTTCTGGTCGGGGAGAGAAGCGCCGTCCTCAGAGATCATAAAACTGGGAAGGGAACAAAATAACCTTCAGTTTCCATCGCCTCGCCTTAGATATAATTGGAAGACAGGCCACCTATGGTTTTGAACTGACATATGCTGCTCTGCATCCAAGGCCAGTACACTGAGGCAAAGTTGAACAAACGTTAGTGAAGGCTGACCCTCTGTTCCTCCGATGCTGACCTTGTACTTCTCTCTTGCAGCCTTTGCCCAAGGAGCCGTCGTAGGATGTAGAGAACACGGCAAGTACATACTTTTTTCCCATTCTGTTCTTTCATTTGCATAAAAAGTGTATAACCCTCACTTTGACATAGGCTACAAGCCACCGAAGACATTTTTGATTGTAATATCGCATAGAACCCTGAAATAATGACTCTTAAGGGAGAATGCAGAAGCCATGCCTAAATTGCAAGTTGTATACATGTTCAGTGTAGCTCTGACCTGGAATGAGTCAGCCATTAGTGTGTGTTGATGTTATGTATATCGCAGTACTGCTGAGCTCAAATAAAGATCATCCAGGAAATGGAGAAGACAAGTTTCTCAGGATGTCGTAACTTTGATGATGGCAAAGTCAAAAAAAGTAAATCAAAGGGGGTTGTTGAGCGTTTTCAAATGCGTAAGGATGGAAAGTAAAAAGCCCCACTGTGCTAACATCAAAGGGAGAGGTTACTTTAAGTGTCTAGGCTTTCTTTCAGGACAAAGGTAGAAAACGGATTTGAACTGGAGCATCCTTCACAAAAGCAAAAACCACAAGAAGGAGCCTTTTAAGAATCCTCTTCAACTGTATATGCCAATTCCAACAAAGTCCTAAGATGTGTGTGTCTGCAGAAGTCAATACTAAAAGTCGGCAGGTAATCTAGATTCTGGCTCGCTTTTCAGGCAACTTCCACAAACAATCTGTTCTCTAAAAAACAAGGAAATCTATAGATGAAACTAAATTCCCCTCCCAAAAACATTGACTGAGTATCTGTTAAGCTTTTTATATACTGCGAAACCACAGGCATTGGGAATCTGCATGCTATATGTCTCCTAGCCAATACTCTGAGATTGATTTTCCCTCTTCCACCGAGAAAACAAAATGAATCACGCACAATTACCAAGGACAGGGAGAAAGGGGGAATTGGGGGCGTCATAAATATTTATTTGCCAGCCCTGGGAATTTACGCAATTCTGTGTGGATTTGCCAACTCATATTTAAGTGTCTGAATGATTTATATGGGCAGTCCTGGGTGTCACATTTGTCCACTGTCACCGTGAATCATTTATGGATTAACATTTATGGATTTATCCATATAACATATTCATGGCAAAGTTCTATTATCATTCAAATGGCTTTCTTGATCAAAAGATTGGTTAGATTAAGTCATTAGCTTCAGGATTTCATTGGAGGTGAAATGTATTCCATGTGGAAAGGAACCCAGTAACACATACAGGTATAGACCAATCCTGTTGCAGAATCATTCATAACATTTGCGATAAGGAAAGTCAAATAAAGCCATTTTCAGACTTGCGATATGTGGAATTGCTTGTTTTATACATCTGTTTAAGTCATGGCTTTTTGTCAATCAGATATATGTCCATTATGCAAATGTATTTCGGACCCTAGAGAAAGGGGCGCAACACTAGCTCCCTATTTGGCACTTCAACTGCAACTGGCAATCCAACAAACAGCGGTGAGACCAAAAACGAATATCAAGGAAGAAAAGAGTTTATGCTCTCATCACCGCTGGATTTAAAAAGCTGTTTTGTGGCTGAAGTCTAAATGAATGACCTTCAAGAGTGTTAATGGCGTACAACCTTCCCTCAGTGAAGCTCTTCATAATATTTGTCATTAATTTATGCATTTATTAGATAAAGTTCTGCTTGTTTTATAATCTCCAACAGTGCGCAAGCAGAGAATCACAAGGCTCTCATTTAATTCTTAATTAGCAAACATGCTGTCTGTAAAGAGTTTTGCAGATGAAAATTGAAAATATAAAGAGGGGGTGCTGGGCTGGTTATTACTGTGTTGATGTTGTGTTTTCTCATCCTGCATAGTGAGGGTAAAAAAAAGATAATAGTATCCTCAACAGCTTCAAATTGGCTCCTTCAGTGTTTCATGGTTTATTAAATTGAATTTATTTTTGATTTAAAAAACAAGAGGAAGCGCTTCCTGGATCTGACGGTAATGTAACAAAACAGGTGCAGTTAGGCAATCGACGTCTACAAAACAACTCGCAAACAGACTTTATTACAGTGAATCATTGTCTTTTTTTTAATAAGAAATGATAAAGTGTCTCCCACAGGCTAGAGTGCATTAGATCTCGGTGCATATTTCACCTTGTTTTGCGTCGCAGTAGCAATCACGTTACCTTATGTGGTGGTTTTCAATTCAGAGTTATGCTACGGAAAGTGTTACCTAAGTTTGACTTGCTAAGATACCTATCGTGACTTTTACATAAAAATTACCAGTCATTGTTCAGATGTAAAAAAATGTACAATTGTGTAAACAACTTTACAAAACATTATTTAATCTCATTATTGTCTTTTTTCTCCATTGTTCTGCAGGGTCATCGGCATCCTGCTACAAAAAATACTGAGGCCAATCACTAAATCAGAACATTGTGTCCATTCTCATATGAGACTCTCAAACTTTACAACAGGTTTTAACCTTCAGTAAAAACAAATATGTATTAAAAAACTAGCAGATATTTCTGAGAATTCTGAGAAGTCTCCAGTGAGAGGCATGGTACACCATCGGCTTTGAATCTTCACCGCGAACCCTTGGACACGTCATAGAACAAAATCCCTGTGAGGAACTTTCATCAACGGGACGTGGAATAATTGACTCATTCATTACATTGACTTTTTGTTGCCCTTGATATCCAACATTAGATCTGCAGGGGACGCCTCCTTGAAGATTTTTCGTACCTTTGTGGCTTGATCTGGACCTTTCAGAAGGTCTTTCAGAAGTCGGCCCCTTCTTCTTATTAACTATCTCGATACGAAGCCGTCCAGTGTTATATTCCAGCCAAGTTTTGTCAATGACAGCTTGCTGCTAAAGACACTTTTATGAGGTTGAGCCAGACTGTATTGCCCACTGGATTCTCTCACTCATTTAGCTGGGTAAGACTTTGCACTGCATACACACATCACGGAACAAAGTCTATTGGAATGTCCCAGAAGAGACGACGGAGATGAGTTGACTGTCTTGAGTGCCAAATGTGGACATTTTGGACAACTTAGCGTATAACTTGTGTTTTTTATGTGGTGCCAACATAGAGTAGAATAGTAGTTTTTGTCAATGAACCTCACACATCCTGGACACACACCACCGGGAGCATTCAGCAGATGTGGACCCCTGGCTCGTTTTAATGGTCTAAACCTGCGTGTGTGCATGTTTGCATCTCTCAATGTGTGAATATGTATGTGTGAGTCTGCGTGCACATCCAGAGGAACACTGTTAAATAAGTCGTATCCAATGCATTATTCATACTCTTGTATATTTTTGGGACACGCCCAGTCCAGAGCTCACCATCTGGCCGGAGAACAATGTGTGATTTTACAGATTCTGGATCTCATTTGAATGTTCAAGGTTGAATCCTGTGTTTGACTTTATTTTGTGTCTTTTTTTTGTGTGTTTCTTTAGTACATAGAGATATTTATGATGGGGGGGGGGGATATAATTGAAACTAGGGAAAGGGCTGCAGTATGTCACACAAATTAAATTCTGTAATTAAAATCAATTCATGCGTGATTAAATGTATTCAGAATCCTTGTCTAAATTGACTATATTTTGATATGAAATGTTTTGGCCAGCTGGACGTGCTATTTGCTGGTTTCAGATGCCTGATATACTTGAAAGGATTTGTGTAAATATATATATAGAGATTCAATTAATGTGTTTTATGTTCTGTGGGTCTCATCTCAGGAGCACAAGAGGCATTCTTCTGCAAGAGGTGGACACAATAACATGAACACCAGTAAGACATCTCTCAAAATAAAACGCAATACTATAATGTGTATGAAGATTAATGTACATCCTAAAGTAAAACAATATATCTGTTAGACTTCCAAAGATAACAATAGATTGCATAATATTTTACTGGTGTTTGTCAGTATGTCGTCACCCTGTTTTTCTTTTCCTTTTCTTTGTACTAAAACATTATGTACATCTCCATCTTAATGTATGCATTTGAGGATATAAAGAGAGCGTCCGCTCCCGAGAGCTGCAGAGTATGTATTTAGTTTGTGAGTGTGTATGTGAGAGGGTTTTTCAGGTCAACATTGGTTTGTGTTGTAAGAAAATGGCAATTTCCACCTGATCCCACACCTTTGATTTCATGTTTGCTTCTCTGGTTTGAACTCACCGTGAATGAATTGTCCCTTTTTGATTTGAGACACTTTAATGAAGTCAAATTCAGCAGGTCAGTGGCAGATTAGTAACAACAAATATATGGACCTCTACTTGTGTTAAATATCAATATGATGTGCATTTATAACAGCACATATCATCAAACTAAGTTCTGCAAGCACTGCACTGCTGACTCTCGGAGGGAGTGTCATGACTAGAAATGCCTTTTATGGTCCTCAAACGTCTATATAAATATGTTATACTTTTAAGCTTAGCTTGAACTACAATACCACAGGCCAATTATTTCCAAAACAGGGACAGAGCAAAAGTATCCGAGACAAACGAACAACGTTTTCTTGTGAAGAGTAAAATGAAACAGGGTAACACTTTCTGTCAATCCCATGTGTATGATGTATTATAATGTAGACTACTGCATAATGCATTTAAACAGCATATTACATTGCATAGTTGCCTCATGCCTTCATGTAAGGGATAATCCACAATGTGGCGTGCAGTAATTGAAGAATAACACACAGAGGGCTGGAAGTAATACTGTATATCACACACAGTGTCTTGCATTATATTTTACAACTGCACAATGTATCGTGGATTTTACTACCACTTGTACCATTGCCGTACTTAAACAAAAATCTTGGTTCACCTTAAAATAATCTTGGAATAAACCCAATTGTACTACTCTTAACATGAAGGAGAAGCCACTAGGAACCACTTCCAAACAGGCCAATTATACCTTCATTTTGTCTATAGCCATTTCATAAAAATGTGGTAATTTAATGATTATAAAGTTTGCTTTACTCCATTTGCAATGACATTGAAATGTTTCATTTAAATGGTGATCGTGTTTGTGTTGTTTGGGAACACTTTTAACACTGGTTAATTAACCATAAGAGAAGATAGCATAACCTTTACTCATTCGGAGCAAAGCTGGCGAGAAGACATTCTTACTTTGGTTTAGATTAATCGACTTTCAAAGATATTCACTAGAAACTAACAATAGAGGAAAAAACAAATGGCAACTATGCTTTTGTGTAACATTATCAATGCTTGCTACAGTTTTCTAAGGACATAACAGAAATATTTGATGTAAGAAAAGTGAGAATCCAGCCTGCATCGTGGCTGTAGAACGTCTGTGTCCTGTGCCAGTATTCCCACTCAACTCCTACTCGGTTAGAGATGTTCTCTCAACGAGTCCCGGCTGCTGCCCCCTTTCATTTTGAATGTCTGTCTTGCTGTTCTCTGGGTTTTTAATGTGGGCTGCAGTCAGGATCAACAAATGCTACGAAGGTGGTGTGAGCTGAAAGGGCTGAGCTGTCATAGCACGCTATGAGCAAACTTTAGGTACACAGTACGAAACATAATTGTCTTTAGACCTCATTGTTATCTCTGATGCAAATACGGAGATTTAGTAGCGGTAATACCTGAACTTATAAACATTATTTTTGTAATGCCTTATGACTTTATGGAAAACATACATTAGGTTGAAAACACTTAGAATGTCTGATGCATCATATATGAACAGATTTTAGGGGCATTATAGCACTTTTTTCCTTTTATTTACAAAAAAATTCCTCAAACGAAGCGTGAATTTACTGGTTAGAGAAGTAAACCCAATGTGGGAGTGCCTAAAACTTGCATTCTCTCTAATATCCAGCAGGTGGCGACTCCTTGGTCTAAGAACAAGTCTGTTTGCAAAGTATAGAAGTCTATGAGAAAATGCCCCAACCTTTCACTTGATTTATCACATTGGTTATTATTATGAAGATAAGTTCATGGTCACAATCACTATATTTTGGGTGCAGCGTATATGTAAGGAGCTAGGTCACAAACAGCTGTTATGTCGGTAGTTCTTTGAAATTATAGCAGCCTTAACCCTAACCCTAAATTATCTTCAGTGTTTGTTGTAATACACCCACTGGTTTCATGTATGGTCACAAAAGAAAAACAGAAGGCCACAGCTAAAACCCCAAACTGATTATTCCTGGAGAAATAATTGAGAAAATACAACAATAACCAAGTAGCATTTGTGTTGTAAATGTTCATTAAAAGAGTACTGTTTGTACTTATATGTTTTAGAATTGTGGATGGATAGACACAGCAAATTGTGGTATGGGAGCAGAATTTCAACTGAAAATACAGAGTCTGTATGAGAGCTACAAGCTTTCTCAATTTTAACAGTTTGTGTCATGCAACATAATAACACCTGACATCCGATTGGCTCCTGTCTTACAGGGTGCTTTTCTGTTTTCAAGTAACTGTTGAAAGTAATTGAGTCTGTCTACATGTCTACACCTGTAGGATGTCTTTGCCCTGTTCAATAAAACCTTCAGGTGCAAGATGAACAAGTGTTTTAGCACTGCCTTCATTGTATTTATGTTTTGCCACTGAGTCCCCCACATCCACAATAGATCCCCCCACCCCCCCGAGGCTCAGCCTGGCTTGCTAAACACAGCGTTGTCAAACAGCGTCACAGTGTAACGAATTAGCATTTATGCCCACATAAAAATCAATTTACTGATCCATTAGCTTAGCATAGTGCTAATGAGTTGCCAGTGATGACCCGCAAGGGACTTTGGTTAGCAAGCGGATCGTCATTAAACGTAGTCACATACAGGGCAACAGCTTATTCCATTTAAAGAGAAGATGCCTAATCCGTAGCTAGCACTAACTAAGTACTAACCCCTCTGTTTTCAATACGTGTCATTGATCCTTTTTCGAATTTTCTTTCGTCTCTTCTCAAATTCAGCCCAGACATCTGCATGTTTGCGTTGTTGGAAAGTGAAGTGCTGCTGTCACATGAAATCTATTTTACCATCCTTCTAACCAACCATGAGGAGGCGGCTGCACTCAACAATTACAACCAGCCCCAGATAAGCAGAGCAGCACCTGCTTTAGAAAACACTTCATCCATGGTGAAAGGTAGAACACGATCAAAGGTACAAATGGACCGAGCCCTAAGCAGCAGCTT
Source organism: Notothenia rossii (assembly GCF_949606895.1). Lineage (NCBI taxonomy): Eukaryota > Metazoa > Chordata > Actinopteri > Perciformes > Nototheniidae > Notothenia > Notothenia rossii. The sequence continues at coordinate 30,032,583 of NC_136902.1, read as the reverse complement.
CTATCGACCGAGACATTTCTGGAGAGATGTTTTAACTTTTATTTTCCTGGCCCTTGCTCTCTGCAACAAACCCTTCAATGTCAAATTCAGACCTGCTAAGCTGAAGGTATACGGCACGCTATGCGGCACCAAGCTATACCCACTTGACACAGATGAATGTAAAGAGCAGGCATTCAGCTGAATTAACAAATGTCATTCACACCGCTGAGAAAAGTCCTTTGATAGAGGGAAGCAGGCAGTATGATGTTAGAGTCATCTGATAATGATTCCTTGCTTCCAAACGCTTTCAGTCCATGGGAGGGGAGTTAGCTCCGGGGGGAGATGAAGGTATAAAATGGTCGTTTTCCTAGAGCAACACAAGCTAATTTATCATTCTCCAGGGGTCAGGCGACGCTCCCCTGGTTGTGAATTTTAATGTTGTTTTTTACGGGTCTTAATAAACTCTATTTTGCTGCGAGCGTTTATGCAGAAGAGCACAACATCCTTCACTCGGCTCATTTAGTGAGTCAAGGAGAGAAGGGCCAGAGCCAAATTTAACCAATGGAGTCATCATTTTCTTACACTAATAGCACGCAGTGAGGTGAAATATTCAAGGTGATGGAAAGAAACGGTAGTTGTTCACATGTTTTTTGATATCCTTGCTGCACAGTTGTAAGATTGTGCATGCTAGATAATACTAATTCATCAGAAGAATAAATATTTCAACAATCATGTACTGCCGGCTAGCGTTATATAGCCTACTGTATCAGAATTAGGCTTTATCTGCAGCATCAGCCTAACACTCCCAATGTTCTTGCTGTTTTTAGCCACGCTAGCTAACAGACATTGCCATCAAGCCAACATGTCTCGATTTCTTTGTTCTATACTAAATTATCTCAATAACTACTGTGTGGATGGCCAGGGAATATTGTACAGACTGTAATGGTCCCCAGAGGACAAACCCTAATCACTTTGATGGTCCCCTGACATCTTCTCTTGATCAACCATTAAACTTTTGGATCATAGTGAAGTGTCTCCTCAATAGATTGGTGGAAATTATGTACAATCATTCATGTCTCCGTCAAGACGAATAGTAAAAAAGCTTTTGAACTTTTAGCCAGCTGCATGGCTGCATTTTAGGACTAGGCTTAATTTCAACAATTTACATTGCTTACTACAGTATTCCGTTTTACCAGAGAAAGGGTGTTACAAGGGAAGCTACCCAAAGCTAATGGTGAATTGTCTTAAAGTGCCACTGCCTCTTGGGAGGCCCTGAAAAGGGAAAGACAGGGGTCACATTTGACCATTTACCCATTTACGCAGCAGGAAATTCACTGTGATGAGGGTACGGATCTCCATGCTGGCCTACTGACTTGTTCATCAAATTTTTAAATGTTGAGTGGCACAATTTAACACCGAGGTTAATTCATCACATGATTGCTTCCTGCCACATCTGTCTCACTGATCCCCAGCCCTGCATGAAGACAATTAACCCGCCTACTGCTGAGCAGCTGAGTTGTTTATGCAAACGCTTATTGACTTTGGATTCAACAATGGCTCCTCGTCTCTGGTACCCTCACAAGAGAACATCCAAATGTCACAGAGGACACTGGGTACTCTGGGTGGGAAAAGGACAGATTTTGTTTTATTAGGGCAACAACAGACAGTAGTAACAGGCACAAAGTCAAGTGCAGAGACTAATTAGATGTCGGCACTCAGCATTTAATCAAATGTGATTCTTTAGGAGAAATGCATTTCTTATGACTGAGGGAATACACGGCACTGGGGCTACAGAATGTTTATTATGTTTTTGTGTTGTCGATTGAAGAAGTGGTTTTGTAAACAATCTAAAAGGATAAGGATGGCAATATTCTATGTTTTTCCATTTGACAAGGAATTACAAATAAATACCAAAAAGCCAAGAATGAATTGATCATTTAAGTAATTAGAGACTAAGAGATTAATAGAGACTATTTAGTCACTAAGAGCCAATGGCAGACAGAGGGAATTCCAGAAACTATTGAAATGGGTTTTTTGTGTTTTCATGGGATTTATTCTCAGCAAAAGCTATATAATGTCAGCCTTGCGATTTAACTTGCTTGCAGAATAATGGTTAATAATTCTAAATAATGTATCATGGAATCTATTGTAACCATAGCTATTTCTGTTACCATTACAATGTAGGTGGAGATTGAATAAAAAAAAAAAAAAGTTTTTATTCTCATCATTATCCCATGGTTTCAAAATAAATATATCCTCAATAAATGTCACGCTCACAGGTACAGATCAGAACCCAATAGCACAACACAGATACAACCAGTGTTCAGAATGTTCAGTTTAATCGGGTCAGGGACAGGCATGGTCAAAACCAGGAAATCCAGCAGTCAGGCAAACAAATCCAAGAAGGGGCAGGCAGAACAGGACACAGAACAGGGCTCAGAACCAGGCGATCCGACAGACAGGCAACCAAATCCAAACAGGGGGCAGGCAGGAAACTCGAGGTCCGATAACAGGCAGGCAGGGGTCAAAACCGGGCAGGACAGGTAACTCAAGAGATAATCAAACGAAGGAGAGCTTGGCAGAATACACAAGACAATCTGGCAGCGGACAAGTGAGAGTGAGGTGGTATATATACTGTGGAGTTAATGAGGGAATGAGTAGCAGGTGAGGGGAAGGGCTGGGGAGAACAGGTGAGGGAGTGAGCTGATTGCAAAAGCTTGGAGGAAGGCAGGATCTGAAATGACAGGAGAGTTAAGATGTGCCAAACCAGAAAACAACAATAAATGTGTCTAACTTGTGACAATAAATAAACTATATTCACCATACTTTTTGAAATGATGTGGTCCTGGTACTGGCTCAAGGAGATTGTATATATAGAATCATCTTTCCTTTTTGAATGTATTATCATTGGCTTCCATCCTGCTTTTATTTAACCCAAGGAAAGTATTTAAGTGATTAAAACCAATATTTTACATTTTTTTTATAAATCATTAAATGACTATTATATAGCTCAAAGTGTTAACCTGCTGCAAAAATCTTTTCTGTGAACCAGATCTTTATTGGTCTTTATTGCTCATGTAATTATTGACAGTAAATACGGCTGAATAACCCCGAAGCTGTCTATACTCTCAGAAGTGCGCCCTAGTCCCATTACACGTGATTACACACGATACATGTTCACCCACTAGGACAGACTCCCTTTTCCATGCCTCCAACCATAGAAATTAGATATCCTCAACTGTGAAATATGTAAAAGTGAAAAAAAGATGTCTGTCATTGAAGGCAGTCTGTCATTGCCAGTCTTGATTAGCTCAAACTCTGCTGAGCTCAGTGTACGGTCCCGGCCCTCCTGACTAGAAAACGAGGTCCTCTGGGTTTCAGCTGTGACAGATTGAGGGTGTCAGGAGGGACTCCCAGGGGTGAGTGTTTGTGTGGGAATGTGCGCTTTTGTGCATGTGTGCGGGGGTTTAAATGTGGGTACATGCATTTGTGCAACAGTGCATGATTTATTGTGTGTTCATTTGTGTGTATATGCTTGCTGCCTACAGACTTTAAGTGCTTGTATGTATGTGAGCGTTTGTGTTTTAAGGCACAGGGGCCAAGTTCTCGTCTGTGAATCACATGTCTCCCATCAGTCTGACAGCATTAAGTAGAGCCCAGTCAATACCCTGAGGACCTCCACTCCCTGCGACATAAGGACACAGAGAGACAGACCAAAGGGTGACTTAGAAAGGGGGAGAGGGGAGACAAAGCGGGTGTGATGGAGACATTACTTGTGAAGTGAAAGATAAGAGCATTGTATCCAAGGCTACATTTGCATTGCAGCTAAAGTGTCCTTTGTCTCATTTGCTTGCTCACATTGGACTCACACATGTACAACTTATATTACATTTAATCTTAACACACCTTTAGCCTGATAGATGGATAGAACCCAACTGCAGAGAACAGGTAGGCAGACGCATGCAAAAATAGGTCAATTTGCTTTAAAGGTCCCATGTCATGGCCACTTCTACTGATCATAATTCCATTGTTGAGGTATGCTAAAATAGATTTATATTGTGCAATTTTCCAAACTCACATTGTTTTCTCATACAGCATCTCTGTATAGTATTCGGTATTCACTCTCTGTCCTAAACGGCTTGTTGGAGCTCCTGCCCCCCCCCCTCCCTATGAGCCCAGTGGCCGTCTGCGAGACAGCGAGACACAGCGAAACCCAGCCCGAACACACACACACACACCCGCAGCCTGGCTGGGAGTTTGTGTGTGTGCTCAGTGCTCACACACCGACTCACAGCCTCTCCGCATCCCGGCCGTCCCGCTGTCTCAGGGAGGGGAAATCGGCGGAGCTGCAGCTGAGAAAAGATTGAGTGTGTGTGTGTGTGTGTTTGTGTGTGTGTGTGTGTGTGTGTGTGTGTGTGTGTGTGTGTGTGTGTGTGTGTGTGTGTGTGTGTGTGTGTGTGTGTGTGTGTGTGTGTGTGTGTGTGTGTGTGTGTGTGTGTGAGTGAGGAAGTCCGCGGATTGGTCAATTTGGACCATCCCACAGACTTAACGTAACGGCTCCGCGGACGTAACGTAACGGCTCCACGGATTGGTCCATCCCTTTGGGTATGGGCACGTCACTGTACCCAGGAAGAAAAAGAGAAATCTCCAACGAGGCGTTCTGGGGCAGCATAGATACGTATTTTCTGTGTTAGAGTTTTACTCGCTACAGGGTGTACTTTGAGGGTTTGTGACTTTGCAGACCTTTTACATAAAAAGCTACATAACACACAAGGGGACAGGTAATAACTGGAAAAGCATGACATGTAGTACCGAACCGGTACATTTCGGTTCAAGTCCGGTTAAAACCGGAACGTCGGGAACCGGTACTTACGTATATTCTCCTTTTTGTTCTAAACCATCTAAAACCTTTCATAGATCGAGAAATTTGCGCTGAGAAAAGACGAAAAACATCGTTTCGGCTTCTGATATGGCGGCCATTACTGAACTCACGAAGTCTCGCAAAATATCGCAACTGCTAGCGAGATCTGTGTGACGTCAAGGGAAGCTGGCTTAGACATAGTGGACACTGACAGCGTGGGATGCTGGTTGCCTTATTTGGTAGTGTAGCTAAGCTAACTCCTTTGTTTGGTCTACGTCGGCGTCAGGGCCCGGGTCATGTAAACACAATGCCGCGGTGCTTTAAATCCAGTAAGGTGTGGGACCATGTGACGAAACTGCCGCTAGATACTGCGAAGTGTAACCTGTGCAGGAACGTGATCAAGTGCACTGGGGGAACATCGAACATAGCTAGGCACTTGAGGAGAAACCACAAAATATAAACTACTCCACATGCGGCCTCAGCCACATTGGCGGCAATGTTTGGTGACCAAAATAACAACGATCGAGGTAAGCTGAACAATACTTTTTGGAGGATTTTCAGTTCAGGAAATAGGCTTGTAAAAAATTGGCATTCTTAGCATTATAGCAAGATATACTAGTAGTAGCATCGGTCCAACTAGCCGACTAGGGCGTTTATTCAGTGTCATCTTTTATTATTATTATTATTATTATTATTATATTATTATATATATTATATATTAGTATTATCAACTGATTCTTTTTTTTAAATCATGGCAAGTTTGCAACGGTAAGTATTATGCAATCTATGATAGTCTTATTTATTTTTGCATGATCACCTGGCAAGATAACTAATAAAAAAGTAATAATATATTAAATAGAACTATGCTTTGGTTCAATTGGTTAATCCTACGTTCTGTGTTCTACGTGTTAATCCTGGTTAATACTACGTATTCAACATGAGATCCTGAAGTTCAAATGCATGCCAAAGCTGAAATCAACAGATGATATTATTGCTTTCTGGGGGGGGGGAAATCTGATGAGCTACCATTGCTCAGTACATTGGCAAGGAAGTACCTGATTGTTCCTGGTACGAGTGTACCAAGCGAGCGTGTCTTTAGCACTGCTGGTGATGCCGAAAGAACACTTCACCCAGACAATGTCAATATGCTGTTGTTCTTGAACAAGAACACATAGACTTGTACTCACATATTGAGTCTTGTATGTACATCACTATGTATGTAGTTGTGTTGTGTAGTTAGTAACACATGTAGAGTTGTAGAAAAGACATGGTGTAGACACAAGTTGGAAGGGAGCAAAATAAACCTGACGAGTTTGAATTTGAGTTGATTATGAGTTTATTTTCAATTGATAATTAGCTCACAATAAGTTCACTTTAGTTACTCACACAACTTAACACAAGTCCGGACTTATAAGTCCGGACCTGAACCTGAACCTCTGGACTTGAGTCCGGACCTGAACCTGAATGTGAGTCCAGGTACACAGCACTAGTGACATGGGACCTTTAAAAAAAGAAAGTCAGTAGGTGGATGTTTCAATCCGAAAAGCACAACTTTACACTACACCTGTTCAGCACCAAACAGCAACTGACTAGACTACATGGTATAATAATAAAAACACATAACACAAGCTGATGTTGCTCCTTATCTGCTCAATGTCAAAAGGACATCTGTTTCAATTTCCTATAAAAGAGGCCTATTGGTTTTATTTTGTAGGGTTCCCTTTCCTGTAGTGTGTCATATAGGTTTTTGTTCATGTAAATAGTTGCAACGGCTAAAATCCCTGTGCTCTCTCCCACACACTCCCCCCCCCTGGCTCTGGTTTCAGACAGAGGGTGAAAAGAGGTGCTGCAGCAAAAAATAAAGACTTTTTGAACATTAAAGCATGTAAACATGTCACAGAAGAGGCACAACATATACAATTTTAACCTGAAAATGAACATATGTCCTCTTTAAAGGTTGATGACAGATGTCAGTGTTGCAATATCAAGAATATGAACCTGAGTATTTGCATGCAACAGATGAACAATTCAAAATTAAATAGGGTGACACATTTATTAGCTCATGATAACGGTATCCGTTATAGAGATATAGACTGTATCAGTGCCGTATAGATAGGCTCTGGACTGTAAATGGACGTAGTGTCCGTGACGTCACCCATAGGATTCTGCAGAGTTGCTGAGAAGCCTTTAGTAGGCGGAGTCGGCCACTAACGCTTCGATAGTGACGTCAGAGTCTAACCCCTCGATTCCACCGGGTCCGTCTGCGTCGCGTCACGGCTGCGCCGCGGTTTTGGTCCGGCCTCCTCCGACGTCATACCCTACCGGGCGCGTTTCAGAAGCATTTCAGAAGCGGAGCGTCTTGCCTGCCGGCTCGCAGTTTTTGTTGATTTGGGCATATTTCCTGGACAGGCTACTTTGTACAGACAAAGTTAATAATAATTGTATATATTCCAGTTATAAACGAATCAATGATTTAATGTCATTGTTTGCCTGTCTAGCCATTGTAATCGGGCTCGTTGAAGATCCAAAAACCCACGGTTTTCTTAAATTTCTGATCGGATTGGCAAAAACTTCAGAATTTAAATTGTTAACAACAAAATAAATAACAAGAGACCTGGAATTATGCATTTGGGACTTTTTTGGTGGGATGGGTGGATAGATAGATAGATAAATAGATAAATAGATAGATAGATAGATAGATAGATAGATAGATAGATAGATAGATAGATAGATAGATAGATAGATAGATAGATAGATAGATAGATAGATAGATAGATAGATAGATAGATAGATAGATAGATAGATAGATAAGAGAGAGGCAGACAGATCAAGCCTGCTTTTGCTCTGTTTCCCCTGTGGGCCTGTGTCCAGATGGCTCGTTGGAAAGTATCCTCCCCCCTCATCCACAAGAGTCCTGTCTTTAATGCAACACAGAGGGCTTGTTATTCCTCACTCTTCCTCCATACTGCGGTCTGTGTTCTATAATGTACAGGTCACCTCATGCATGTGATTCACTTTACCCTGAACTCTGTCAGTTGCTGTGTTTATTACAATATAAGTCCATGCTCCTTTTGGTGTGTCGATAAGGTATATTTTATGTTTTAGCACAAAAGTCAGCCCCCTAGAAAACTCAATGAAACATATTACTGCAAGTGTTTGCAAGGCAAAAAATTGGGCAATATCCATCGCTTTGTTTCACAAATGGCTGAATAATTTTCAGGATGTGAACGCTTGGGATATACATTTAAATATTTGTTCAATTTGAAAAAAAAGTCCTAGTCAGCAGTGCTGTGCTTTTCATTGGGGTTTCTAATGTGTACCTCTTTGGCATGCAAGTCAATGAGTTAGCAAAGCGATGATTGGGATTCCACACATGTGGGTGTTTGATCGGAATTCGCACCAAGATCCATGGGGCAAGTCAATCAAGGGTAATTCACTATGAAATATCCAGAGTCACGCTTCGGCGGGCGCATCTGGCCCCCACCATTCATTTTGTTTAGCCATTCATATGTGGCAATCAAAAAGAATTAGCATGACAATTTTATTTCTGAAAAGGCTTAGGGTGGCTCATTTTTATTGATGAATTTCAATAACAACTCGACAAAAGGTCCTTTGAAATGAACTGCCCCCCCTCTTCTTCCACTTGACCTTCAGGATCTTTGTCTCTTATGTGTATGAAATCTAGGCAACGTAAGTGTCCATATCAGCCGTAATCATTTTATATCACCGTCCAGAGCTGTATTAGTTGGGACTACAGAAGGGAAGCACCTGAGATGATTAAAAGGTCTGAATAGAAGGTAATAATAGTCATAAATCTCCCAATGTGTTGGGATAGAAAGCCGCACTGATCGTTCTAGTCCTTTTCTCAATTTGTCCGTGGCTTTAATGCATCGTCATTTGGATGATTAATGGTTAGTTTTCATCTGTATTTAAGTTGGTTGAGTGTAAAAAATATCACTTCAAGTTATACTATATGACTAATTTTTGTCCTGGTATGGATAAGTTACAATATTTGAAAAGATGGAAGGAAATTATACAACCTGCTAATATTCACATCATATAGAGGATCCTAAAATATCTTTAATATAATTAATCCACAAAATTTTTACCAACAAAAAAGTAAAACATATGTTGTGAACAAATCGCAACATAAATCGAGTGTGGAAGTCATTTTTCCCAGAATTACACACAGGACCTTTCAGAAGTGCTGCATTAGCCCGATCTTTCCAGTGAGAGCCTTTGTGGGTTGGCCAAACCCTCTGTCACTTATCATGAATAATATACTGCTTGACTCCACCACCTACATGACAGTGTATCCCAGCAGAGGGGCTCCTCAAACAGCCCTGGAAGCGTAATAGCCTGCAAAATGAACACCCACATCTTGCCTCACCACAGCAAGGCGGCCATTATTTATGTTGCCTCCCGCTAAGAGCTGCTAAGAGCTGTCAACGGCATAACTGCAGGCCCGCTGCTACAGGTTGTTTGGGTTTTCCGCAGATAAACCAAAAGGGATCTGATCCTTAGCACGACCACCATTTCTGGTATCATCAAAGAGCAGCCGGTGTTTGATCTGGCCTGGATCAAAAGGTGCAGGACAGAACTGTCCTGCGGAGATACAAGACACATAGATAAGTCATGCAGAGAGAGATAGAGACTGTAGAGAGGGAACGCTGTAGTTCCAAGCAGAGGCTGCTCTAATTGAGACCAAAGGGAGTCCATCTTGGGTCCTGGGGGGGTTTCCCATAAGGCGTCATCTGTGCTTCTTCAAAGGCGAAAGCTACATGTCACTCTGCTCCCAGTTCTTTATCTTCCTCAACCCCATCTCCAATAGATACAAGCAGGATCACATCATTATCATAGGGAAGTAAAGAAGTATTGAGGGGTAGAAGCTCTAACAAGTTGGCGACAGCCCTTCATTGGTTTTTCACAAGAGGGTTCTTAACAGTCTTCTGATTAGAACGTCTTTCACTCTTCTTTGCAATCGCAACCCTGTTTGTATCCAACTGGCTTTGTTCTATTGATGTCCAATGGCCAAGGAAGTAGCTTTTGGGCTTAATCATTTGGAACACGTCATCTTTCCCCGAAAGCGCATTCTCATTAGCTTCAAGAGTGCATCAAATAAAACAAAGTCGAGAGCATGTACAAGAATGGAAGAAAGAGAAAAAGAAAGAAAGAAAACGGAGCAAGAGAGATCTGGTTTGCCTCACCATTCATCATCATCCATCTGTCTTAAAGGCTTGGCTCAGATCCCACGTAGTAGAATATGTTGATGAGGAAGAAAGAAAGAAATGCAGCAAGGGAGAAGGAAGGCAGGAGTGATTAGAAAATTGAAAGAAGGGAAAGATGAGGGGGCATTAGATGAAAGAGAGAGAAAGGGAAATTAAGCAAGATGAATAGAGGACAGATAGATGAAAAAAGAGGGCAAGTAAGAGACAGACAATGTTCTCCATCAGATCAATGCTGAGTGTTGGAGGCCGCAGCAGCAGCCCTGAATTCAGAGAGGCTGTCTACAGTCAATTAGAGGAGCTGCTTCACCTCCTCCTGTCAGTCGCTGCTTACTGCCTCCAGCAGTCATGGCAGGTCCTTCCTCTTCCTCCAGACTCAGACAAGCTTTCCATGCTCTGTGTTTGTGTCTACATGAGGTTGTGTGATGTGCGTCTGGGATTCAAGATGTTCAGGTGTGAGCACAAAAGTTAGTCCCAGAAAGTCTGTGTGGACCGTTTTGTCAATTAGAGTGGGGAAAGTTACTTGAACAAAATGAATGAGGGCTTCCCTGAACTTATAAAAAGCTTAAATAGAATCTTGACAAGAGACAACATTTAATTAAAACAACTTTGGATATACCAGTAAATCTAATCTCTCTTTTGAAATGCAAACATTAATCCTATACCATCCCATCACTTGTTATTAAAACGTGTTCAACATAATGTGTTATATCCCATATTTGATTCCTACATCTTCTACTCTGTTATTCAAAGTGATCTCATCCCTACGCCTCATTAGTGACGTAGACATCGTCAATACAAATAAATCATCTTTTGGATTCACACAGGACGCAAACACTGGTCCCCTAGGCTAAAGTTCTGTGTTTTAGAGGACTTTCTACTTCTTTAAAAAACTTGTTAGGTCTGATGGCATAACATTGACGTGGATGGGTATACAGTAAGTTGATAGCCCAATGCGTCTCCTACAGAAGCTAAAGGGGGCCTTGTGTGTTAGTATAAATGTGCCAAAAATTAAGCATTTCAGGCACATTCAAAAATTGTATTGAAAGTCACATTTTGTCAATACTTCCACTACAGTATATTCTGTTTTGTAGAGGTTTCTTTCCCACCTGTCTCTGCATTTTCCACAGTCTGAAGGAACGTATTGGCATGTTTCACTTCTAGATGCTCACTGAGTAGATCTCTGCAGTGTGCGGCTTGTAAACACAGATTGCAAAGTGACCCATCTCTCTCCAACTCAACAAGACACGAAGGTCACGGCCCCCTGAATGCAGCTGCCAGAATTCAGCGGCGACTGTGCCTCCGACACCTAAGGGAACTGCTGTGGAAGGACGAACCTGAACAAGCCTGAGTGCTGAGGAGATAGTAACACTCTGCGTGCAATTCAGTGTTTTTATGGTGTCCAACCACCGTGCATTCTCACACAAAGAAGAATGTACAGCACACTTACATAATTGGAAGAAGACATTTGTAAAATGAAGACAAACTTGCATATTGCCACTTGAAGAAAATGCAATTTCAAGATTCAATATTTAATTGCGTACTAAAATAGACATTTTTTGCCCCATGTTTTCACTCAGTGTGATTGTGTGTCTGTGTGGGCATACAGTACTACACCAGATAGGGCGAGCTGGGGGAAGTGTGTGTGATTGATCGCGAGAATGAGTGGGTCCGACTGAGTTTGAAGGAGTACGTGCCCACCAGTAGCCTCTAATAAAGTATTAGCAGGACAAGCAATTTGCTTCATTGCCAGGCTCCTTGGCATGAAAAGAAGGACTTTTGCAATAATGAGAGAAGCAGAAGAGGCAGTGGAAATTAACCCTTATCTCAACTAAAAAAGGAAAAGAGGGAGACTTAAATAGCATAATATATCAGCATGGCGCAGCAGGGGAGAGAGAGATAAATAGTGACGAAGAGAGCGGAAAAGGCTGATTATTCACGCGTTAGCCCTTTTTAACCTCTGAACCAATTATACTGCCTAAACACCTAAGGTAACACAGCTACTGCAAAAACATTGATCATTAATTACATTTAAATTACATTTCTTTACTTGAGTGAACATTAAAAGATATGCGTTTTAAAAATCAAACATATGATATGAGGCAATTGAATCATTTTAGAGGAAAAAAGAAGCGCCATAAACCAGATCAACGGTGTTATCACAAATGGAAATCAAGAGCTGCTCCACTTATAATAAATGTGAGTCTGTTTTATTCAAACCACAGAATATTTTTAATAACTCACCAACTTCTAAATCAAAACATGTACTGGCCTACATTGAGGACACCCGCGGGTGCCCTGTTACCTTTTCCAATATACTATTATGGCTTTGGGTTTTATATTTGAATGAACTATGTTTAACTCACGTCTTAAGGGTTTTACAATGTAGTGCAATTAAGCTTGTGAGTACATAAGCTAGGAATAATGGACAAAATGACAACAAAAGTCAGCAATGGCTTAGCGATTAAAGATTATCACATAGGTGCGTCTTGGGCTGTTCACTATAAAATTCCACAGTATAACGTGCTGTTTAATTGCACAACACTGCAGACATGTCCACCAGAGCTTGATTGATTGTTCATTTCACTTTAAAAAGCTGCCTGCAAAGTCTTTGTTGAGAAATTGCCAGCTTCACAACAGCAGTCCACATTGTACGACGGCAGCCCAGGATCTCCACATCCGGCTTCTTCACAGGAACTTCTGAGGCCAGCCGCCCGGACACAACCAAAGAGTTTATGTTCAAACTGCAAGAAACCATCTCAGGTGGGCTTTTGTGCTCTTTCCTAACCAGGGTTTTATCGCTGGTGCAGTTTGTTGCTGTGACCATTTCTTCACAAGAATCTGACCAGACAATGCATATTCGAAGCTCTGATCATGAGAAATCCGTAGTTAACAATACATTTCTTTGTTCAAGATAAAACTGCACATTATGGAGTTACCTTATGTTTGGATTAGCCCCAGGCACACCACTTGTATCATGCTGTTGAATCAAAATTGATTGTTGATATGCCACACCTGTCAGCTGGATGATTCATCATGGCAAAAGAGAAAGTGATCTCTAACATGCATTTAAAATAATGTGTTAAGCTTTTTAAGAAGTATTTAAGAAATAAGCTTTTTGTATGCATAGAAAACATTCTTAGATCCTTTGTGTTGCATCTATACGTTCCATTAAGTTTAGTTTAGCATGTTAGAATGCTATCATTTGCTGATTCGCAGTAAACATAAAGTACATCTGAGGCTAATGGAAAGGTTCAAGTTTTGCAGGAAAATGTTCAAAGACCAACTACCTGATGCATTTAAAGCTGGTGGTGATGCTGCTAGATGAAAATACGCTTGCCAAAGTTATTGAAATTCTTCCTGTGGAGGATATGTGTGTATCAAATTCCATGGCATCCATCCAATAGTTTTTGAGACAGGTAACTTCAAACAACTCAGAAAAACAATGTAACCTAATGAGGGTGCGAGTGGAGTACATGATTCATCCTCTTGCGATCATGAATGGGAACTTCATGAAAATCCTTCAATATATTGATAAGATATTGATTGTAAAGTACAGGCGCTCCCTTCTAACTTTTTGTCAGATGGTTTCATGGAATTCAGAAATGTCTTGTTCAAAAAACACGCTGGCCTCATGTGTTTCTGGGCAAAGTTACTGTTAGCTCCTACCAAGCAATTGCTTAACTCGCAGAGGCAGAGCCCTGTGTTCTTGTGCTTAAAATGTTGATGCATTGAGGGACTGTGGAGTGGTGGGCGGTTGGACCAGAACAAACACTGGAAGTGAGTCAGACGAGTTGGATGGCAGCCTGAATTCAGTAACAAACGGAGAACCACAGGCGTCCTCCTACACCAGGTACTGAAAGCCAGCGGAGGGATGAGAGCAGGAAGTTTTGTCCCGGGTGTGAAGCCAAAAATAACTAAATGTGCAGCTTCAGCTTGCTGCTACTTGAGTCGTTTTGAAAACTGTGAAGTTGCAGGTGATTGGTGTTGGTTAGGAAATCAGAAGGGGGTACTTATCATTAGAATCGAGACGGACAAACACCGGTGCAGCATAGGCCTTGATATCTCTTATCTGATTTGATCTAACAATATAGCCGGGACATATAGTCGAGCTTGTTCATAATAGAAACTCAACTCACAGTCTAACCATTTTGGATTCTGTTTGGTAGGCTTTGCTCCATATTCTTTTGAAAAAGATGTTTTATTTAGCTCAAACTATTGATTTTTTATCTCTGAACTCAATGCTATTTAGTGTAACTTTCTAGTAGAGTTTTACGATTCTATAAATCATTCTATCAAATCCTTGTTATTTATTTAAAGTTACATTTTCTTTTGCCATTTTACTATTCCTTACATCCTTTTTTGTGAGCCACTTGTAAAGCTCTTTAGGTGCATATGATTAGCTTGACATGTGCTTTATAAAGTTTAATTTAACGGGAAAATAATATTCAACGACAATTCAGCAGCGGTTATGTTGATTTATTCATCAGATGTGAAATGCACTGAAAAGTAGATATCTGACAATTCATTCTTCACTCTGTCTGCGAGCCATGTATAGGCTCAGAACTTTACATCCCATACTTTCTGCATCAAATATGTGTTTCCTTGGCAGTCGAATGAAAAGGAATCTTTGAAAGTCATATAAAAAAACGACGAGAGGTATGAGCAGTCTGTGCGACTGTACTCATGCAATATCTCATCTGAGCTCACTTTATTGTTCATTGTCATGGCAAGGATGGCTGGCAAAGAGAGGTCATTTTTCATGTCAATCATCCTGCCCCCTCTTTTCACACTTTTCTGTCTTTCTCTACAACTTTGCAAATGTAAGGCGTCACTATCTCTCATTTTCCTCCCTCCTCTCCTCCTCCTCTTGTGTCTCCATCTCTGTCATCATCTCGCCCCTCCTGCTCTGGCTGATCTCCCCTCCCTCTCTCCTTTCCTTTGCCTTTCTCGGCGTGAAATGTGTAGCTCATTAGTTTGCTCACCACACCGTCTCACGTCAGTCTGTCCTTCACATCTCGCTGCACTGCTAAGAAGTCATTTACGCCGCTGTGTATAGCTCCCCCCATCTCCCTATCCCCCCCCCCCCCCCCCCCCCACTGCAAACCCCACCACAGCTCCCTCCATATGGTTTCATCATCATTTTGCAGTATAGCACAGAAAAAGAAGAAGAAGACATCCAACCTCACGTCCAACTGTTTCACCTCACTCTAAACACCATGTAAGACAAAAGAATGTGAAGGGTGAGGCTCAAGACTGTTGAGAGGAGGGAGGAGTTGGGGATCAGGATTATCCCAGGCGTAATGATACAGCACTTTGATAGAGCAGAATGGGGTAAGGAGAAGAAGGGGGAAAGGAAAGGGAGAGACGGAGGACAGGGTGGGGGGGGAGCTTATGCTGCTCCCGAAATCATGTAAATGCAGAGATAATAAAGGAACTGTTTGGCATTCATGGGAGTGGGTGGCGCGTCAGTGGGGAGAGATCTCAATGAGAATGTTGACTAGTGCCAGCACTCTCTCTCTCCTCCTCTCTCTCTCTCTCCTCTCCTCCTCTCCTCCTCTCTCTCTCCTCCTCTCTCTCTCCTTCTCTCTCTCTCTCTCTCCTCTACTCATACTCTCTCTCCCTCTCCTCCTCTCTCTCTCTCTCTCTCTCTCTCTCTCTCCCTGTCCTCCTCTCTCTCTCTCTCTCCCTCTCCTCCTCTCTCTCCCTCTCCTCCTCTCTCTCTGCCCTGCTTCAGAGCCAGCGGGGAGTCTGGGTCTTTTCTGGGACTGAGAGTGTTTCAGGATAGAAAGTCCTGGAAGACACTTTTGCATAAAAGTTAGATCTGTCCTATGAAGAGTGCAACATGTAACTGTACCTTAAAAGTGTACTGCTAAATGTACACAGTAGTGGAATGTACAACTACTCTAACCATATTTTTAAGTACAACTTTGTTCTGCTTTTCTTCAATTATGTTATGTTCTTGAACTAAAGCTGTGTTTAGCCACGTTATACTGTATTTATTTATATTTTTTACGGCAAATTTTGTATATTTGTGCTGCATTACAATATATTGGTAGGAGACCCCATTATATTAAAAAGATACTTAAAGGTGGGGTAGGTAAGTTTGAGAAACCGGCTCGAGATACACTTTTTGTTATATTCCATGGAATGCTCTTAACATCCCGATAGCAATGAATATCTTAAGTGCTCTGACAAAAAATCCATTAAAAAATGTCATCTGTGGAAGCCGTATACTGTAAAAAGCACGACCAATCATCTGAGCCGGCCCGGCTAAAATAACTGGATGGCCTACCTGCCTGTCGGCCTTCCATCTGTGCACAAACTTATCTCGTGCCCTCATTGGTCATGTGCACGTTCGTGTGTGTTGGAGGAGGGGCTCTGTAAGGAAGTGGCAGATTTCTGTGTATTTTCAAATTCTAGCGCACTCGAGCTGGTTTCTCCAAAATTACCTACCCCACCTTTAACTAACAATACGTTCATATAGCGTTTTTTAAACATTTTGCAAGTATTTTCCTAACACTGTAATTTATTCTCTTTGGTTTAACTGCAAATTATTCAGTTTCATTCCAAGTTTCAATCAACTTCCACCAATCCCGCTGGCTATATACTGTACTATACCCATGACTTAAAAAAAACAAAAAAACCTGTTGGCAGAAAAGGCCATTTTTGTTTATTTAATATTTGTATTTGTGCAGACTTTCCCATTGGTTGGGTTTTATTTATAAATCTCTGCTTGGGTTGGTTTCCTCCTACATTTGCACATATATGTGTCATAGAGAAAGTCTATATGGCCTGCGCTTCCAAGATTTAATTCAGATGCTGGTTCCTACAGTGAGAACAAAACTGGGTAAAACAGCTTTTAAATATGCTGCCCCCACAGCTTGGAACAATGTTCAGAAGGAGCTGAAACTCTCAGATGTAATCACTATGGGGGAATTCAGGTCCATCTTAAAGGACAGAGAACACGACACCATTGGTAGATGTAGAGTGCTCGTATATCCAAAAATCGTTTTAAATTTTGCCAGTTTTGAATGATTTTTAATAGTTTGTTTTATTTCGCATGATTGACTGGCTAATGTGTCATTTTATTTGTGTTTTACAGCTGTATTTGTTCGCCTGTCTTGTCTGTGTTTTATCTGTTTTAAATTCGTTCATGCTGCCCTTTTTGTCCAGGTCACTCTTGGAAAAGAAATTTTAATCTCAATGAGTTCTTTACCTGGTTAAATAAAGGATATATATATATTAGCATATTAAGGGTTATTACAATAAAAAATCGATACTTGGCATCTGTGTATTAATCAGGTATTAATACTATATTGCCAAGCAAAATATAGCTACGCTGTATCGACCCTTACCACACTAATATAATAATATTTTCCTCTGAAATGTAATGGATTACAAGTAGAACATATCATTGAATAGAGACTAACTCAAATGTATTCTTCAATTGAGAACTTAATTTGTCTCTAAAGTGACCACTTTCCTGTTATTATTAATTATTTTTGAGACATTTATATAATTAAAAAAACTGATGCAGTGCAGTTATACATAGCACTATAAATGCAGGACATTTTGTTGATTTTTTAATTGTGGTATTCTAAACAAAGTGGTCATTTTAGTTTAGTCTGGATACTTCTTCCCCATCTGGTGACACCAATACCATCAACACCTGCTGCCTAAAACATCAGAGTGATTTTAGGTAAGAATGTGTTTCAAAATTACAAGAGGCCTCTCCTAAATCCCCCCAAAAAGCCTTAAGTCAAGTCAATAATCCTGTGTTCAAAATAAAAAAATTATTAATGCATTTAGTTGTAAGCAGTCATTTTAACTACAATCTGGTTTATTATTTAACAATGCAGCATAGGTTGGTCCTATGGTTAACATGTCTTAATTTGCAAATTAACTGTAGAATACTAGAATACTCAAGAAACCTACAAGTTCTTAAAGATCCAAACCATTGAGCTTGTTTTGTTTGTTTGGTATCAGCTGTTTCATCAATGCTTCTCAAATGGCTCTGTTGCTCATTACATCCAATCCCATTACAGCAAAACAGTTTTAAGGAAGATCAATAACACTGTATGAAAAAGGGCTCAATGAGTCAGGCTCTATAAACTGACCAATGTATGCTTATGCATCTGTTGTGATGCCTCTACAAACACTGGACTGGACTGCTAGAGGCCCTCTAATGAAATGATATAGGACCTAGCAGTGCTAATGTAAAAAGGTTACATCGCTAAAAGAATTATTGAACCTCTCAACCCTGCTTGCACTCTTTTGCTATATTCATATGTGACTCAGTCTCTGGAGCAGGGCGTTAGTCTAAATGATGAGGTGCACCTATTAAAGGGGATACGCAGCATTTCACCAAATGTCAAGGGCAAGTTTGCCTTAATGTGAAAATGAACTAGCTGTGTACACGCATGGGGAAGTTGACATTTAGTGACACAAGCAAGGTGACCATTCAACCCCAAACACACCCCTTTCATTGCCAGAACCAGGGTCTATTAAGTTATTTTATATGCATGTATTACTTATATCCATAACCAGGAAACAATCTACAACAATATGACCCTAATACATGCATTATTTTCTTTATAATACAATGTGCTTTTGCTATTAGGTAATACCACACCTTTTGCTTAGAAAAATTAACCTGAACCGCTCAATCTATCGCTGTCTTTCAAGGAGTTATCTTTCTGGTCGTTGACGATGATAACTTAATGACAGCAGTGCTTACGGGCTAAAGAAACAGGGTTCATATATATTATATACAGGGTTTATGTGTAGGGCAGCGTGTAGTAGAAATATCTTACCTTGACTGTGACAGATGACCATTATTCTGCTGTCTACCTGCTCAACAGAGAAATTATTACGACTGTTTGTTTGTTTGTTTGTTTGTTTGTGTGTGTGTGTGTGTGTTTGTGTGTGTGTGTGTGTGTGTGTGTGTGTGTGTGTGTATGTGTGTGTGTGTGTGTGTGTGTGTGTGTGTCATGCGTGCATTCTCGCTACTGTTTGTGAGTCAATCAGAGCGACAGTCTGCATTCCAGAGGTAGAGAACGAAGAAAGTAAAGAATAAGAAAAAAAAACACACAATAATGGGAAATCTGTCTGATGTGGAGTGTGTGCTATATTTTATGTAAATCTTAACCTTTCCACCAGTGCTGGCTATCAGGCTTGTTGACAGCATGGTGCGTATCTGTCCTGTCGACAAGACGAGCAGGGAGACAGAGAGAGAGAACGAGAGAAAGAAAAGACCTGTCACCGCTGACTAATTACACCGCAAGCAAACAGTTGAGTCCTCTGTTTACATTTGGACAGCCAGGGGAGGCCCAGATGAGCATCATTAATCAGATTTTTCTGTTGCATGCTACCAACACACACACACATGCACTCGTGAGATTACAAACGGCCATCAGTCAAGTTTTTGATTTGACATGAAGTACGGTCTTTGTAATTACCAAAGAGTTCGCAGCGATGAATCCCAATAAAGAGCGGGACCAGATGTGGTTAATCAAAACTCTTCTGGAAGCCAACAACGGGGATGAGGCCATTTCTCCCAAAATAATTTGGAAAATGTTACATTAGGTTGCATGAGATATTGTTGAATTAATAATAATGATAATGCATTAATTACAGATTCAAAGCAGTTCTGCAAAGGTGAGTTTTGATTTGTGATTTGAACATGCAAACGGAACAGTCACAGATGTGTTTGGGGAGTTCCTGTCCCCCCAGGTTCGGTGCTTGGTCCTATGAGGAAATGACAGGAGGCTGGCATCTGAGGAGCCGAGACTGAGGGGAGCAGTGTGGTGCTGGAGCAGGTTGGTGAGGTAGGAGGGGGCCTGGTGATGGAGGGCTTTGTGAGTGAGGAGAAGGATTTTGAAATAGATGCATTGTGGGAGCCAGTTGAGGTTCTGCAGGACAGGGGTGACGTGGTCATGGGCGGAAGAATTATGAATATACTGGAGTTTATTTAGGAGTTTGGATGGTGTACCAGAGGATGCTGTCAGTCTAGTCTGGATGAGATGAAGGCTCGGATGAGGGTTTCAGCAGCAGGAAAAGGAGAGTGATGGGCGGAGACAGGATACATTTTCGAGATGGAAAAAGGCACGTTTGGTGATGTGCTCTATATGGTTTTTAGAGGAGAGGTTGCTGTCGAATATAACTCAGAGGTTGCAGAAGTGAGGGGACGGAGACAGAGTGGAATTGTCAATTGTGAGGGAGAAGTTGTTATTGTAAATGGGGAGGGATTTGGGACCGATGATGACCACGTCTGATTCATCACAGTTGAGTTGAGGAAGTTGTTTGGAGACAAAATAAGTATATTGACTTACATGGTTATTACAAAAGAAATACCAATCCGTTGACTGTCATTCCAGATCATGCTGAGGAAATTATTATTGATTGATGTTTTCAAATTAGTCATAAAATCCTGAGAAAGTACTTGATGGGGGCTTCTAAATGTAAACAAAGAGGCGAATGAAAGGGATATTTATCATATTAATGCAATACTTGATAATTAAATACATTCCTTGGAAAAAGGAAAGGAAAGGACTCAATGTTGGGTTAAACAATTCTCAAGTATTTCAGGCTGTAAATATTAATAAAACGTTCTTTAATTTAAAGATGTTTATTGTATTATGTGTGTTGTATTTCCTCATCAAATTAAGACAATAACTTTCTCTACCTTAACATCTTTAGACTCCTCCCAATCCCTCGATCAAATCAGAGTGTTTCAGATCCCTTGGCTTTACACTAGAGGGCGTACACAAGGAGCCGCAAGCGTTATGTCTCCAGACTTACCCACTTTGGGAGCATGTATCGGTTTCGGGCTCCGAAGCATCGGCTCCGTTTCGGCTTCATGTGGACGAACCGTCTATATACGATAAAGAACTTTTGCGGATACAACTGAAATCATCTCTGTGTGGACGGGGCTTTAGACAAGGGCCAGTGGATAGGAGGGAAAGGGCGCAATATGAGCAGGGGATGTGTGAGTGTAGCCGGGCAGATGTGCTGCAGGGTTTAAGTTAGAGGTTTGGAACAGATAGATAGATAGATAGATAGATAGATAGATAGATGGATAGATAGCTAGATAGACGGATAGATAGATAGATAGATGGATAGATAGATAGATAGATAGATAGATAGATAGATAGATAGATAGATAGATAGATAGATAGATAGATAGATAGATAGATAAATAGATAGATAGATAGATAGATAGATAGATAGATGGATAGGTACTTTATTGATCCCAATTTGGGAAATGTTTGGTATAAGTTAAAGGTGTACATGCATGCAAGAGTTATGGGAGATTGGGAAAAAAAACATAAGCTTTGATTCCTAATTTTAAGTACAGGAGATTGTGTTGATATCTGCAGGCATAATGAATGTAAGTTCAGCTGAAGGAGGCAATGAGCAGCTTCAGATGAGATCAGCTCATTGAATGGGTGCTATCAGTCATCAGCCTCATAGATATGGGTCAGAAGGGGCCCGCTCTGCATACTAGAAGATTCAGAAAGCCTTTATTATCCAATCACACAGTGAATCACCAATATGAATAAAAGAAGCCGCCAACCTTTAGTTGCCGTGGTTATTAACCCCTTGGGTCATTTTTGTCATCAAATTGAACACTTTTATACAGTATATTGACTAAAAGAATGATTCATGAATATTTTTTACCACCATAAACTCCTTGGCCTATGTTCTGCAAAGAACATGTGAAAGTTAAAAACCGGATCATGTATAATTTGGTTCCCATGCTGAAATGCACCGCACATTCATGTCCTTTAAACATGACACAATTCTAAACATAAATGAAAACTCATTTAAATTTTCCTGGAGAAGAATAAATATGCAACCCAAAACTATTTTCTGATGTTCATATCCTGTGTAAAACCAGTACTTAAAAGGAGTTATTTTAAAATGAATTACATCACAAATACTTAATTTAACCCAAACCGTGGCCTAGTTTTCTTTTAATTCAAGTTTGAATCTAAAACAGTTAAGTTTAACTCAATGGATGATTGCACCGGATACAATCTCTCCACCCCAGTTTAGGTGTGTGTGTGTGTGTGTGTGTGTGTGTGTGTGTGTGTGTGTGTGTGTGTGTGTGTGTGTGTGTGTGTGTGTGTGTGTGTGTGTGTGAACAGGTCTTCTGGGCCAATGAACTGGACAGACACGACGCATCACTGTCTCACATCACGGCTGGACTGACAGGCAGCCAGGACGGCCATGACAGGCGTAAGTAACACGTTTTAGGACGCTAACACACTGTGACATATGCTCTGGAACACGCAGGCTGCCCACTCACCGCTTACAGTTCCTACAGTAATTTTTCAGGCACCACAATCTTCTGAATACCGGTGATTTGGATGGTGAATAGTAGCTCCACAATTCTATCGAATTCTTGCCTCTAATGTATTTGTTGCAACACTTATGAGGTGACAAATGAAGTGTTTGGAATAGAAAGATGTTACAAGTAATTGGTTTCTCTTAATCAAGTTTCAATTCAAGAGCTTTACTTGCTATATTGTTGGTGAACTCAATCAACAAGCATAATGAGAGCTAATGGCCTCTTTCGTCATGCAAATGCTAAATAAGGAGATGGAAATCTCAAGAAAATATACAACCTCACATTGTCTCATACAGTTATGCGTATCATCAATCTGTGATGTTTAAAATGTCATTTTGTGACTCACTGTGGTAATTCTCTTTGTTTCATATCTCTACATGCCTTGTCTACTCTCTCTTCTGGTTCCCCCAGAATAACTGATAGAAATGTTCACCGCATTAATGTTTACAGGGAAGATCGATTTCATAAAGGCCATATTGTTCATGTATAAAATAACCAAAACATTAACCATTGAATGAGTCCCCTCTTAGAAACAGGAATACAATCAATACTAAAAAACAATAAAAAAACCTAACCAATAATAAAGTGGACCAAGGAATTCAAGGTCTAATACAAGGTGCTCCTGTGCAGAGTTCTCTAAAAAAAACACGACATCACATCTCAGGGACAAATGTGTTTGCTCAGGCTCTAAATATTGTAATGGGAACAATCCTTTCTTTGTTAGCACAAAGTATGAGAGTATTTATCAAAGTTAATAAAGTCAAACAGAGGATACTGGCATTACTTACAACACCTTTTTCTAAATAGTTTTGCGATTGGGACAAATAAACACTATACAGGAAAACATGCCATTCGATGAAAACAATCTGACCTCTATAAGAGAGTCCCAGTCGAGAAAAAATACTATTTTACTTTAACACGCAGACCCTGAAGAACATAATGCCTGGTCTACTGTCAACCCTGCATGTCACTGAAGCATCTGCCAGCACCTGTTTCTTTAGAGTTTGGTCAAAACAGCATATTGCACCATTTATGGAAGATATGTAACGTCCGTGTATGTTATTGAAAAGATCTAAAGTACATTTTATTTTGTAGTGAAAACACTCAACTATGTAGATTTGACACACACACACACACACGCACACACACACACACACACACACACACACACACACACACACACACACACACACACACACACACACACACGCACACACACACACACCATATTTTTTGCTGTATTCTTTTTCCAGCTGCCTGTAAATATCATGGAAGATGCAGATGCAGACTTTTAAAAGATAATGAGCATTTTTTTGGGGAGGAGGCTAAATTGCTTTACAGCCGCACAGCTGTTACAATCTCAAATCCTCTTGGCATACATCTTGAAATTAGATTTACATTTTACACTCTATTGTGTGCCAGGACAAGGCCCATAAAACAACTGAAAACGCTTTTTCGGACCGTTTCATAGCCAGTCAGATTTTCTTTCTTTTATAACTGAAAAACCAACATATATTTGCTGCACTGATTCTTTACATTATTGTTTTGTAAAATGTTGGAGTGAGCTGTTTCCTTGAGATCCATTCAGGGTTGTTTTCTATACAAACATTATTTTTTCATGATTGTGTGTAGTACAATTGTTTTGTCAATAATAGTTGAATGCAATAGTCTCTTTACCTAGAAAATACAGTGCGCAGCATATCCATTTTTCTTACTTTTTCCTATATATTATTAATTATTTCCTATAGATTATTATGAATCCAAAATCCCGGTTATAAGACCCTATATTGTTCTAACCCTGCTGTCCTGTCTCGTAATTTCTCACTGTAGAAAGGGAAAGTTTGTGAAACAAGAGCAACACAGCGAACCAGGACAAGACTGTTGACAGAATCACCACACAGCATGGCAGATACTGTCCTGTTCTGTCACTGATGGCGTCTCTTGTGATGACTGCAAGGGGACTAGGAAATGGCATCATGAAAAAATAAAATAATAAGATAAGCAGCAGAAAATCCTTCTTCTTAGTTGTATGTGTTAGACGAGAAAACCAACGACAGTCAGCATGCACAAACATTCTTTATTCCGAAAATGAATAACTTAATTAAAAGAGGGTTCTAGTCTATTACAACTCCATTGCTATTTTGTTGTTTGGCCATCATTTTAGGTTATACTAGTAAGATACATAGTCAAGTTAATTGCTAATACCTTGGGAACACTCTGTCATCTACTGCATGTAATACACAGATTGTGGATAAGCACCTCATTCAGCCTTGCTTCAAAAAACCTCTCTAAACGCCTGATGTCTGAACAAACCCAGAATTAATTTCAAGTCTTATCCCAAATCAGAAAAAAACATTTGAAGGCAGCTGTGCTGTGTTTTCTATAACTTTACAACACCTGGGCTCACCCCTGAAACTGCAACCCAGGCTTCTCCTCCATTATGCCTCAAAGCTGTTGAACCCAGCAGATTATTTTCAGATACTCTGTCCACATCTCTGTAGCTGCTTTCCTGATGGGATCTTGGTGTAGAAGACAATCTTATACTCCATTTTAGCTTCACTTCATTGGCTACCAGGATGACTCTGGGTTGATTATAAAATGTTATTGATCATATCAAGCTGCACTACTCTTTACAACACAGGCAACTTATTATATCCTCTCTCACACATGGCTCTGTCACCCCTGACACTATTTGGGTCATCATTGTCACAAATGAATACACTAGCCTGGCTAATGCTCATTATTATCTCCTTCCTCCTCAGTCTCACACTCATGAATGAACAGTCAATGTCCTGAATACTTTATAAGGCCTGAGTTGGGTCATTATGCTTAGGGTCACCCCAGTGACTACCTCCTATAGTACATAATTGGCGTAAGCTCCAGAAATGCTGCAATTACATACATGCTATTTACACTATTAGAATTGGTCTGTTTTTGCTACAGAGGGCCAGCAGACAAACGGTGGTATTGCTGAGGTCTGCCATGTGCGGCCTGCTAGCATCATTAATACATGGGTGCAATGAAACATGGCACAATGACTCTCATTTCTCTGAGGCTTGGTGTAGTGGTACCTCAGGGACTTGCTGTACTGTATGAGGAGCTGTCATCGTCCGGGCACTGCACCAGCCTCCTGCAAGATGCTAATCGCTGTTTAAATGAGCACTAGTGCTTTAGCTATTGCAGGCTTTGTCTCTGTATTACCCATCTGTTGCCAAATGGTAATGTGTGAAGAAAAACAAATGCAACACCTGTAATACTCAGAGTTATTTTACCTGATGTGTTTTCCTCTTTATTCTCATTAGGAGATGATCCGTGCTGACTTGATGCTGGGTCAGACGGAAGGAGAGCCAGGTGGCCGACTGAATGGAATGGACAGATTTTGGATTGTCAAATGATCTGTTTGGAAACCTGGTCATTATATATTTATTGAGGATTGAGGATTGATCCTCCATGACAGTTCTATGCATGGCCAAGTCCAACTGAACAGCACCACCTTCTCATGCTACCTGTAGGTCATTTAGAGGTACATAAAATGTCCTAACTCAAGGACTTGAAACTTTATTGACTCTCTTGCAGTCATTGAACGGTGCCTCCTAAATCCTTAGTTGCAGATAGTGACCAACAACTACTTCAAGGCATTTCCGGCAATAGGTTATGCAAAAACAAGCCTTACCTCGTCTGGTGCAGGCCATATTTTGGCATTTGTTGTCTTCGGAAATCCATAGTGATCTAATTTTGAGCATCTTCCATGTGATCCACTAAAGTTCGCTAAGATATAATTTTAACATGTCCATTTTATTGTTATCTTCGCTACCATCCTGACTGTAGGAAGCCTGGTGGGACCATTTTTGGGAGGGGAAAGGGAGACACACCTGCCTGAGATATTCAATCCACTGAGTGCACTTATCTACATTTAACATAGAATCAGATGACAACTTGTAAATATGAAATGGATTGCTTGTAGTGATGAACTCACAGAGAACCCAGTTCTGAAGTGCCTCTCGGCTCCACGGAGCTATTCCTGCCTTTTTAAGCTCATTGTCTCGGATCCCAGGTGTTTTGGTGTGTCAGAAATTGTTTTAAAAGTTTGTTTCACTCCCTCCCAATGGACTACTGAATTTGAGTATGCAGTTGAAGAGTTTGAGTCATAACTGGAAAGCAGGCTGAGAAATGTGCAGCTTCACCAAATTAACAGGGATTGCCAAGTGTTGGTTTAATTAACTTTTTTTAATTCACTTTTAATTAATGTATGACTGACATTATTCCTGGTTATCTCTATCTACCCTTGGTATAGCCTTATCAGACAGCTCTAATAGTGTTTATGAGGGTCACTAAATAAAGCTGCTTATCTACTCCTTTCTCAACTTCTCTCAATCATCTCTGAGTCTTTGTGGAGTTCAAAAAGCAGTTAAAATAAGTTGTAGGCAAAAAACAAAGCACTGTGGCAGTAAAAGTTTAAAACACATCTCATTATATCCCATTTTTGTGTCAGAACTCAAACCGAGCACTCTACATTTTCCACATCAAGATGTATATACACATGTCTAGCAGTTTATAGAAGAAGGTACATTTACTCAAGTACTGAACTTAAGAACAACTTTGAGGTAACCCTATTTACTTTAGTATTTCCATTTAATCCTACTTTATACTCCATTGTGATTTGGGGGGGAAAAAAACGTTTTACTCCACTACATTTATGTTATAGCCAAAGTTACTTTGGAGAATCGGTTATAAATTCGAAGAAAATGTATGAATCATGATGTATTATTTCAGATCAAGCTTTACCAAGAGCAACATTAAAGTGATGAACACATTAATGCATGCAAGTTTATTTTGATGTTAATACTTTTGACATTTTACTTGAGATACATTTTTTATGCAGTACTGTTACTCGAAACAGAACATTTTAACAGTTTAACCATGGTATTGATACTTTTACTTGTGTAAAATATCCAATACTACTTCAACCTCTGATATCTACAATGTAAAATTGTAAGAATTGTAAAACTCTTATCATTCTTACTATATATTTAAACAAATGGCGCATATTCTTAAATATTCCAAGTTTATTTCTGTGCAGTGTCTTTATCCATAACTAGCCAAATAACAGTCACAGTCTGCCCTGCATATTTGCTTTTACAAACAATTCCACGCCTGCTTTGTGAACCTCTCCATGTGGAAAACACGGTTCTTGCCTCATGCTCTCTGCGCAATGTGAGGGTTGAATTTAGCCTACATGCTTGGCTTATCCTGTTCTAGTGGGAATGGTATTTATATAAAAATGTTAATGCCACGCTCCACCAACCGAAGCCCATGGGACAAAATATGGAAATGTCCAAGTTGAAGTATTTGGGCACCCATTAATATCATTATCATCACCACTTCTGCCACCATCAAATTTGCATGCCAGTGGATGGGCTGCTAAAGCGTTGAGGAATAATATCACTTGACTTAACTTTGCTGCAATGAGGACACTCTTCCGTCACCATCAGCCGCATATTAAACTGACTGGAGGAGCCTCCTGACTCCTTGATACTTTATTTCTAAACTTTCGAATCTCCACCTCCTCCTGGTCTTCATTATGTGTGTGCATGTGTGTGTTTTGTTGCATTTGGATGCAGAGTGTACGGGTGTTCCAAACAGGCATCCCCCCCAGGTCACTTTGAAATGGAATAGATTTTTCTAGATCTCCGCCAAGGCTGTAGGGAAGGTCACTTCATTAATCACAGCTAAATGCCACTGTCTGCCCGTCTCCCTTCTCAACCAAGTAACACCAACAGATAACATCATTGATTGATACTAATAATGAATTCTCCTTCGGTACATAATGACAGTGAGTGTCATTCAGTGGGGAACCTTTAATTACTATCTAAAGACTCATTAGGTTCATGCCACCGTGTGCACCGGTGGCACGGGGGGCCAATGGATGTCTTCCTCTGTCTCCATGTCTGGCCTTTTGTGAAACAAGCTCCCCCCCCCCTCTCTCACTGCCCATGTCTCTCCAGTAGTACTCATCTATGTGTTAGCCTACTTTATCTGCTGATTCAGATTCGTAAAATGTCAAGTCAGATTTTGCTTGAGAGGATTTTGGCAGATGGGTTGAAGCACAGATGATGGGGGAAAGAACAGACAAGAGTGTGTGTCCACACCACTGTATTCTGTCAGTATGCAGTGATGTATAGGTAAGTGTGTGTATGTATCTGGCTTTGTCTTGAGTCACAAATAAGCCACCAGTCACCCAGTGTATCTGCACCACAAGCAGGAATAGAGGACATGCCATGTTATTTTGTTATCTCCCGATCCGTGTTGTGTGAAGGAAGCTGATGCAATGTACCGCTCCAAGGCTTCTACTTTTCAAAAATAATACTCTGTGACATGTTCACATAAATAAATGTTTCATCTACTACTATCTCATTCATTGTTTTCTGTAGACAAAGCAGGTTAAAAGTAAGTCAACCATAGGCTTTTACATTTGCTGTTACTTGCTTTCTTCTTGGAATCAACCTCCTTCGTGTAGGCAGTGATGCATTTCAGATTCAGCATGAATAAACTAAATAACTTTAGCTTATTAGCTAATACTCAAGAAATAAACATAGAGTTGTAGATTACCAACATACATAGATATGATCTTTTTTAACACATTTAAAAGCTGCAGTGTTCCCTGATCTTGTAAAAATGAACTGTATGCACCATTCAGCTCATCCTATGCCCTCTGCTAGACTTTAGCTCCATCTTGTGGTATTTCTTTTCTTTTCAGAAATCTTAAAACTGCAACCTGTTTTTTACATTCCCTAATCCATAGCTTTTATTCACACAGCCAAATTTGACTTTGAGTTAGACTGAGAGATGTGTGGTTAGATCCTGAGTGGTTGATCCCGTCAAGCTTGTACATACTGTAAAAACAGCATTTCAAAACTGGATTATAGCTCAAAGCATATGTGGCAGGCTTAGTAGGCTTGAAGAATATGTGATGCTGTGTTTTTTGGAACTGGGATAATCATAACGTACTGTAAATCCACAAAGATTGAGAGGACTGTTGTTGCTTCATTCTGCCTCTGTAATGTAATAGCCTACATTATGTGTGGGTGACATTACATTTTCACATCACTTTACTGAATCCAATTCGCTTTAATTGACTCTCATACATGGCATGAATCGTTTTGAATTATCGTCAGAATTATTATGTTGCCATGAAAGGAAAATGTGTCCCTTTCAACAAATCTTGTATCACAAAATTCAGGCAAATGTCTTGTAACAGACACATCTGTCATAACTTTTCTGCCAGAAGCTGATGTAATTCACTCACTGGAAGTTAATCAAAATCCTTTCTGTTTGGTGTCTCAAAGACTCCATAAATTGGCATTTCGCTGACATTTACACAGACAGAGTGATGGAGGCCCTCTTCAAGCTGTTGATGAAAATGTTTTTTCGGAAATGACCCGGGAATGCATATAAATAGCAAAGAGCAAATTAATGTATGATCCATATTGGCAGCAGCAGACAGGCAGCAGATGTCTGTCACATAGGATTTCTCAATTTTGGGATATATGATCCTGCAGGTATGTAAAGTAATTACGTAGAACAACGAAGTAAGCAGTCTTACCCGTAATGTGCATCAATGACAGAGTGGATTCAATAACTCAAATAGAAGTATCATCGAGAGGAGCACAACGGGACAGTGTGGCTGCCAAAATATCCTTTCTAGCCTTTGGTCAAGGTGATAAACAAGGTGAGGCAAACTTTAAGCTCGTTTGATTCTTTTTATAGTCAGACTATTGAATAAAGACTGTGTCTGCGCAAAATTTTCCTTTGGAGACCATTGGGCATTTGTGGATTATTAGGGTCTGAGAATCTTCGTCTGGAAGACCCTATCTGAAATTGTAGGAAATATCATAATTCTTGTGCCAAATGATCGCAATTTGAAGGCCTCAGGATGCAATCTTTTTTAAATAAACGTGGAACATTCAAAACTGGTTACATATTTCTAAAATATGAGTATAACACATATAGCCGTGGCACAATGGCTCAACAGCGTCACCTAGAACGCAGCCCTTGAAATACATGTGTAATACATGCTTACATTTTAGTATTAGTTTGCCTTCAAATTAAAAAAAATCGACCCCAGACCCATGTCTGGTTCCGAAAGAATAATCAACATTGTGCATAACAAGATAAAACAGGCAAAGCACAATAACACCTCAACACCAACAGGCAGGAACAGGGAGACAAAAACACTGAGAGCAGCCCAAGGTTGCAGGTCTGTGCTCAGTGAGGGCCCAAGGTTGCAGGTCTGTGCTCAGTGAGGGCACTACAAAGAAACTGATAAACTGGGTCAAAGTTGTAGACATAGGAAAATATTTCCCAAACAAGTGCCCTCTTCATAACTTTTTCGAAGCAGCTCTCAAACTATACCTAAGCAAAACCTTATGGCAAGTACTTGTGTTGTGTTTGGCAGAAAACACTCTCATCTTAACTCATGTTGGCGTTGTGAAAAGATACAGGAGATCGCTGTTTCTACAGAGGTTAAAGAAACTGAAACACCATGCATACAGTGCAGACCGAACATTTTTGGAATGAGGTCAGGGGGAAATTAGATGTCAAGGACGGATGTCGGTCGAGGACAGAGAAAGTGCTGAAAATTAAAGACACAGGGTGAGAAAAACAGGAGAAAGTTAGGAAGAAAAATAGAGAAAGGGCGGGCTAAGTACTTTGATGTTATGCACCAACGGCTTGGAACAAACTCCAATCCCAATAACACAACAAAAGTTAAAGTTATTAGGCAAAGCAAAAAAAAATATCCAACATTATGTATTATTGTAATTTTACATTTACATTATACCTCATTCTTGTTTTAAGGTAACACATTTGTTTTGAATTCCTGTGTTATACAATAGTTATTATATCATGAGGTGATATGGACAAAGTTACTGCCATATTTAGAACATCCATAGATTGTGTATATGATAACAATACTTTTATGTATATTTGAATATGGATTGCCAATGACAAAGTTGCACTTATTTTATGCCTTGCGCCAAAGAGTTAAATTGAGAAAAAATACATCAGAAAAATTAGAGTTATATCCCAATCCGTATTAAAAATATAATATTGTTTTGTATAAACAATTAATATTTAGAAAGCTATTTGTTTTAGGGAATATTTTCATAAAATGACCTGCTGAGTTTGAGGCTCCAAGGTTAGGTGATGAAAGTCTTAATATTCTTAAGGCATTAAAACAATGTCAGCTTGTCCTGTGTGTGAGCTGCTTTCCCAATCAAACCACCACAGAAAGTAGAAGGTATGGTTATACGATTATATTACATATAATAAATAAGGCATTGGATGCCAACGCCAACTGAAAAATGATTGTATATGTATGTGTGCATATATGTATATCAGTGTATGTATGTGCATGTATATGTGTATATGTATATATGTCAATCAACAGGTAAAGCAGATTAATAATAATAATAATAATAACAATAATAATACATAAAAATGATAATTATTGCAGATTATAGATTATAAATAAATCAGTTCAATCTCCTTTCTATTTTGCTAATCAATTGAGTACAAAGAGACCGGCTTAGGTTTGCAACAGTAGGCGGGATGTTTTTCTTTCAAACAGGATGGATGGTGGGTTTTGAAAGCCAGGAAGTGCAGCAGCTGTCCAAGTAATGGCTTAGTCACTGTTATTGATCCATAATCCTTTCAACTCCTACATAAATGTTTTAGTCATCGTGAGGAAAAAAATCGTACGTATCAGACACTTAAAAATATCTACCTCATACCTTTTTTTTACCTTGATTGCAGCACCCAAAATATGAGAATGTGTATATTACATGAATAAAACTAAATATTACACATTTCAATCAACAACAAAGTTGATTGGGTAATTATGTAATTTATAAATAAATATAAATTCAGCCTACGATTTCACTTCTTTTACACATTCTTAGTCCCCATCTGATCCAACAAATATTTCATAGACCAAATATGTGTATCCTGGAGAATCCTACTATATATTACAGTATATACCTAATGTAAGATTGAGACTCTTAAGACCACTCTTTGTACATAGGCCTATATGAGGTTTAATTTGTTAAATGGATTAATGGAAAACTTCAGAGATTTCTCAAACTGCTGAAACGTAGTTAACGTGTAGTCTATTATCACAGACAGTACTATCAGCAGCTCCTCTATAATTCAGTTGAAACCTGTAATAACAGTTCTGATAACGAACATGTGAAAAACATGGATGAAAAATAATAAACCAACATTAAATTCACAACGTCAGTTCATCTGCATGTGGAGCAGATCCTGGTTTGATTACACTGCAGATTTCCTTGTTAATTTTCCAGCTTTTCAGGGAGAATTGCTCTTTTCAACAAATTACGCTACGGTTTTTTTCATTTTATCCATGTCTGTAAGTGTGAATGTCCATGATACATTCATACACTGCTGGCAATACAGTGATTATTCATCATGACAAGTAACACCTACTATGTGTGGGTGGTAGAACATCGAGTCATATTTACATGTTTCGGCAGGCAAGCTGTGTGATTTTACACAAATCATGTGGCTGTTTTCCATCAGATGCATGAAAGTCTAAGTTAAATGTTTTTTCCAAAAGGAAAAGTACATGAGCCTACATGTTAGTAGTCCTCCAGGCTTTTTTGTCTGCCGTAATACAATGACGCTACTGACACTCTGTGGTGCTGATTCAAGCTAACTAAATGTAGGCAAGTTAAGACAGGAAGTGCAATGATACGGCCTTCACAATAACGTTTAAAAGTACAAAAAAAGTAAACTTAAAGGTGGGGTAGGTAATTTTGGAGAAACCAGCTCGAGTGCGCTAGAATTTGAAAATAAACAGCCGGGAAAAATCTGCCACTTCCTTACAGACAGAGCACAACACACACGAACGCACACATGACCAATGAGAGCACGAGATAAATTTGTGCACAGATGGAAGGCTGACAGGCAGGTATGCCATCCAGTTATTTTTGCCGGGCCGGCTAAAATGATTGGTTGTGCTTTTTACAGCGCAACGGCTTCCACAGATTATTTGTTTTAATGTATATAGTCAAAGCATGGCATATATTCATTGCTATCGGGATGTTAAGAGCATTCCATGGAATACAACAAAAAGTGTTTCTGAAATAAATTACATAGGGCCTACCCAGTGGCGTAACTATCGACGGTGCAGCCGGTGTAATTAAGAAAAATCTAATGATAAAGCTATAAAACAAGAAAGCCTAACAATATCTCAAATAATAATAATAATAATAATTATATAATATATTAATTATTTATTGTCATTTATGGACATTTCGCGCATTATGTTGTCAAGCTGTTTGCTTCCTCCCACATTATTTTGAAAACCTCTTACTAGGGAAGTTGGTTGTATGTAATGCTGTCTCGCGCTACAGTAGTGTATTGCTTTACCTTTTGAATAAGTGAACGGCTTACAAGAAGAAGAAGCATAACTTTTTTTCATAGCTTCGCCTTTTCCTCTACGTTATGGAGGCTCGGGCTCATTTCTACCGTGAGGAAATCAACAGCACGGTGTGGGAAGTCCCGGAGAAATTCACACGGCTCAAACAGATAGGAACCGGGGCGTACGGCTCGGTGTGGTGAGTGTCGTCTACCTTAACGCTGTATCAAATGTGTGTCGTAGTTTGAAGCTGACTGTGTGTAAACACTGCTTGGTCTGAGAGCCCAGCATTCATAAATGTGAGCTGTACACGCAGCCTGTGGTGGGCCTGGGTTATATCCATAGACTGTATCCTGTAACGTACTGTACACTAACACACGGCCAACACGGACACAGCTATACCTCACACTATATCAAGTAATTACACCTGGTATTTTATACAGCGCATCCTGGCAGCATCATGTGTTAGCGTAAAGAAAACACATTGCATTACCCGTACCTTTTTAATTGATATGCAATGTATGCTGCTATATGTTGCTATTTTAGATTAAATATGGCCACTTTCCACTTTCCTTTCTTCATGCACTCTTTTAAAATGTACAGAAATAGCACAGAGAAGCCACATAAACAGTGCCTATATAGAGGCTTCCTATTTACATGTATATGCATTGCACAGGTTTGAAATGACACAGACACACCCATCACTTAACATTATTGATTTACAGGTACCCTGTTGTTTATCTAGCTGACTGGATGAATATAATAAGTGTAATGGTCAATTAACCTGCAATTTCATACATTTGGTATACTTGTTATTATTTGTGGTATGAAGTATTTTTATTTATCAGTCATATTGCTTTAAGAGATCAAAAACGCCTTTCAAGCCATATGTTAATGATGGACCATTTTAAATCCACGCTAATAAGGATATCTTTAACGTGTCAGATGGGGAAAAGTATGTAAAAGTTGGTTTAATTAAGGCTGCTGTCAAGTTTCATATGGAAAATATCCACATTAAAAAACTTGGAATAATAACCTACACTTTAAGATGTTACAAATACTGATAATTAATGCGTCCAAGTTCCCCCAGCAAAACCCAACCAAAGACATTTTTGCACAGCCACCAATCGATCTTCTCCAGACTTCCATTAATGTTATTATGGTGAATATTTAATTCCTTTATCAATTACAGAGTACCACTGATGTAAGCATTATAGTGTGGGAGTGGTGCTCTGTCAAAGCAAACATATCTGACCTTTAAAGGAAGCACCAGCTGATGAACTTGGATCAAACCACCACCATTAGCTGTATTTTTTACAGATAATGGTGGGGGTTTGATCCATAAGAGCTTATCTCTCATTATTCATCTAGTGTGAAATTAGAACCACAGCAAGGCAAGAACATATTTTTAATGAAAGAAATAACAGTTTCATCACAAATATATGTGTTAGATGAACTGTATTCTTTGTGGATGTTTATCTGGCTTGCTGCGTGTCAAATTGATAATGCAATATCCTACATTTGTGCATCCTCCACAGCACTATGGTGCACAAGAGATGTGTGTCATTTGTGTTGGTGGATGTGGCTCCAAATAGCCTAACAAGCTTGTCCGCCTACGATGTGTTGCCCTGCAGATCACAGCAGACATCACGAGTTGCCAAACATTTACATGTTCATACTAAATAAACCACAGATCCCCCTTCACTCTGTTAGAGTTTGAGTCCCACGTACAGTGCCTTCATCTGAGAACCTGTTTGCTTTCAAGAGTGAAACTCTTTTTCTCACTGCTCTGACTTCAAAAGAGTGAAACCTTAGTGATACTAGAAGAGACATGCAGAGTGCAAGAGAATGACTTGTTTTTCCATCTCCCCTCACAGCTCATCAATAAACGAGAAGAATAAAGAGAAAGTGGCCATCAAGAAGCTCCACAGGCCCTTCCAGTCCGAGATCTTTGCTAAGAGGGCATACAGAGAGCTCAGACTGCTCAAACACATGAAGCATGAAAACGTAGGAATAAATATCACTTTCATAATAAATTGCATAACAATTTTGCATTTTAGACATGATTATATCCTGTTAATGCTTCAACTTATTGCGTCTGCTCCCATGTGTGTAACAGTCACCTCGCTCTTTCATTCCAACCAGGTGATAGGACTCATCGATGTGTTTTCACCCGCCACAACCCTCGATGAAATGCAGGACTTGTGAGTATTATTCCTAATATTAGCAAAGCCATCAGGCTGAGACAGACAGGCACCATCTCTTGAGAGGAGAAGTGTGTGCTTTGAACAGAAAGTGTGACGATGTATGAACAAAGGATCACTTTAATGTTATACACTATATGGCCCAAAGAATGTGGACGCCCCTTTTTACATGTTATTGTCAAACCATGTACTGCTATAAAAACCTGGCCTGTGAAGTTCTTCCACACCAAAGTCTGATAACCATCTCTCTCCATACATTCAACATGTTTTTGTACACTTCATGTTAAAAGGACCTAGCCTAAACACTAGGATCTTATGATATTATTATTCCCTTACTGTCTCAGAGAAATAGAGAAACAATAAGCATACTTATTGGTTGAATTTTTACTTCAAACAAGGGAAACTTTAACCATTTCTCAATTACTAGTAGTTAAGCAAACCACATAAATTAGGGAACATTTTTGAATTGATTACCGTTAGTTCGCAAACGTAGACTTTTGAATGGGCAAATTAGGAGGAAACGGCAAAGATGAAGAGTATAGTGAAGGTTGTATAAACGTTAATGTTACATAAATATACACAAGCACCACAAGCTCCTTAATCAATGTATAGAAAGGAATAGATAACAGCATTAACAGCGTGTGGAAAATATCAGCGAACAGCAAAGGAATAATGTTGACTATTAGTTGTGATCTTTACTGAAAAAGGTTTACATATACCCATAGAGGTGAACATAGTGTGCGTTTCTCTCCATCCACTCTCCTGCTCACCCTCCCCCACTTTTTCTCAGCTACCTGGTGATGCCTTACATGTTTACTGACCTGTCCAAGGTGCGGGGTCACCTCACAGAAGACAAAGTCCAGTTTCTTGTCTACCAGATGCTGTGTGGACTCAGGGTGAGCCGGGAAGCCTAACTAGACTTTGCACAGATTAAACACACAATATGTAATTGTTGTGCCACTCATTTCAATCAAAACGTAATCTTGAAAATAGTTGTTTGAAAGTCTTTAACAGAAGCCGTATTATACAAAGAGGTCTTCTCCTCCAACTGGACATATCGGAGGGCTTCTCCGATTATTACAATCATTTGGTTAAAATACATAGCTAAAACATTTTAAGATCTAAAAAGTGCATGTTGCTTACAACTGGAAGAAAATCTAATAAGATTTGTTGGCAGACAAATGTAAAAAGAAATGTGGGATAATGTTAGCACATGTAACATACAGTAGTTTAAGTTGTTTTCAGACATTTTGATGAGGATAAGTCACATGTTATAGCTTTAATGCACTCTAATTAAACAATAATAGACAATTGTCTGGTGAACTGGCACACTAATAAAACCACCATTTTAAAAAAAAAAAAAAAAAAAAAAGGCACTTTAAAGATAGAATTGCCATACACAATGCATATATTTTGTATGTGACGGCAATAATAATATATGCCCTATCTCTCCCTTTCTGCAGTACATTCACAAAGCTGGAATCATCCACAGGGTATGTACAAGTTCATGTCTGTGTCAACTTTGAAGCTTTGGTAAAAAAAAGAAAGCTTCATTATGATAAAAAATACTTTTACAGGCTGTTATTAAGGCTGTGCAATGTGTGCAGTGTGCAATAATCTGTCTTAGATAGCACACATGCTCATTTCCTGTACTGCAGAAGTACATGGGAATTGTATTTGTCATTGTTATTGCACAGTTTAGAAACCCTGCTCCAACAGGTAAGATGAGTTAACTCTCTGATTTTTTACTGCATGTCTGGAGATGTTAGGCCACACCCGTCAGAACCACTGCCAAGTGGGTGTGTGAGGAGAAGAAAGTCAGGTTAGATAAATACACCACTTATCTATCAGAAAGACAATTCATTAAGATAATATAATAAAAGAAAGATTAATGACGGCCTCTTATCTGTTGCGCATAAAATCTTGCCAAAAAAAACACAGAACATTATTTTTAAATTATTGGTACTGTTCAAGGGCATAAAGTTCTGATTTGTGTGGGATTTCAAAATGCAACATCTACTGTTAAAGGGCCCTGTTATGCTATGGGGGACTTCCCTTTCCTGTAGTATGTTCTATAGGTTTTTGTGCATGTAACTGGTCTGCAATGGCCAAATTCCTAAAGTTCCCTAGAGTTTCTCTCCCACACACTCCCCCCCCCCCCCCCCCCCCCCCTGCCTGAAGCATCTCCATTGTAGACCTTTGTTTACTTTCGCAACGTTGTGAGCTCACTGTGTAACACTCGCACTCCAATTGGCTAGCACTCCATCACAATGTATGTGATAGGCTAAGGTTCAGTACATCTCTAAGTGGTTGACCAATCACAACAGAGCCGGCCAGCTAACCAATCAGAGCAGACTGGGCTCTGGTTTCAGACAGAGGGTGAAAAGAGGTGCTGCAGCACAGGCAGTATGAGAACAATAAAGAGCTTTTTGAACATTAAAGCATGGAGACATGTCACTGTAGAGGCACAAAACAAATATGAACCTGGAAACGAGCATAATAGGGCTCCTTTAAATATATATTTTTGTTTTCCTTGCAGGAAGGTAATGATTATACAAACACAAAAAAATATTTGTCTTAAGGAATTTTTTATATGTGGTGGTTGATCTCTTGATCAGCTAACTGTGTTTTTGTGAATGTGTGTTTAATCTCCAGGAAATATGATCATGCACGCTCAGTGTTACCCTGCAATTACTCTTGTAACTCCTATCGCAGTAAAGGAGTTATCAACACTCACTAACAGCGCGGCCCTTATCACACCTTTTGTCCCAGTATTTTATGAGTGACTCTGCAGAAATGCTGATGTGAGTTTCATGGTCAGCTTATAGTTGAGTCACAACAAAGAATCCCTGTTTTAAATCCCCGCAGTATACAGACATAAGGCTGAGCTACGGGAACTACAAGCACTAAGGCTCTTCTCAGCCCCTGCAGTGATACTACACATTACAAGCAGTATCCTTTTCTGTTAATCTCTATGTGCAATACACAACCCTCACTCAGCAGCTCATTCTCTTTTACAGGATCTTAAGCCTGGAAACTTGGCTG
Organism: Notothenia rossii; assembly: GCF_949606895.1. NCBI lineage: Eukaryota > Metazoa > Chordata > Actinopteri > Perciformes > Nototheniidae > Notothenia > Notothenia rossii. The sequence goes on along the minus strand of NC_136902.1, from coordinate 29,993,477 downwards.
TGAACCAAGACTGTGAACTGAAGGTTTGTACTTCTAAGGATTACATCAGAAAACATGACAAAGCTGAAATGATGCTGCTGCTGCTGCTGCAGCAAGAAAATAATTGGATTCAGCAGGTTTCAAAGAAAGTAACAAAGTACAAGATAAACTTGAAAATCAGCAATATACGGGAAACAGGACATGGAATAAATAACAATTGTTGCCAAAAATGTCTCTAGTGATGCAAAATGGTTAAATGTTTAAAAATGTTTATGTATGAAAACATCTTATGATGGGAAAATGTGAACCATTATGATGGATTCTCTATGCATTTTAGGAAGTGTCCACTGATATGCATGCACAAATGAAACACCTTTTCAAACAATTCATTTGACAGACATATTTTGTGAATATTCTGTGTTCACGTTCCAGAGTGTGATCTGTGTTTTTGCTCACCGTGCAGATCCTGGACTTCGGGCTGGCTCGCAGTACTGACGCTGAGATGACAGGCTACGTGGTGACCCGTTGGTACCGGGCGCCTGAGGTCATTCTGAACTGGATGCACTACACCCAGACTGGCAAGACAATCGTAGCTGTTACTCATTCTCACCTCCGTCCCTGCTGTCGGCTCAGTATGGAGTTGGCCTGTTCGGTGCTGTAACTGTTTGTCGTGTGAAAACATGCCAACTCTAGTTACAGGGCTTTCTTTCTTTGAGGCTGGCTTGCATGGTACGCTGTGGGTCAGCAGCTTCTATAATCCTGTCGTTGAAGCTGCATCGGTGTCATTTTGACTATCAATCTTTTACGACCCTTAATCTGTTAGCAGTTGACCGAGATGGATCTGACAGCAGCCTGAAAGTGCTGAGACTCCATGACAGAGCTGTCAGCTCAATGAAACTGACTTTCTCAGGATTTATGTGTCTTTATGAGATAGTGGGATTGCATTTTGTAAACAGCTCCCGCAGAATGGAAAGTAGCACAGAAAGCAACTCTGGCAAATTGACACCCTTAGTAGCATTAGCACAATATATTCTGCACTATGGTGAATAGGAACTTGCTCTGATGTATAAATCCCATCTTCCTCATTTGTATTGCACTGAGCATAACATTTTTTTATTTGACCTGTAGTTCTATTGTTCTATATTGAATGCTAGGTGTGAGTTGCAGAGTAATGTATCTGATGTCAAAGTATCTGCCTGGACTTAAATGTAAAATAACTATAATGCATTGGATTGAGATTTAAAAACTCAACAGCAGTGTTTCTTTTCAGAAATCCGGTCCCAGTTACTCAAAAGAATCCAAAGGCCTTGTTGTGAGCAGTTTCATGTAGGAACTATTTACTTTCTACCACACTACAATTGTCTGTCGTATGACCGCTCAGAAGGAAGTGTGCATGGATATATTGGAGAAAAGGCAGCCATCTCTACGGCACATATCTCCAACACACTGCAACTCACACCTAAACAATTTACACTTGTGTTAATGAGTATTCTGCCCGGGTGCTTACTCACATATTTCTTTTTTTTCATTCTAGTGGACATCTGGTCTGTGGGCTGCATCATGGCAGAAATGATCAATGGAAAAACCCTTTTCAAAGGGAGAGACTGTATCCTTTCATCAGCCCTGTCCATGTACTGGACTTTTAATAATGTAATGTAATGTGAATGTGCTGAATGATTCCCGAACGACAGGTCATCAAGTTTTAATTTCACTTCATTAAATCATTGTAATATTAAAGGTGATGAAGCCACTTTATTAAACATTGACAGCTTTATTTGATGATGGGAACTATAAATAAGGTGCAGAAGGGAACACAAATCACAGTATATTACATTCAGCAAAACCCCTTCCCTCAGGCAGCATCCAAGGCAGCTGCTACTGCACTGTATAACATACTTTTCCTGCATATTTAATATTATCTTCTGATGTTCTTTTTTGCACTTTACTGATGTATAGCATCTTAAAGCGGTCACTTGTGGCTTTCAATTTATTTTATTATTCTGTTTTATAGACCTCTGGGAAAATCCTACTTTCTACTGCTACTGAATGGATGTTATTGATTACCTGGTTAAAAAATCCTTGATTTTAACCCTTTATTACCAGACATGGACCAGCTGACTCAGATCATGAAAGTAACTGGAGTTCCTGGATCAGAGTTCGTACAGAAACTGGACAGTCCAGAGGTAGGTCAAACTACCTTATGTGTATGTTAACAAATGTATATTTACGTCTTGAATCTACAGTTAGCTGGTTGCGCAACAACTTACTGATATTTGGCCTTTTTTACCTGTGGTGGGACTAAAAGTATGAGGTTTGTCCTGAGGGTTGCAGCAAGGGTTTATGGAACATACAGTTATTTAAAGACATGGAATTGAATCGTCAACATATTTATTTAATCCATGTACCTCAAGTAACTGCTTAAACATATGTCTCAGTCAATCTGAAGCAATCTTCATCTATTCAGGAATTTGTCATATAAATATAAAATATATATAAAAACATGGGATCATTATGTAAATATGCATAATCATGCACTAATCTAAAAATGTGTGGCTTACCTAGACATAAGAAGACAGAACCATCCTATACAATACAGTTCAACGTCACCAAAGTTAATTCAATTATGCAATGACTCCTTGAATTTTACAGTATCAACGATATCGCCTGCACACTGCAGCAGTAGATTACTCATAAGCTGATAGCTGTTTGGAAAATATAAAACAGTGTATTGATTCCCTCAGTCACAGTTCCTGATCAGTTGAAATGCATGTAATTGGAATAATTCTAGTCCATAACCAAAATAAAATACGATGTCTGCCAAATGAAAACAATAAAGCCTGAAGCTGGTACTTTTATTTGCATTATAATGAGGTACAAATTAGTTTTTGATGCTTAATTGTAACCATCTTTTATTTTTTAAAACAGGCCAAAACCTATATTAAGGCCCTTCCTCGCTATCCCAGAAAAGACTTCTCAACGTTGTTCCCCAGAGCCAGTGCAAAGGGTAAGTTCAGACACAGCCTTTGCTCCACAAACAGTATTTGCACCCTTTTAACACACTGTAAGAGCCACTTAAACATTATTTGGCTAAATGTTATTGTTGGCATGATCGATTACATAGTTGTTGAATATCATTTATGAATACCAACGTTTTTGCTAGGGTTATGTTTCTGTTTGGTTCTGTGGTAATTCACAGAGATCAAACCTCTCAGGATGGTCAAGAAAAGGACACATTCTCTTAGTTGATCATCTTGGCATTAGCGGAATCTATTCTTTTTGGAAACAGCTTAAACTGTAACAATACGTAGACACTGAGCCAAAAGTACTTTGAACTTGTATGTATAATATAATATTCTCTGTAGTATTGTCAGTAAAAAACACTCATTTACATTTTTCTGCATTTATTTTTGATGAAGTTGTGGCAATATGTTGTGCCCTTTACTGTGGGCAGGGATCGACCTGCTGGAGAAGATGCTGGTTCTGGACGGGGACGAGAGACTTACAGCAGAGCTAGCTCTGGAGCACCCATATTTCGACGGCCTAAGAGACCCAGACGACTTACCTTTACCCAAGCATTATGATGACAGCCATGACAATGCCACATTGACCCTGGATGAGTGGAAACGTAAGCAAAAAAGAATATTAAAAGATGCTATCATAATATAATCAATGAGCAGATTTGTTTAGTGTTAATGTACATTACTAATCAGTTATGGCCTCATTATAAAATATTAAAAGAAGTAACTAACTGTAAATGTTAGCCATATTAAATCATCTACTCCAACTATCACTATACCTACCTCCTGTTGCAGGGCTTCTGTTAATAGGATAGTTTGGATTGTTGTTGGTTTGTATACTTATAATAAAACAGTAGATGGCGGTAGGCCCCTAGTTTGTAAAACAAGAGTATCAGTTTATGAACTCTAAATTTAGAATATTTTCACTGCTTTATTTTGCCATCAGACAGCCCTTTAAGACGGTAAACTGAATCCGTATGCTATTCTCTCTTCTAAGCCAACAGACTCCATGTACAAAATAATTCATTTTAACTTTCAGAACATAGGAGTTGCTGTTGTATTACTGGCTCGAATCAATTCCTTTGTTGGTTTTATTGAGTGACTTTGATGAATAAGAATCAACACTTTAAAACATCACATTTGCGCAATCACAGAAACAAACCAACCAGTTAGCAACGGACCAGCAACTTCTGATTAAAGCAGGGTACAATTAATGTCAACACGTAAAAATAAAGCCGTGAAAATATTCAATAATTTGATAGAATTATGGGAATAAAATATGTCTTGCTGCTGCCCAATTCACAGCAGTAAATAGTTTCCGCTTCCTCAAACTGGGGATGTGCCGACCGCCATTATTACAAACTATGGATAAATACCTTATACAACCATACTTCAAACTTAATGAAATCTTTCCCTGTATCACTTGCGATGTATAATTGTTGTTAAGAATGAATATGCCTTATAATGGATTTCTGTTGAAATGGGGACATGGTGGACATAACAAAAATAAATGTTTTCCCTCTGCGCCCACAGGGTTGTGCTTCAAAGAGGTGAAAAGTTTTGTGCCGTTCCCACGACGAGACTCCAAGAGAAAAAATACCCTGACTATGACTCCGTGACCCAATGAATGTCTTGTAACTACTGATGTCCCAACCTAGAACACATACAGCCAATGGTGCCCTTGTATATTGCAGCCATGAATTCACTTTTACTCTGGATATGTTTAGATTTTGAATCAGTGTTCAGAGGAGGGATTTTATTAAAACTCACAACTTTTTATTTTTGTGTAGTTTTTTCCCAAGTGTGGATTTTCCTTCATGTTACACAATCCCTATCAGTGGGTTGCCTTGCAAATGTATTGTGACAAAATATCACAGGGTTTACTGTAAGATTTACTGTAATGTTGTTTTCCAATAAAACAAGATATGTTCTCATTTTTGTTCTTGATGTGAAAACAGCTTTGTTATACGTTCTATATTAAATAATCATCGAGGAACAAGTCTGGGTTTCGCCAATAAATTCTCTGAAAACTGAAACTGCTAACGAGCTAAGACCCCAAAATATTAGCAGTTAGCCTACTGTGTGAAATGTACTCAATGTTACCTGGAATTGGTAGCCAATAAGGTGCATGATATTGAGAACAACAAGTAGTGTGTATTCATGTCTCTGCTAAATATGCTCTATTATAACTTCTTTAAGTGTACACCAAACCATAAGCTTTTAAATATGTAATGACTTAGCTGGTACATTAAAAGGCTGCTTCATGACATATAATATTCTTTAGGCTAAGGGGTACACATTTTGAATATTATTTAGGGTACGGGTTGCACATTTAGAATACAGAAAGCTGTACTAACACCAATACCTGACTGATCTGTCATGGCACTGTTGAGTATCTTGCGCGCGAAAATCATGGCCTGGTCATGTCAAAGGGGTGGGCTAAACTTTTAGCAAACTGCTGTTATTAAGTTAACATGAAGTAGGCTGTTTCGGCGTCACAATAAAATATATCATGAGAACTCATTTTGCGCATTTCTTCCATTAAGACCATTAAGACCCTTTAAAGTTCTACTTCATTTGAAAGTTATTTACATTGGACATTTTAAAAGAAAGATTAATACAAGCAAAACGTAATATGAGTGCATAATACGAGTGATTTAAAGTAAATTACAACAACCACATGTATAATAAAAACAATGGGGGAAGTATCTCTGCATTACGCAGACCCGGAGTGCCTATACCTACTACCATACTGCTCTTCCAACTTCTGCCACATTTCAATACATGTTTTGACAACAACATTCATTTATTTTTGACTCTATTCCAATAATATACTGGGGTAAGGATATGCTGGCAGGAGGGAAAAAATAAGTGTATTTAAATGTCGTCTTATTTTGAGTTGTTCTAATCGTGAAACATTCAAACACTTAATGTGCCAATAAGGACTTTATTTTGAAACATCTACCCGGAAGTCCTATGATTTTATTCTTGCTAATGTCGGTGTACATACTCAGGATCCCAAATAGCTAGCCAGCTAACCGAACGGGGCTACAATCTCTCCTTCTGACAAAATGATGTCGACAAAACGCTGTTATTAATGCAAATGTACCGCTCGTGTTCTCAGTAAGCCTTTGGGATTACCTCCCAAACGCCGTCTTGTGAAGAAACGGAGGCGGTATAAAATAGCTATATTCACCGGCGCTGCCAGTAAACTGTAGCTGGCTAACGGTAGCTAGTAGCTTCGAGAGTACAGCAAGTAAGGCGGCTGGCTGGTCAACCATTACTGTGGAAGCGGCTTCAGACCGCCGGCTGTCGAGCTACCTGTGTCAGTCAGTTGCCATAATAGGTAAGATGGTTCAAGTTTGCTACGCACTGTTTATTTATTAAAGAGTGGCTTAAAACGGTTAATCCCCTTTTAACCTAGCAACGGTTTAAGTTGTTATGCGCCTTGACTATGGCAAAATATAACGAGGCAGATAATGTTAGTTATGCCAATCTTTTAAAGTTAGCAGGTTAGCTAGCTGATATATTTGACTACTTCTCTCGGCACTTTTTTTTTACCAGAGTAACGTACGGAAATACTGTCACAATGATGTTCCTTTTTCATCCCGACTTGACAATACAAAGCACTGCATCCGCATTCCAAATATGTAGTTTAAATGAATCTAAAGAAGAGCTTTTTATAGTGTTTTTAAACTGTAAATATGGCTGACATTTTACGCTCGAAATAAGGACACTGATCTGTTGAGACCGCATTATTCTTAAAGCTGATTGGCTCAGACGAGGATCAGTCAATTCTTCCTCAAAGCTGATTGGATGCGCTTATTGCGTTGTGCCTAGCCCTGATAGTAGTTGCCAACAGTTTATGAGATAAAGTCAAGAATGATCTACATATTTTTATTTGCCATGTGTTTACTGTCAGTGAAACGTTTGGCAGTGTTCAGCTGTCAATGCATCGATCTATTCATGTAGCCACTTGGATTGAGTGAGTAAAGAGTTCTGCGAGTTGAGGTGTGTGAAGGAATGTTTACACCAGCCCTGCCTAATAACACTGTGCAGCAACATTCAAGCTATGCCAGGGATGTTTTGAATGACTTAATATGTCAAGAAGGCATGAAATATGTTAATATTTCAGTTTCATACCGTCGTTGTGGCAATGGCATTAGATATTGCTTATTTCTGTAAATATATTAGGAACACAAGGGGGATTAAAGCTGTTCAATAAGTCTAACTAGATAAGAATACAGGTTTGCTTCACAATTATTATGACATAATAATCTACAATTCATCATGAAATGCTTAATGTTGTTCAGAATATGTTATTATTATTAACAGACTGACAATAATGTTTTCTCATATTATTTCTGCTTTTAAACCTACAGGAGGTACATTGTGATTGGTGGCCTATGAGGAAGCCACGTCGTAAAGGCCAGGTGGCCGCAGGAAGTGGGGCTGATGTCAGGAAGTCCAATGGGACGGTTGGCGGGCGTGGGGGTGCCCGCCAGCGATCTCCATCCCCTTACAGCCTCAAGGCATCTCCGAGCAGAGAAACCCTTTCTTACACCCAGGCCCAAAAGGTAGTAGAGGTGGAACTAGATGGTAGGCTTCACCGCATTTCTATTCTGGAGCCTCTCGAGGTCATTACCGATGATGAGATGATGGCTCAGGACATAAGTGAGTGTAACAGCAACAAGGAGAACAGTGAGCAGTCATCATCTCCCACCAGCAGTGTCCGCAAACCCCCCACACCCCGAGGACGCAGGAAAGACTCCAAATGTCCTGTCAAATCGCCTTCCAAAAACCACTGTACCAATTCTCATCCCCAAACAGCAGAAAAGTTAAATGCATCACACCATCAGCACATGACTCTCCCTGAACCTAAGTTTCATGTGCTAGAAACCTTCAAACCGGTCGAGGCTCCTCCTCTACCTGCCGCATATTACCGCTACATTGAGCGCTCAGCTGAGGATCAGGAAGCTGAGGCACAATATGACATGGACGACGAGGACACCGCCTGGCTGGAGATGGTCAATGCCGGCCGGATGTCGGCGGGATACTCAGCTGTCAAACCGGACACTTTTGAGCTGCTTGTTGACCGACTAGAGGAGGAGGCGTACCGGGAAGCCCGCAGCCGGGCGCCCTCCCAGAGTGCTATTGACGACGATGCCTTCTGCTGCGTGTGCCTGGATGATGAGTGCCTCAACAGTAATGTTATCCTTTTCTGTGACTCCTGCAATCTGGCTGTGCACCAGGAGTGTTACGGTGTTCCCTACATCCCTGAGGGCCAGTGGCTCTGCCGCTGCTGCCTCCAGTCCCCTCAGAAACCTGTTGACTGTGTTCTATGTCCGAACCGTGGTGGTGCATTCAAGCAAACAAGTGACGGACGCTGGGCTCATGTGGTCTGTGCCATCTGGATCCCTGAAGTGTGCTTTGCCAATACAGTTTTTCTAGAACCAATAGAAGGGGTTAGCAACATCCCCCCGGCACGCTGGAAACTGACCTGCTACCTGTGCAAACAGAAGGGCCGCGGTGCATCAATTCAATGCCACAAGGCCAACTGTTACACTGCGTTTCACGTCACATGTGCTCAGCGCGCTGGCCTGTTTATGAAGATCGATCCTGTGCGAGAGACAAACGTTCACGGGACAACGTTTTCTGTTAAGAAGACTGCGTTCTGTGTGGCCCATTCACCTCCTGGACAAGAGGCCGTCTCAGATGAGGAGAGTGAAGGAAGAGTGGTGGGCAGCAGGGGGAGGGCCAGTAGAGGACGAAGTGCCTACACAGATGGCCCTGTTACACCAAAAAAAGGCAGGAAGTCGGAAGATGGTGCCAAGAATGACAAAAAGAAAGGGAAGAAGGGCGCAGAGGCAATAGCGCAACAAAGTTCATCACCACAAGCCACAGTGCCTCAGATACCCACAAGCAGGTTGGATTTATTTTTTAATACAAGAATGTTGTCTGTTGGTCAACTAAAATGAAATGTTTTTTTGTTCTGCTAGCTAATTTAAATACACAAATAAAAACATTTCTTTGGAGATGCATAATCTGATGTCTGTCTTGTTGAAATTAAGACCCCTTCATCCATCTCGTTTTTACAGGCTGAATATCATCTGTAAAGGAATTATCTTTCAAAGGAAAAACCAGTTCACCCATAGGCTGCATAACTACTGGCTGCTGAAACGTCAGTCCAGGAACGGTGTGCCGCTGATTCGCTGTATGCACTCTAATGTCCAATCCCAAAGGATTACTGAACAGGTCAGGGTCGCACACTGTTCTACACTCTGTGACATTTTCAGTACTTTACTGATAATAACCATAATTGGTGATTTGCGTTGCTGCACATTTCTATAACCATTGTCCTACCCAACTATTTCCAAAATGCATTGAATGCCCTTAGTTACATCTCTGATACAGTCACTATACAACAGAGCTGAAAATAATAAATGTTATTTGTGTACTTGGTAGCCCGAGGTGGATGAGAAGGTTTCTGCTGCCAGAGAAGCACTGAGGTACTGGCAGAAGCTGCGGCATGATCTTGAAAAAGCCAGGCTGTTGGTGGAGCTCATCCGAAAGAGGGAGAAACTCAAACGGGAACAGGTGACATATGAATATCAAACACTCACAGGCAACTAACTGTATTTCATTGTTCTGTTTTTGTAATGTATCTGTTACCTATTTACAAGCATCAGGAAACAAATATATTTTTTTATACAGATGATGTACTGGACCTCCAGTGGTCTTTGGATGTTGAAATGTGACCAGTTGTAAACACAACTTGATATTCTGGTCTGCTTTGGACATCTTTGTAGAAATAGATAATGTACTGTCTCTTACAAAAAACAATTAGCTAGTTTCCTTCACAAGTATCGCCCCACACTGCTTCCCTTCACTTTAGCATTTAGGCAGTCTGTATAAAACTTGTTTCAACTTTCACATATGGTGACGTTGAATGTTTATCCCCTCACAACTGCAGGTCAAATTTCACCAGGAAGCTCTTCAGATGCAGTTGACCCCAATGTTGATGCTGCTCCGCTCCACTCTGGACCAACTACAGGAGAAGGACACAGCTGAGATCTTTGCAGAGCCAGTAAACATCAAAGAGGTCAGACATTACACTGCTTCAACACCAATTACAAAGTACAGATGCAAGCAGGATGTATAGAGTTGTGACGTGGAATGACATTTTTTATTTAATTGACATGCTCAGTCTTACTTATCAGAGAAGCTTTTCAATATCCTAGATAATGTTAAGACCCTATAGGTTTATGTTCTTTCCCCTCTGTAAATCTTACCTTCATTCAGGCAAATTAGAAAGAAACGCTAATCCAGATATTTAAAGTGAACAGATTTAAGCCATATATTATAAATCAGTTGTCTCAACAGCATACTCTTTATTTCCATTTGAGGTGCACATGAATCATTGAATGCATGGTTATGAAATTATACCTTGTAGAAAGCCATCTACCTTTTTCCAATTTTAGGCAAAGTATGTTCAATCTTCTTAGCTAGAACCAGATATTTTATAATATAGTTCTTTATCTTTTATATTGACAATTTTACTGTGTCTTGCCCATCAAAGCTGCCAAAGCACTGCACCTGTAAGTTATGTGACATTTGTAGGGGTGGGGGGTGAATGGGACTTTCACTTCCTGGATCAAGGATGCCCGATGTAGCACCTCATCCATCGATAGCCTTTTCCACCTGTCCTATTATTTACACTTGAACTCATTTGTATTTGTTCCTACCAATACGTGTCCATTCCTCTCAGTAACTGCAGTTATGTCTCCCCTCAGGTCCCAGACTACCCAGAGTTCATCAGCCAGCCCATGGACTTTTCCACCATGCGCTCTAAGCTTGAGAGTCACGCCTACCGCTCACTGTCTGACCTGGAGACCGACTTCAACTTGATGGTGTCCAACTGCCTCCTCTACAACGGGAAGGACACCGTTTTCCATCGGGTAGGGCTACGTCTCAGAGACTTAGGGGGAGCCGTACTGCGCCACGCCCAGCGCCAAGCCACCAACACCGGCCTGGACCTGAACACCGGCATGCACCTCCTAGAGTCGCCGCAGAAACGAGACTTTTACAGCTGCACCTGGGAGGATGGTGAGTCACAGTGCTGGAAATACACATGTGATGTTAACACCATTTGTTCTTTAGATAGGGGTCTTTATATACTGTATTCCTCTCATATGATATGATGCATACATTGATGTAAGGTCTAGTCCAGTGCATTTAAGAAAAATATTTATTTTCAACAATAATGCAACAAAACACAAAGTTGATTTAATGGGATCAGAATTCAATTCAGCTTGGATTCAGTTTCAGATATGGTATACAATTTAACTTTTTTTTGGCAAGATTGCAGGAGGTTGTATATTTAACTGGGTCTTCTTTTTCTAAAAACTGTTTCCACATAGAATCTGTTGGGGATCTGTGGTCTTGTATCAATCTTCTTCAATTTACTGATGTGTAATTATTTAAACATGTATAATCATAATATACATTTTTTACTGGCAGGTTTAAATGTGCCAATCAAGAATTCACAATATACTGTGTCTTTAGACAGTTTACCTAGCTTTGGCAAACTGAAAAGTGATGTAGAAGTATCTTTTTATTGCAGTTTTGAGTAGTGAGTTTGGTTCAGAGATAATAGATGTCTTGTTTTCAAATGATTTGCTCTTTAGCACACTGCCAGTGTTAAACTCATGTTTGTGTCCTGTTGTGTGCAGTTGACAGTGTGTTGGACCCAGACAACCGGCTTCACATGACCGTGGAGGAGCAGCTGAAGGAGCTGCTAGAAAAGATGGACTTTGTCTCCTCCATGCGATGCAGCGGCGCCCGAACCCGACGCGTCCGCCTGCTTCGTCGGGAGATCAACAGCATCCGCCACAGGCAGGGCCAACCCTCCCGCCACAGCCTCCTCAACGGTCATCTGAAGGAAGAGGACGAGGATGAGGAGGAAGATGACGACAAAGATGCCAAGGCAGACAACAGCCTTTTGTCTTCGGACAAAGGTGGGTGATGAAAAGCACATCAACAGTATGAACATTGCCAATGCATGCACCTTTTTAAAGCCTCTTTTTTTTCTTTTTCTTTTTTTTTCTTTTTTTTTTATGAGACCAGTTGTAAACATGAGCTAACAGAACATTGTCCTCAGGTAATTGAGCCAGGGTCCCCCCCACGCACCAACCCCAACCACCCCACTGTCTCCAGTCTAGTAAGTAGGGGCCCACAGAGTCTCGTTAGCCATGGCTGCCTCACAACTCCTCTCTCCCAGTGCACTCTATGTCTGCACCTTCTATACTTCACTCTCATGGACTCACCACTCTCCATTGGCCACGTAGTCATGCCATGTCATCCCACTTCTGACTCCAGACTGCTCCAGTCAAACAGTCTCTTGCTGCCGTAGAGGAGGTGGGCAGAACACCTGTGATTTGTGTCAGTCATTAAATACTGCCATGTTACCATGTTGCTGGTGTACAGTTGTGAGAGCAAAGTTAATATTCACTCGTCTTGATAAGCTCGTCCATATCTACAGAACGCCCCAACTCCCTTTGGGCTCTGGTTAGACTGTTAGAATGAAAGTGTAACCCATTATGAAGTGACACCATGTGCAAACTACACCACCACATCACACTACATACTAAATGGACATTCATTTGAAATTAACGCTGAGTGAAATTTGAGTTGATTTTTTTTTCTTCCTTATCTTCTAGAAGACGTCAAATCCACTTCTCCCCCAAAACTGGAGCCAACAGGCCCGGCTCCGCCTCCACGCTGCGGAGACGCACATCTGGGGCCTCCCACCCTGCGGCCAATCACAGGGGAGCACCAGCCCTCCAACTGGGCCTGCAAACGCCTCAAGATGGAATGTGAGCCCTCAGACATCACCACAGAGAACTTGAATTGCACGAAAGCACAGGAGCGGCCGGCGTCGCCCCCACCCATTTTGCAGAGCGAAGGACAGGCGGTGGTCAATGGCCTGCCTGAGCTCAGCTCCCCCCCGCGGCCCACCACTGGGGGAGTCGGGCGACGAACCTCTGTATTGTTCAAGAAGGCAAAAAATGGAGCAAAGCTGTTCAGAGAGAGAGACAATCCTCTGCTGAACGGGAAGGGGCCGCAGGACGCCCCCACAGCCCCCAACTCCACAGCCAGTACCCCAGCCTCCACACCTTTGTCCACTCCATCCAAGACCCCACAGAAAAGTCCCGGACCCCCCACCCTCAATGAACAACGGACCCCCAGTCGAAACATGGGCTCAGATAGTGAGCTGGAGAAGACGCCAAACCATACACTGGAACGGGGTGAGAGGCTTTACTTTGTTACATTGGTTTAACATTGCTGTGTTAGAAACTCTTGTATGTCTTGTTTGCTACCAGTGAACATGTCCTATATAATATCTGACAGCAAATCAAAGTGAAGTAATGAATGAAATGTACGTTGCAGATGCTACAGTTTCCCTTCTAAGTAAAGCTAAATGTAGCTACATGTTTGCTTTAAAAACAGGCTTGTCGTCGCTCGTTAAAAAGATAAAGAAGCAGTCTGTAACTTGTATTTTAGCCATTTAAATGTTTTGTTCATCACATCAGGTTTGCATCCTCTTGTTACCTAATCACAGAACAGGAACTCGTTTCTGTTCATTTAAGTTTACCAAATCATCAAAACAAAAGTTCCCTCTACCCTTACACAGACACTTATCTGTGTTTATACTGTGCTGTATTTTTTTTTTATATGACGGTAATGCTGTGTTGTTTTCCTTGCTACTGATATGAGATTCAAGATTGCTGCTCTTGGATGTGCCCGTAACTGTTTTTACCTCCTGGTTTTCTGAGATTTCTCATTTGCTTTCAGGACTAACAAACGGCTTCAACAAGCACAAAGACGGCGGGTCCGACTCTGAGTACAGCCCTTGTCCAGTCCTGCTCAAAGAAATGTAAGACGTGACATATCTGCTGTCAGTGGCTGTGTGGTGATGGTAATGATTAAAATACAATAACAGTACGATGTGCCGTGTTACAGCTGCTCTCCACCCAAACGGAGCCTCGGGAAACCAGCTCTTTCCAAAGTTCCCTTTCTGGATATAGTCAATGGAGACACAGACTACACTGGTATGTTTTTCCTTGCTGTATAAGATTGTATGTCACCCTTTTGTCCCTCCATTTTGCTCACAAAACATCAAAACCAAACACTTTGGCCTCCAAATAAATGACATGTGTCCCGTAAATGTTCTTATTTTCAATAAATATATGTTGCTGCTGCAGGGAACAGCAGCCAGGTGTCTGATGATGGGACGGAGCTGGAGCCTCTGGATCTGGTGTGGGCCAAGTGTCGAGGGTACCCCTCCTACCCTGCTCTGGTAAATCCTTATACTACTATGACTGTTTTATGACATAAGACTATTACTTGTTTAGATTGTTTGCCTTTATTGTAGAGACAGAATGGAAACAGGGTTATAGAGGGGATGACATGCAGGAAAAAAGGCCGCCAGCTCTACCAATACCAGGCGGCCCGCAACTATTACTTTTTTAATAACTTTTTTCATACATTAATATGACTTTTTAGGATATATTACGCATTTTTATTTACTATAGTATGACTTTCTTGTCACAAATGTTTCCTTACGGATGTCCAGTGGTCTCCAGTCAGTGCACTAAGACTGAGCCAGTTCCTTTGCTTTCTTTGCCTTTTCACTTCTATGCAATTTATGGTAAAATCCACTCTAGAATTACTGGAGAAAGTTGGTATTGTGATTGATTTGCATTCAAAAAAAAAAATACCGCGTTGAGATTCAGGATTTACTGCAAGCATTAACGTTGTTTTTTTCTATCACATATAATAATTTGACTTATTTTATGGCATGTTACTTTTTTGACATACTGCTCTCCTTAATATCACTATTAAGTCTAGCTCTTTAAATACTGTATGCACCTTTTGCAACATTTACATAAATGAGCTTGACGGTGATTTAAACCGATGTAGAAACTGAAATAGGAAGAGAATGGCTGTGTGAGTGCAGTGCTAAACAGACTTACGTTTCTTGTGAGACTGACTATGTGTCGGTTCCAGATCATCGACCCAGAGATGCCCGAGGAGGGCATGCTGCACAACGGGGTGCCCATCCCTGTCCCCCCCAAAGAAGTCCTCTGTCTGGGAGAGCAGAGGCAGGAGGAAGCCAACGAGAGGCTTTACCTGGTGCTGTTCTTCGACAACAAGCGGACATGGTGAGGGTCGAACGGACACGTTTACTGCAGAGCTCCTTCTGACACACAGACGGCTAGCCAGGCTGCTGCTGCTCTTAAAAAGAATACTAGATTTGTATTAATTGTTTTTACATGTTTTATTGGATATTGGCCTGTCAATGTCATTAAGCATCATGTGAAGTAATGAAAAAGGTGGTTCTAAACCTTGGGTGTTATGAAATTAGAATTCAAATTGTTACAGTTAAATACCCAGCAAATGATCGAACCTCATAATGCCTAAGTTGCATCCTATACCCTCTACATCAGAAAAGAAACTACACTATGCTTTTCCATATCATTTCAACAATAATGTACACATTTAACTTGCATGGCTCTTGTTTTGAAAGCCCATAGCGTAACGATTAATAAAAGTAGGTCTTTAGAATCGAAACAAGACTAAATCTTCTGATTAAAACTAATACAAATTGACTGAAGTTTCAACAGACCCGAACGTTATATATATTTAGAAATATATATCCCTACATAATAACTAGTTTTTGTAGGAAAATAAAATCCTTGGTAAAGAAGTGTCACTTTAGTTTTTTTAACAAAGACCAATATGTTTCTTGGATCTAATTTAATTTGATATCACATTATAAGCCTATGCAGTTTAATAATACAAATACATTTATTATTATTCAGTAGTTGTTTCATCATTTTATTTCATTTGCTTTTTTGTGGCCTGAATTTTATCTTATTTAAAAATAATGAATATCTGTATAGTTGTTCTGTACATCTTTACATTAAACACAAGGATCAGCATGCAATGGGTCCAAAGCAGTGACATCATCAACCTGTTTCTCTGGTCCTATAGGCAGTGGCTGCAACGTGACAAGGTGACACCCTTGGGTGTGGACGACACAGCGGACAAGCTGCGGATAATGGAGGGACGCAAAACCAGTATCCGCAAGTCTGTCCAGGTGGCGTACGACCGCGCCATGATCCACCAGAGCCGGGTCAGCCACAGCCACGGCTTTGTGACCTCCAACTACCTGTAGGGGGCGAGCTGAGCCCTGAGAGCCCAGTCAGACACTATGCATCTCCCCTTGGTCTTAAAGCAGCAGGTGGAATCTGTATTCACACTGCAATCTGAAGAGGTCGCCACAGCACATAGTCCTGGACTGTCGTACCAAACCACTAGTGTGTGACACACGCACACACAGCGGTGGTGTTTGCCTTCCTGCCGGGGGGGATGAAGTTCCCTTTAGGTCCTGCGTTGCTGCGTCAGTAAGCGTTAAACCCTGTTCAGGGACGTATCGAGGTATCTGCTTACTCCACCTTGATGTGTGGTGGATCAAATGTAAAATAATTCCCCTCTATTTTGTATGATGCTACTGCCAAGGAATCAAATTGTCAGGAAAAGAGATTTGACATATTTATAGAAGACGTATGAATGGATCACTGCCATCTTTTATACAATAGCTTTTTACATTTTAATCTTTTACAAAGACACTTGTATATTATTAAGGCACACTTTGTGTACATATGTATGTGTTTTACCAGGCCCGATTTAATTTAATGTTGCTGTTTTTAAAATGCGTATTTCAATCAAGCTACAGGGACAAAGCGAGGCTGCGTATATTTGCGGAGATGAAATAATTCCTGAAGTGCTGCAGTGTGCTTCGCTCGTCTTTACATCATTTCATTGTGCTGTGTTTGCGTGTACATTGAGAGCATACAACACAATGAGCCATTGTTCTTTATATCTGAATCCTCTTTTTGATACAGAGAGAAATAATTTATTTATGGATGACAGAATTATAGAAATAAAGATATATTGGTGAATTTTGAGAATGAAATCTTATTTAAAACAACAGTGAGGTTTTTAAAGAAATGCAGTCAACATTTTAACAGATTAGATCATGTTTGGTTTGATGTTAACGATGATTTTACTCAAGACCCTCCACCATCATTCACCACTGACCCCCAGAAGATTCTATTTATTGTCCAGAGCCCCATTTGATCAAATGGAAAGATACACCTTATAAGCTTGTAGCACTACCTGCATATTTTACCTGCTCACCAAATATGTTGTCTAAAACATGTTGTCTAAAACAGTATTCCCATATTTGGGAAATAAATGCTCTATTAAAACCTTTTGGGATACTTAACTGCAGTCTTTTTATTATTTAAAAAAAAAAAAGCAAATGTGGGATCAGTTCACACTCTTTCATTATTCAATTATAATCACTTGTTAGATATTTAAATACTGTAAATGCTTTACAAACAATGATTCCCACAGAAATCTCAAACAGTACTGTAACTTCAATTTAGCTCTGTACAACAGTTATAAAAATACCTATACATTTAATTGTTTTGAAAGAAAGACATGTCTAGACAAAAGCTATTATATCATTATTATACGTACTATCCCATTACTTATTGATTACATTTTTTTTAAATGACTGATATGTTTGCCATTCTATACGATTTTGTTTTTGAAATGTTTTCAGAAAGTACTTTCACCCGTACTTTTCCCAGAGCTGCCAAATCTCACCCTTTGAGAGTGAGAGTCACGCAATTTAACCTCTTCACACGCCTCACGCCACACTTGCCATTTCACACGCTTTTCCCCGCCCTCTCACTACTTTATAATTTTTTTTTTTAATTTAATGATATATTTCCATAACTTGTTGCTTGAGGCTTTCCGTTGTTCGAGTCAGGGACAGGGTGAGCCCGCCCTATTCTGCCCCCGATTGGCTGACTGAGATATAACCAATCATCAGCCCCCAACGAAAGGCACCACGTATACAAACCAATCAGAGGCAGCTTAGGGCGGGTCATTGCGTCTCTATCCTATGAAGACAACTCTATGAGAACAACACTTATGGATGAGGAATTGAGAAGTAAACGTGAGATGTCTGTCAGCGCCTCAATAATGCCGTGACTGACATTTTCATCTGAAGCGGGAGGTTAAACGGTAGGTAAACCACTTCATTTTTACAAACACATTTTACAAATATTTTTATTTTTGATGAAGTCAACCTTGGGTCTGACTACGTGAGACTGAACGTTACACAGGCTGCTGGTGAGCAGTGTGGCAGGTTGCTGCGGTGGGTTTAACAACAAACAACCGTGACTAATAGCAGGGTTAGTTAAATAATCATTTATTTGCGTGTGTGAGCTAATGGATACTTGCTATGAGCTAAGGGAATTAACAGTACTGTACCTGTGCTGTTTGCATTTCTGTCGAATAAAAATATTCAATCAATCAAACAGTAACATGTAGCTATCTTTTGAGACTGGATCATTCATTCCTTAACTGTATACTTCGATTTCTGTCAGTTTGTCTATAAGTTTGAAAGTCTGAAAGATGTCAGGTAGACTCTTTGCTCTCGTCACATTTTATTAACATTTTCTTAATAGATTGTAAAGTTTAATGACCACATCTGAAAAACAACCCGATTCAGCTACATTACTTTACCACATTGTGTTATTTTTAGGTTTCCTAAACTTCTCCCATACATCGGACCTGACGAGCGTGACAAACTGAGTGAGGAGTTTCTGGACTACCTGTCCATGGACATTGCCATGCCCGAAGACCCAGCCACGTTCGACATTGAGAGCTTTTGGGGGAACATGGCATCAATGAAGAATAAGGTAAGAATTATTCTGCACCCTTTGAAATACTCATTGACGTAATCAACTTAATTCTATACAAAAATACTTGAGAGTAATTAGGCTTCCTATGTACATTTTTCAAAGGTGACCGGTATGAGCAGATTTGGGAGGCTCTCTCGTATTGCCAAGTTGGTGTTGGTACTTCCACATTCAAATGCTGAACGAGTGTTCTCTGTGGTGGGACTGAACAAAACCTAAACCCGAAACAGTTTGGCTCTTGATGGAACTCTATCATCCATCATGACTGTGAAGATGGCAAACCTTGAACCACAGTGTTTCAAATGGGAGCCCCCTCCCTCTGTCATCAAGGCATCAAAATCTGCCACAAACACCTACAACATGAAACATGTCATGTAAACCAAAACACACAAACAAAGACATGCACTTTTATTTTTGTATAATATATATTATATATATATTATTATTATAATATATATTATATATATATTATTCTGGTTCTAATTTTGTTACACTTAAAAAAAAAATGCACTAAAGGAAAAGGCTGCTATTGTTTCTTAAAAGGCTGCTATGTTTTCTTTATATTGACATTTTATAAATAAATGTATTTTATTTGTCAAACTTTTACTTGTTACAATTGTTACAGTTTTCATTTCTACTTGCTGGTCAATTATTAACACTATACAAGTATGAGGAGGCCGACAGTGCAGGGAGAGCAGCTGGCATGGGGGTGAAGACATCACAACAGTCTTAATGTTCATTTAAATTGAGATATTCCTCTAAATCGACGTAAAAAAAGGCCACATTCTTTTCGTCGGTGGACGAACGCATCATCCCCCGAAAGTCTCACTCCTACGTTTTACTGAAACTTGGCAGCCCTGCTTTTCCCCTTTTAGTTCCGTTAGTGCCAGTGCCTGTTGCGTTTAGTACCCGATCCGTCCCCCTGCCCAATCTGTACTGCGCATGTGCGAGATGGTCCGCCATATTGGAGAACTCTGGACGGCAACCCAGGAAGGGCACTTGACACAGTGGCTCTTGGCAAAGCTGAAAAATAAAACGAGAGAGAGATTAGTTATTATTACAACGTGGCTTCACTATTATTTAACAACTCTTTTTATGAGTTTTTATTTGGGGTTAAGTACATTGTCCGAATAAGTGAGAAATGGATTTAACTTCTGTTAGACAGCCATATGCCATACATTTTTGCATACATTCACAGTAAATATGTATTCAGTTTGATAGCTGTCTAACAGAAGTTAAATTAATTTCTCACTTATTGCGTTTGGACGGAAGCTTTTTTGCGTTTGCGTTAATCCTATACGTTTAGCCGTATGCATCCTCGTGGGGCCGGGGCCTGAGTGCCGGGCACTGAGTACTGCAAAGTACACGGTGTGAACACGGCTTATGTTGGTTTTTAAAATATTTTCATCTATATGGTATTTTCTGATATTTAAGACATAGGGGAGAACGGGGTAAGTTGAGCCAGTGGGTAAATTGAACCACCCCCTGTAATCAGGCAACGCCTTATAGTTGTAATCAAGTGACCATAAATTATGCAAGCTCCACCCATTTCTCATTGCCTGTGAAAGAGAGATACTCATTGTGGTCTGGTAAGTAAAACTTTTTACAAAAAAAACGTTTTTTGCTTGTCAAAATACATTTTAATGTAAAAAAAATTAAAATAAAGTATCCGGGTTTAAACAAATATATTGTATATGTTGATGTGTTGACAGCGTATTAAACCATGTGAATCATTAAGCTAAAGATGACTCTGAATTGTAATGCTAGGCTATTTTTTGTAAAATGGTGGTTATGGGGTAAAGTGAACCATGGGCCTTGGGGTAAGTTGAGTTAGTTTTTCAATGGAGAAATTAATTAAAGTAAGCCAAGTTGATAATAAGAGCTCATTGTAGGCTACATTTAAAGTTGAATTTACCCTGTGTTTGATTGGTAGGATGTATGAAATTGTATCACCATTTGTATGATTACTTTTCCTTTTAACATGTTAAAAAAAATCAATCAATTAAATCGAAATTTATATTAAAAATATTTGAAAAACTAAGCTTGTATTTGGTTTGTTATCTATTGTTTATAGTTACCTTTAAGATTTGTTGTAGGTATGCCCAGGTTTGAACAGGTATGCCCGGGTTTGAACAGTGGTTCAATTTACCCCCTGACCTGGATCAACTTACCCTACACTGGGGCAAGTTGAGCCACAAGACTTTTTTTTTTTAAGAAGTAATATTTTCACTGCCCTTGATCAAATATTAATTATTATCATTGCCATTGATAGGAGACATCCTGAATTATAGGTGTGTGTTTTCATTTTTACTATGTGTCATTTCTCCTTGCTTAGAGGACAGCATAACAAAAAAATTGCTCAATTTACCCCACTCTCCCCTACTTTGTTATGTCGTCTTTTTACATTTTAATTTTCAACCTAACACACACTTAATTTCCTTTTTTTCTTCTGATGCACTATACTTTAGCCGCTTTCACACCAAGTACTTTGCCGCATTTAGTGCTGGGCCGGCACTTAGTGCCCCGGCACTAAGTACCGCAGGGCGAACAACTTCACGGCGTATACTGCCACCCGAAGTCCCCGGAGTTGGGGACTGGCTTCAGTAGAAGCTGCTAGGACTCCCAGCAGCTTCTACTGAAGCCTTCCGAGTAAATCGCCAGAACGCCCGACACCTCCTCATCTCCAAGCTCCCAAGTTTTTTTTTGTGTTGCCATAAGCAGCGCCATATACTGTATGGTGCTGGCCATAAGTTATTCTCTCTCTGTTGGTGCGCGGGGCTAATAATGCTAATGCCAGCAAATACAATGGCGGTTTCAAAAAACTTTTCAGAGTTTTACGGGGCGTGGTTTGCAATTCGCCCAGCCAATAGAAACTGGTACTTTTTTGGTACCACCTCTCACTAAAAATGGGGATAAAAGTTCCCGGCACTAAGTACTCTTTTTGGTGTGAACGGAACTTAACTGGAAAAGTACAGGAACATTTTCTGACATACTTCAGTATACATTTTTTTTGTCTTACCTTTTGAT
Source organism: Notothenia rossii (assembly GCF_949606895.1). Taxonomy (NCBI): domain Eukaryota; kingdom Metazoa; phylum Chordata; class Actinopteri; order Perciformes; family Nototheniidae; genus Notothenia; species Notothenia rossii. The sequence continues at coordinate 29,971,612 of NC_136902.1, read as the reverse complement.
TATAATGTTTGAAAGAGCCAACAGGTCTGGAGAAAGTATTGTCCATTTAGTCCCGGGTTTCACTCAAACTTTTGGTTTTATTTTACAACAGCATAGTGAATAACAATTACATGTAAGCTGCATACACCAGTTATAAAAGTACCTATAAAATATATTTTTCAAAACAAATTAGCAGTCCGCAAACATCTCAGTCCCATCAAAAGCTTTCTTCAATTCAATGAAAGCTGGACTATTGTCCGCTGAGCAAATGGTCAAAGATTTGTTGTTGAGGCCATATAATCCAATACAGGCTTATCAATATCAGATAAAACCTTGGAATTTCCCAAATGTTTTTGTAAAATTGCCCAGCCCTTACAGCAATTGTGTTGCTGTTTTCCCTATTTCCACCATGTCCTCCCAGTCATTGTCTGAGCTGCTGTCTCGTCAGGAGGAGGTAGTTGTGACGGAGGGTCCGTAGCTCCGTCAGTCTGCCCAGCAGGCGGCCAAACCGCTGTGGTCCCCCTCGCGCAGCTCCAGCCTGGGCCCCACACACTCTGGACAGCAGGTCCAGAATCATTTCCTGCATTTTCTCAACACAGCTGGCAGCCTGCAGGGAAGCTCGGTCTGCAGGACAGAGAGGTGCCAGTTAATAAGACCTAAACATAAATCTGTCTGATTCATTCAAGATGCCAAACAGCTACTGAATGGGGAAAATACAAATTTGTACCACAGCTTAACTTAAAGGTGGGGTAGGTCATTTTGGAGAAACCGCCTCGAGTGCACTAGAATTTGAAAATACACAGCCGGAAAAAATCTGTCTCTTCCTTACAGAGCACCTCCTCCAACACACACGAACGCGCACATGACCAATGAGGGCACGAGATAAGTTTGTGCACAGATGGAAGGCTGACGGGCAGGTAGGCCATCCAGTTATTTTAGCCGGGCCGGCTAAAATGATTGGTCGTGCTTTTTACAGCGCAACGGCTTCCACAGATGACATTTTTTTAATGGATTTTTTGTCTAAGCACTTCAGATATTCATTGCTATCGGGATGTTAAGAGCATTCCATGGAATATAAGAAAAAGTGTATTTCGAGCCGGTTTCTCAAACTTACCTACCCCACCTTTAACCTGTGGTACAAATTTGTATTTTTCCCAGTTGTGAGGCTTTTAAAATAGCAGCAGAGCCATTTTAGGCCTTGATGAAGGCTACGGTCACCAGTTGTGGAAGAAGTACTTAGACCTTTTTAAAATTGAATTTAAAGAATATAGTAAAAGTCCCGCATTCAAAAAGTATTTGGATCAAAATGTACATAAACAAACGGAAGTAAAAGTATTCAATTCAGAATTTAAAAACCCTATGATTAATAAATAAATATTGTATAATAGAAGTGATGCATTAATGTAATCATTTTAAAGTTGCAGCTGGTAAAGGAAGGTTTAATTTTCACTTTATTTGAATTATTATAATTTGTGTTAGTTGGAGCAATTAATCAGAATGTCATCAAAATCGCAAAAATATTGACAGTGTGCAAATCATAAGAGGCGAAAACAATTATGATCAAAATACTACTCTGAATTAAGTGTTGTGGAATGGCAGAGCTTACAAAAGATATCCTACAGAATTAAAGAGGCGCTTGTATGCTTTTTGGTTTTCCCTTCCTTATAGTGTGTGCATGTAAATGGTCTGCAAAGGCTAAAAATGAAGTTTCCTTCAGAGGGAGTTTCTGGTCTGACCTGAGCAGAGCAGAGCTGTCGCAGTGAGCAGGGAGTACTCTGCCTCCGTCACCCGCAGCGCTGCCATGCTGTGGAAGAAGTTGAGAACGGGCCCGAGGAGATCCTCACTGCATCCTGTTCACACCAGGAAATGGGATATTGTTTATTTTAACTGTATTTCATTTCCAACCTTTAAGATGTTTTCTGATTGAGTCTGTATTTACCTGAGTTGACTGGCAGCATCCTACTGTGGAAGTTTTCCTTTGACTCTACATTTCTCAGCCAGTTGTGTGATGACATACTAAAAATCTGCAGGGCTGATGAAAGAGAAAAATAGTCAATTTGGAAGCCACAAAGCTATGAACATCTATTTTTTCCATTTTTTAAGTCTGATCTTATTGTCATTTCTGTTTTTATGGGAAAATAAAAGGGTTTTTCCAAGATCCCCTTTTTATTTGATCTACAAAATAGGTGGTATGTTGATATATAAATGTTTTGGTAAAAATGTATTTTAAGGGTTGTTGTAATGCTCCTTTCGCGCAGAGGAGGCTGAAGTAAACCACCATAACCTTGGTAACACTAGCGGCTCGTTTCATTGCCCATTTGTCTTTTGAGGTAATGATTACGGCTAATTAATGCTTATTCAAATGCATTCCTTGCCAGAGAACAACCTAAAGTTAGTTAACATAACAAAAACAACAACAAACACTTTATAAAAGAATCTTGACCATTTAAAAATGTCACCAGCCAATTTTTTATCCAATCTGTTTTTGCTCAAATGCTATAAACAAGTCACTTTTTAACTAGATTCATGTAAAATAACTTTATTTCCCCCTGTTTCAATTTAAAAAATCCTTGTTTTGTCCCTCAGGGCTTCTGTACACTGAACTCTTGTGTGTGTGTGTGTGTGTGTGTGTGTGTGTGTGTGTGTGTGTGTGTGTGTGTGTGTGTGTGTGTGTGTGTGTGTGTGTGTGTGTGTGTGTGTGTGTGTGTGTGTGTGTGTGTGTGTGTGTGTGTGTGTGTGTGTGTGTGTGTGTGTGTGTGTGTGTGTGTGTGTGTGTGTGTGTACCTGGACTGGGGCATGCTGGGTTGTGGGAGAACAGCTGAGCGGAGAGCAGGAACATGACCTCCAATGAAGAGACAGACAACAGAGATCTCTGGTCTGAAAAATCCAGGAGATCAAAACCTGTGAGGGAAACACCATGGTTTGTTTTTAAATGTGGATTTTGTGTGTTCGATGGTTACAGGATTGTATCATTTATTACAGAATGTGATACATTCCTACTAAAGTCTTTGACCTTTGAGTGTCCTTTTCCTTTGAGAATATTTCCCATTAATAAGAGACAATATTAATATTATAAACATATGTATTTATTGTATTAAAATATACTTTATATAGATGTTCTCCACCTTACCTGGCACTGTCCTGGCAAACTGTAGCAGTTTTTGCATGTGGGGAGATATGAAATCAGACAAGTCCTCCATTTCTTCTGTACATGGCCATTCAAACTGAGCACAGAGCACAAGATCAACAAACATGAAGAATGTATCTCTTTTAGCTTTCAGATGTACACATGATTGTTCCACACATGTGTGACCCACCCTGCAATCGCTGGTGTCCTGTGCTCTGTACAGTTGATGGGCCTCTGCCAACCGGTCCACAATGTACTTCTGTTCTCGGGTTAAACTGGCAGACATAGCCTGGAGCAAAAACAAAGTTAACAAATGACCATTAACGAAATAGCTAAATGATGTTGTGTAAATCTGACCACCTTAAGGGGAAGGGGAGTTTACCATTGTCTTATACAGGTGCGCTTGATCATCCAACTGATATTTGATTCATCAAATTAGCTATCCAACAAACCACTTAGAGATGTAACAAAACATGTGGACCAAATATACTCAAACCTTAAAAAAAAAAATTTGATCATATTTTGAACCATTTAAATAACCAAAGATGTTGTCAGCAGGCAACCAACCACTTAACAAATAACCAACCTGATCATTTGACAACTAAAAAACATGACAATCCGAGTGTTTAACCAACAGGGGCTGGGCGATTTGAGGAAATACTCTGAAACAATATACATTTGCCAAGAGCCATAGCTTTTCTGCCTGTGGCTTCTATGCTTATGTATCAGGCCGTTGTAGGCACATTTTGTGAATCAATGAGCAAGACTGCTTATGGCCATAATGTGTTTTCCATCAGATCAATTTCGACATGAAAAATAAAATAAAAGATCTGATGGAAAACAGTAACAACTATACAATTATGAAGCCAGGACTCAAGATCAAAGCACTATACAATATAATGCATGGATATTTGTTGCAATGGCCATGGGATCAAACCATTTATCGGATCGGAGCATTTTGGCTACAAAAAATTATATAGACTTCTTTTAGGAGCTTTTAGGAGTTTGAATTCCAAAATGTAAAGAAAGAAAGTAAGAAAGGGGATAACCAAAATCAGTATTATATATTCTCTGGGGACCATGAATGTCTGTACAAAGTGGCATAGCAGTCCCTCCAGGAACTGTTGCCCAATTTCAGTCTGGACCAGAATTCTCCAATTGACAGATCAACACTGTGATCTGTAGGGCTATGAAGCTAGCATGAAAAGAAATGGAAACCATCCAATCAGAGTGAGTCCTGCTCTCTACCTGTCCAGGTAGCCTGCTGGTGGAGCTGACCCTCCTGCTCTCTGGGCTCTCCTCTTCCTCCTGTCCTCTGCCCTTCCCTCCTTTCCTCAGCCGCTTGGACTGGCACTGCACCTCCGTCAGAAGGCCTGAGAAGAAAATGGGCATTTTGAGTTAAATAAAAACATATTGTTTAAGGATGATATATACATTATTTTCTTTCTTTTATAACATAAAGTTGAATATTTAATTTCACATATTAAAAGGGCAATGGTGCTTGCTTACACTCAGCCAGCATTCCCACAGCGCGGCACTTCCTGAGTCGACAGTCTTGGCACTTCCTCCTCATGTACATGTCCATCTCACAGCCACCGCCACTCTTACAGTGATACACCGCCTTTTTGGTTACACTACGCCTAAAGAAACCTGCAAGTCAAGACAAGGAAAGAGGGCAAGGTAAAAAAAAAAAAAACCTTTCCGAAAAATAAAAAAACAGCATAACAAAGTGAGAACTACCTTTACACCCCTCGCAGGTCAGAGCGTTGTAATGATACCCTGACGCTTTGTCTCCACACACCACACACAGCTCCTCCTGGCCTCTGCCCTTCCCTCCACACCCCACCCGCGTTCTCCGCCCCAGGGGCAGCCCCACCGCTCCGAGCCCCTGAGCGAGGCCCCTGCAGTGGGGCTCCGGGCTGGGGTCACAGGGGGCCTCCAGACAATGATGACTGTAGTGGTAGGGGAGGTGGCAGGGCTGTGAGGAGGAAGAGGAAGAGGAGGGAGAGGAGGTGGAGGAAGGTGGAGAGCCATAGAGAGAGAAGGGCAGGTTGGCAGGGCTGTACTGTTGTTGGCTGTAAGGGAGCAGCTGGAGGTCAGGGTCCTGCAGGGGGTAGCCCATAGGGTCCGCCAGCATGTCTGACATGGAAAAAGAAAGGTTTGGAAATGAATAAACTTTTTAAAGCTGCAAACTCAAATGACGCTCTTGGTATTTTGTTTTTATCTTTGTGATCTGATTTAGTTTTTCCAGCAAGGACGCTAGCAACAATCTTTAGGCAGCCTTATCTGACATTTAAAGACCACATGTAAAGGAACTTTCAGTTATGGCCAAAACCAAAAAATAAAAGAATCCCTTAGAAAATAACAAATGAAACACACAGTGACCACTTTAAGACAAAAGACTAGTTACATTTAAATAAGAACAAGAAGGTCTGAGGCCATTTCTGAAAGGGAAAAAGATTGTGTGCATGATTTACATCTGTTCTAAAATGTAATGAGTTATTTCTAGGCTCATTCCCACACCCTCACCTCGTAGTGTTTCCTGTTTTCCTGCTGAAAGACAGACAAGCCAACCTTACAAATATGACCATTATAATAAAGGTGATAAGGCAGCACATACTGTAATAAAACCCAAGGAATACGTATGTCTATATTGACAGGGTTAACACATTAGGCAGAGGTAACTCTGCAGGGTCTAGGGAGAGACCTGCTTCAATCATGATCTTTCACAACCAGAAAGAACTGGTCAGCAGACCTGAGTGACCTTGATGTGGTTGCTAAAGGTCAGAGAGAGGTCACGTTGGAGCCAGCCAGCAATCGATTTGTCGGCAAATAATAATGACTTAAAATCAATCCTTAAAATAAAGGAAGCCAGTGAAGGGACGACAGTTGGGTGTAAATGTGCTCTTGCTTGAGTTTTCTGTTCAAATAAAAGCTACTGCTTTCTAGTCAAACTGCAAGCATGATACGGAGAGCTGGATAAAACACACATAAGGAGCATCACGATTCAACAGGTCTCTTAAATGTGTAATCTGGTCAACACCATAAACAGCTCAAACGGGTCACACTGAAAACAACAAAAGAAATGGCGAGAGTCAAGAATGAACATTTCAAGCGTCAACTAAACGCCTTTACAAAGTGCGTCATAGGAATGTATTCTTACGTGACTCGTGTGACTTCACTGCTTCTATGGCTCTTTGGGGAAATAATACAAATCTTTCGAAATCTTTTGAACTTTCCGCAACAGGATGCAGCTGAGAGCTCCCAGTGCCATTTAGGATTTTTTGATCCCCTTTTTGGGAGGTTTCATCCAGCCCTGTAGTGGTTGTTCAGTGTTGTGACGGGCTGAAACGTTTTTGAGTGTGGATCAGCAGCTTGTTTTCTGCTCGTCCTGTCTCCTTTGAGAAAACATGTGTGACCACTGGCAGCCTCTGAAAGAGCAGCTGGACCAGGACGACTGTGGGATCTGTTAGGAGCCGATTAAACAGAGCCAGCTGACTCTCAGGAGTCTCAGGACTGCTGGAGATAGAGGTTAAAATGATTGAACATGTGGGAAGATGAGGGCTAATGTCAATCTGATAATGTGGGGTCCAATTAGGGTCAAAGTGTGCCTTTAAGCTTTGACAGGGAAACCACCCAACACTCCATTTAGCTTTTTTAAGCTAAAGTGATAAGTGATTGAATCACAGGAGCCAGATATAAACGTAATAATGGTCAAAATCATGTCAAGTCTCTAGTATGGCTTGAGGGAGATAACCATGATGACAATTTTGACATCTGCAGTAGCTTTCCTAAAACACATTCCAATTATTGTATGCAACTTTTAACAAAAAAATTGTGGAAAAGTACTCTGATGTTGTATTTGAGTAAAAGTAGAAGTACCACTGTATACTCTATACTCTATAAAAGTAAAAGTCCGGCATTCAAAATGTTACTCAAGTAAAAGTACAAAATTATTAGCATCAAATTATACTTAAAGGTCCCATGTCATGCTTTTCCGGTTATTACCCGTCCCCTTGTGTGTTATGAAGGTTTTTATGCATGTAAACGGTCTGCAGAGTCATAAACCCTCAAAGTACACCCTGTAGCGAGTAAAACTCTAACACAGTATATGCTGCCCCAAAACGCCTCGTTGGAGATTTCTCTTTTTACATCGTTTACTTCCTGGGTGCTGCGACGTGTGAATACCAAGAGGCCACACCCTCTGCCAGCATTTCACGAAACCAAGGCCGTTTCTCAATCGCGAGGATGCTTGCTTGGTAGCACATGTCTTCCGAGTCACTTCCTTCAGAAGCTAGGCAAGAACCCTTCCTGTCATTCGGAAAATGAAGAGTGGAACAGGCTAGCAAGTGTGCAGGTGTGCGTCATATGAGAGGCCCCGCCTTACATTTTCCGCCACAGATTTGGGGAAATTGGTCCATGCGCAAAGCATTGTGGGGATTTGAAGGACGCAAAGTCTACCCATGTGCAGCCTCGAAATTATCCCCAAACCAAGGACGCAGCCTCGGTGGAATTCCAAGTATGCTGGAGATTGGAACAGTCCTTCGGCGGCATTCGATGACGTAGTATCCTTGAAATATTGGCTTGGAAGCCAGTTTCCTCGAGATTGAGAAACGGCCAAAGCTTCACAAATCTTTCAGCGATTCATGCCGGATATGTACAGCGTAGGGCACTGAAGAATGATGCTGTTCCTACTTTGTTTGGACCAGTGGGAGATTCGGGTACGCAAACTGTAAGCATTCATTGTTGTTTGTGTATTTATGATGTTTAAAACAAACAAGGTATCTACCACGACTGTTTAAATGGGTAAACGTTCTTCGGGCTGCTAAATTGGGATCGCGGAGAAATTCTCTCCGCAGACCCATGCTCACAGCGTTATACACCTTTTTCTTACTCAATATCAAGCCACACTTATTGTTTTTACTTCGGCAGTGAGTGTTTGTGTGTGCTCAGGATGAGTTTCGCTTGTTCTCGCTGTATCTATCTCCGACACGGAAGCCTGTCCGCTCCTAACAGCAGATCGCAGCAACGAGCCTCGCGAACGTCCCGACCAATCAGAGCACACTGGGCTCACAGGGGGGGGGGGGGGCAGGAGCTCCAACAAGCCGTTTAGGACAGAGAGTGAATACGCATACTATACAGAGATGCTGTATGAGAAACCAATGTGAGTTTTTGCACAGTATAAATCTATTTTAGACCAAGGGGTAGACCTAGGACCAGGTGGAGGGATTATATCTCTTCGCTGGCCTGGGAGCGCGGGAAAGGAAAGTTTGGGGCTCTCTGCTGGAACTGCTACCCCCCGCGACCCGACCACGGATAAGCGGGAGAAGATGGATGGATGTATGGATAAATCTATTTTAGTATACCTCAACAATGGAATTATGATCAGTAGAAATGGCCATGGGACCTTTAAAGTAACAAAAGTAAAAGTACTCATTCTGCAGATTGGCCCATTTCAGAATAATATATATGATATGTTTTATATCTATTGATGCATTAAAGTGTTAATTTGACTGATGTAAGGGTTGATTATATTTCACATCATTCATCATTCATCCAAATCTGCAAATTAAATACATGTATTAAATGAATGCAGTGGAGTAAAAGTACAAAGTAGCATCATAGTGCCTCAAAATGTTACTTAAGTACAGTACTTGAGTAAATGTACTTAGTTACTTCCCACCTCTGTCAAACTCAAATACAAAACATGGTTTTATCCAACAAAATATTCAGCTTAAATTGCCATTTGTTAGGGTTTAGCCTTTCAAAAAAAATATTTTCTGTTTAATCGAAACCTTTTGCTCTCCCGCCCCAATTATGGTTCCCAACTGTATTGACGAAGGGTTTAGCAGCAAAATGGCAAAACTGACAAAGGTTGCGATGTTCGAATCAGGGTTATTTTCCTGACCCTCTAATATCGAGTCTCAGTTAGACTTCTGAAATATCTCGCTCTCTTGTAGTTGCAGCGTTTTCAGAAAAAACACATCCCATGTTCGCGGCTTATCTCCTCATCACCCAAACACATGAAATATTTTCTCCAATATCCACAAGATGTTTGGTGAAACTTTCTCACCAAAAAACACAGCCAGCATCGCCCTTACGATCTTTAGTCTTTAAAATGTTCAGATTTGAGACCTCAGTGTTTGTATAAAAAGACAGATGAGAGTAGAAGTAGAAACCATTGTGTTTAGTGATCAACACCCTTGTCCTGAGTAATTGTCACCACCCCCCCTCACTCCTTCCTTTTGTCGTCTCTGTCGTTCTCTCTCCAGATGTTTCCTGTCTTCAACAGACTGTGTGGACCACGGTTGGGGGGGTCCTTGGTTTCTCTGCATGTGACAGAGCTGTGCTTCACACTGTTTGTAAACCATTTGAACACTGTCTAAACACTCCTCAGCCTCCCTTCCATCCCACGCACATCAGGGAGCAAAACAACACCAGCAAGCGACCCCCCATAGCCCCCCGCCTTCCTCTGCTCCGAGGTCCGGGAGGGGAGACAACAGGGGGACTTGTTGATGATACATGTCAGTATAAATAGATCCTCTGATGCACACCGGCTGAACCTCCTCAACAACTATTCTCCTCATGTCAGCAAGTTCTCAAAGGCGGTAAATAAACGCTTGGTGTTCATTCATCAACTGTGAGAGACGTCCTCATTGTGCAAAAAATAATTAACGACTTATTTAAATCAACACTTTGTGACAATCACAGTATGATGTTAAATGAGCAAATGTGATGTTACAGTAGAAATACAAAAGTAGAAAAACATTCACAATGTCAGCAGACTGTTTTACAGCAATATCTACCCGTAGTTTGCATAAGCTAACATTAGCCACCATAAGCTCAAGTCACCGTGACGTCCCTGATTGGTTTGTGGACTGCGGGTTAAAGCTTTCGACTTTGACACTTTTTTAGGAAATGATATACTGAAGTAAAAACATCAAGTGAGAGTTGGTAGGGTGACCAGGTCCATTCAAACTGAATGTTTTTAAGCTCTTTACTTCATAGTTTGTGCAAACAAGGTAATTCATATTTATAGGCTATAGTTTCAATAGACATTTTCATTTTTTAGGGTTAGATGGAGGTCATATTGTACTACTTTACGTTACCATCGCAGTAGCATGTCCGTCATTGTCCCACACAAACACTCTCTTTGTCCCACATGTGTTTATTGTCACCTGATCACCCTACAACTTGGTCACTTTCTCATAGACTTCTATTCAATTGGACTTTTTCTTCCAACCGGTTGACCTGCCCCTGTTGAAATATAGATAGAAGACAGCTTTTATGCACCCCAAATGTTTCACTTCTCATCTGGAGGTTGGCCCCTAGTCATACAAGAACAAGATGAAGCAGTGAAACCCTGAGTGTAATGATTTAATTAATGGATTTGCCTATGAGCTCAATCTTTCATTTCTGAGAAGAAGAATGGAAATGTGCGTCGTTCAAATTTGACATCCTGGGACTATAAGTCAATATCGGACGCAAATCAACCAACACGTGTTTAAAAAAAAGTAATTTTTTCTGAGATGTAGAACAAATGGCATCTCACCTCTGATACCATAAATTGTAAATGGCCATTAATGTTGTTCAGTAGCATAATATATTTTAACAGTTTAGACTAGGGTCAATTCACTCACAGTTTGTTTGGGAACTACATTCCACTGAAGAAATAGTCCCTAATATACAAACTATGGTTTGTGGAATAACCAGGGGCAAAGAGGCATGGGCACATTACAGATGAGATGTGTTTTTTTAATATAAATGTGGTTATAGAACCTTTATTTATTCACAGTAAATACCTGAAGAACAAAGAGCATTTCAACCAAAACTATCTGCAGTTAGAGAGCAAATGACAACAGTATAAAACAGAGGATGCATCTGTTGATAGTGCAGATAAGTCTATAACTACCAATGACACAACTTCATTTGAATTAATTGAACATGGACTGATAACACTGGAAGTATTTTGCATTAAAAATGTTACATTGATAGCACATAACACATTTCGAAGCATGACAGCATATCCAGTTTTTCCTGTCTCCAGTGTCAAAACGCCAACAGTCTAACTAAGAGATCCTAATTAGTCCATCTTCAGTGTCTTATCTATTATTGTAAGAGTTTCTATTTCACATACTTTGTTTTAAAAGAGCAGAACAAATCGGAAGTAGAGGGAGAAGAGAAAGTAAAAGGCAAAATAAAATAAAGTCAGAAGGGAGGGAGAGAAGTGTCACTGAGGACTCACCATAGTACTGGAGCGGCTCTGTGGAGCAGTAACCATCCGAGGCTGAGAGAAAGCCCCCTGCCGAAAAACTCATGTCCAACTCGGTCCACTCTCTCATCTGGACAGAAGATCCTCTCTCCAGCTAGTAATACGGGACCTATCTCCACACACACATGCATGGACACAAACACACAGACAATTACTCTGAGGATTCACACAGATATGAAGGGTCTGGGAGACATTCCTCAATCCCCAAGATGTGTCCAGGTCTCTAAGCTGTCCACACTGATATCCCAGCCTATTTTTTTTAAAAAGCAGAGAGGACGAGTGCAGCTGAGGCTGAGGTCTGGGTGGATGATGTGCTGGAGGAGGTCTTAACCACCCCCCAGGGGGGTAGACGAAAGGGAAAGTAGGGACACCCAGGATGACAGGGATGGGACTTTGGTCCAAACAGCTAAACCTGGCGGAGACTTAAGAGGCTGCAGGGATGCATGGAGGGAGACATCTCCCTCATGGGCAGAGTGTGTGAAGGTTTGGTCTAATTGGATGTATCCGAGAGTGCAACAGCTGGCCTAGGCGAACATTTTGTCAATTTAATCTGATGACACATACAATAATTTACGTCATTAAAACAATTGTTAAAAGTTACAAGTCTTAAAGGGATGGTTTGGATGATTTTATGTATTTTATGAGGTAGGATGAAAGTTGGCATGTCCCCAGTTTGGAAAAACAGACAGGAGCACCAGCGCTGAGCAAAGCAATGTAGCCTACTGCTGTAAAGAGGAGGAGAAGCAGAACATAGTCAGTCACCTGAAATATCTATATCAGTTTAAATGTGCTTTAAACTTTCAATATTTTCACCACTTTACTTTGCCTTAATTCTCTCTTGAAAGCCATCAGACTCCTTTGGTAAAACCTAAAACTTCACCTTGCAGAACACGGATGTTGCTGCAATAAGTAAGGTCTGTTAAAATTACAGTTTTTTTAATGAATTCTGTTGGATTTTAAGGGATGGCACACGTAAGGCTTAAGTTCCCTTACGCCCAGTCAGCAAGGTAAAACATTGAAAATATTTTTAATAGTGTAAACTTGAATTATAATAGATTTGTATAGCTTTTTCAGGGCTTCCTAAATAACAGTAAATTGCCTAATGTGCTGGTACTCCTGTACTCAAAGGGGCCTTAATTTGCTCATTTTCAGCTTCATATTTGCATTTTACTGTGACATGTTAACATCCTTTAATGTTCAAATGGTCTTTATTTTTCTCATACCGCCTGTGCTGCAGCCACCTTTTTCACCCTCTGTCTGAAACAAGAGCCCAGTCTGCTCTGATTGGTTAATTGAGAGGTTCGGTTGTGATTGGTCAACCGCTTTGAGATGTGTTGGAGATGTCCCGCCCCTTAGCCTATCACGTACAGTGTTGAAGCACCAGCCAATAGGAGCACGAGTGGTACATAGTGATGTGAATAAATTATGGAAGTAAAGGAGTCCAATGGATACGTTTGGATTAGAGCATTTGCAGACAATTTACACGCAAAAAACCCATATGAAACAATACAGGAGAGTAAAAACACCTTTAATACCTTAGTTGGGATTCATAGCTATCTAATACAACACCACTTTTAAGATATTCTGAACTATCCCATTAATGTGTTTGTGTGGTTGTGTGTGTGTGGTTGTGTGTGTGTGTGTGTGTGTGTGTGTGTGTGTGTGTGTGTGTGTGTGTGTGTGTGTGTGTGTGTGTGTGTGTGTGTGTCCATGTTTGTCCTCTAAGCCTACGGGAGTGTGTTTACTCTGCTCTTTTGTTTACCGCTGTTCTGTTTGTGCTGCAGTTAATATTGGACAGCATTTAGATTTAAGGGGCTCGGGGACCTCCGCCTCCCCCTCAGACAGTTAACCAGGCCGGGGCAGAGCGAGAAGAGTCGAGGCCTGAACTACCAGAGGAGAGACAGGGGAGAGACCTCTACGCTGTCCTGTAAATCTGTGAGCAGGCCTGTTTGACATGCAGCATGCTTACTGAGGATTAACGGCGTACTCCCACCCTCATATCATGGCTTTCACTGACTCATTATGGGAGCCAGGAACTACTGGGGGAGAGCAGGGGGGGTGAGAAGGCCCACTGAAACTGCAGCCTTCAATGTAGTAATCACGATCGATCTCAGTGGAATTCGGTTGCTAACTGCACCGTGTCATTCCTCTAAAGATTGTGTCCAAAGGGTAAACTGGCACACATGTGACTACAGTGCTCGACGATCAATAAATTGTTCTGACAGCGAAAAACACAAACTAAGAGAGAGAGAAAGAAGAAAACAAGCTTAAATGTGTCGAAAACAAACTGATTGGATGAATTTAACACACATGGTGACAAATCAAATGTCTAATAACTACATTGATATAATGTTTTAGGATTACATAAAGATAAAGGCAAACAGCATTACAGGAGCAATTCAATGCTTTATTGATGTAACGTTATTATTCTGTTTCTCAGTGTTGTAATTCTACTAGACTACTGATATTGTCTATGTATAGGCCTACACTGAATACATCACAGCCTTGAGCTGAACATCAACACGGTAGCCAAACTGTCTAACATTGACAAAGTTGACATAGTTTTGTTTAACCATTTCCACCATCTTAGTTAGCAGATTAGCATGCTAACATTTTCTAATTAGGACTCAACACAAAGTACAGCTTTAGATCATGGGAATGTAATCATTTCTGCAGGTATTACCATTCATAAATGTAAAAAGTATTGCGTAAATTAAAAATCAGTCCTTGTGATGGCACCAGAGGAAAAGTCAGTTGACCATCAAAGTTATCACAAAAAGGGGGGCATGCATTTGTGCGCCAAATTGAATGGCAATCCATCTTATGTCATCTCTATGGAGGGGCCAGAAGAAAAGTCAGGGGGTCTGTAGGATTCATCCTCTGGGAACCTTGAACATTATAGTATGTTGACCAAATCTAATGCAAAGTCATCAAAAGGTTGTTGAGATATTTTTAGGAAACATCAGGGAATCACCGGCGTTGTTAGCAGTGTTAGCATGGCCTTAAAAATGTATAACTACCAATGACTTAACATCAACTCACTTTATTCTAGTTAGAAGTGAACCAGGTTGTTTTTTATTTAAATTATCTGGCATGGAGGAGATTTCTCAATTTGGTTAGTTCTATGATTTGGATAAAAGGAATGGTAATAGAATATATTTCATCATACTTGTTTGGAGGGTGTAGTATGGACCAGGGAGTAACCCATTACAGTTTGGAGTGGACAATTATGGACACATACAATAACTTTACACTCTCACAAATCTTGATGATTGCAAAAAATGAATTGCTAAAGTAGAGGCTCTTAATTCCCAGTTAATAGCGATGTCGTGTCCCAAAATGTGAGGAGGAGGCACAACAAGCTGACTCCGACCTCTGGGAGTAAAGTGCAGGCAGCAGGGCTGGGAGTGACACTAAACGATGGGGACAATATCTGAGAGTGTGCAAATGTCACCATGGATCTTATTGAGGTGTCACACTGTTGGACACAAGCCTGAAGATGACATGAGGAGTGTCATTAAAAAAAAGAGAGCAGGAAGTGGAGGGAAATATTTTTAGGGCACGGTTAGTTCAATTAGACTCTGGCGCTTTGGTTGAATTAGTTTTGTTTCTGTGGAAAAGTTCCTCAACACAAAGACACAATGATGAGGTGAACACCAGAGGAATACAGCAACGTTTCAAACTCTGGAAACTTAAGTAACTTAAACTTATTACTCCTGAATCACTCAGAGAACAAGCCTGAAGATAAATTCAACACATCATAAATCCTGTTTTTTTTCTTCATGAAACCAGCTCCTTTATCAGAGAGCTTCTGGCTGGTAGCTGCAGCTCGATAACGGCCCGGATTGTTTACTGATCCTCGCAGGAAACCAATGCTCACTTTAAAAGTGGCCTCTGTGTGTGAGTAAAGTCGATAGCTTATGTCTGAGCGTATGTTAGCGAGTGTGGTGGGGGGTTAGCTATCATGAGTAGGAATGTAAATTGTCATATGGTAGTTGCAACAGACCTAAATGAAGCATGCTCAACTGGCCATCATGAGTAATATCTGTAATGAAATGCATTGCAGATCTATCCTGGCTGGAATTGCATTGAAATGGCAATTGAGCGTTGAAATCAGTACGAAATAGAAAGAAAGAAAGAAAGAAATACAAATAACACTTCATTGTGATATTTTATGAACAATTCTGTTTATGTTGCAGTTATCTGGATTGTGGACTCACCGTTGATGATGGAAGCCTTCCTGATGCGCCCGAGCGTCCCGATGTCCTCTCCCTTTTGTCCAACTCTCTCACTTTTTTGTAGTCCAGCCCAGACTCAAACCTCATACACACACAAACACACACACAGAGTAAACAGACAGCTGCTCTTGATGTGTGTTTTAGTTGGACATGTGGGAACCCGACCAAAGATCCTCTTTTTTCTACTTTTAGAAAGAAAAAAAAGTGTCATTGAGAAGGAGAATCATTAACAGACATTTTATGGGCAATAATTGGGAAGACATGAAAAGGTAGGCCAGGGAACAATAGTGTTTTTAGGCTACATGTCCCAACGTACATCAGAATTGAAAATATCAAAAATTCCCCATGACATTTCCCAGGATGAGGCTTATTGGTTGCACTAGGGATTTGAACTGCCAACCTCTGAGATCCCCTCTGCCCTGCTTTTAGGAACTGAAATCATCTCATTAAAAAATTCCCAGTATAGAGTGTTTATAAACAGCTTCTTGTTCATCCCTTGTGATGGATGGATGCTCCCTATCACTGGCTCTTCTGCTGCTAACTCCCCGACCCCCTTCACAATCTCTCTGCCACTGTTTCACAATCCTCCACCCCAAAATACACACACACACACACACACACACACACACACACACACACACACACACACACACACACACACACACACACACACACACACACACACACACACACACACACACACACACACACACACACACACACACACACACACACACACACACACACACACACACACACACCCACCCACACACACACACACACACACACACACACACACACACACACACACACACACACACACACACACACACACACACACTCAGTGAACCCATGATGTTTTCTGTACTGACCTTGCTTCCTTGGTGGGTGGGCCCTTACTGTTCTGAGTGTGTGTGATTGCATTATGTTTAATAGTAAGGGGAAAGTTTGTGTGTGTGCGTGGGTGTTTTGGGGGAGTAGGGTGCATCTGAAAGGCCGGCGTGAATCTGCTAATGATGAAAAACAACACGGCTGTCAGGGCCTCCCAGGAGCCGCTCGAACTCGGTCACTGAGGGTGGAGGTCAGCAGAGGAAAAGGGTCAAAGGTCAACATCAAGGCCAAGGGCAGGCCTTGGCTTCTGCTGGGCTAAACAGAAAGTGGGAAGAGAAAAAACTCTGAATAGTTATTCTCAAGAGAAGCAGTTAGAATAAAATCCATTAATAAAAAAGTAACACTTTTATGAAGACAATCAGGAGAATCTGACCAACTTGTTTTGGGCAACAGCCCAAAACACTTCCTAAGGAGAACCACGCTGCAGGTTGACAAACGATGATATAACCCCAAATCTGCCAAAAAAACATGCAAACCAACTTCACCAACCTTACGAAACATGCACATGGTTAACTGAAAGCGATGCAAATACGAAGCACTGCAATCGCAAAACGCTGCAAATACAAAAAAACTGCAAGAAGCTCAAAACACAACGGAAAACGGGGACACTAAAAAGTGATGCACAGCGTGGGTCTACGTTCAGGGATTATAAAATTGGCCAACCGTCGCTGTTGCAGTGTTGGTCTGTTTCATAGTTGTAAGTATTTTGTCTGTAGGCTTTAATTAAAATGACTAGGTTAGCTACGTTAGCTAGCTAGCCTACAGCAGATCTGCATTATTATCAGAAGTAATCACATTATTAAAATAAGCCAATAAAACGTACATTTTACGTCCATTCCAGTGACAGTTCCCCAGTAACTTTATAATCCCTGCTCACCAAACCCAGTCCCAGATGTGTGCATCACTATTTAGTGTCCCTGTTATTGTTGTGTTTTGAGCTTCTCCCAGTGTTTCACTTTTAGTAAACGCTGCCCATGTTTCATCAAGTTGGTGATTCTTTCTAAATGCTACACATGTGTTCTCAAGTTGGTAGACATGTTTCTTCTTTTGCATGTGTTTTGGCACATTTGTTTTTATATTTGCATGTAAGTGTTTGTTGACCACCTTTCGGCCCGTACAAACGGCCCAATATTTACCCAGAATAAAAACAGAGAAAATAATTCAATGTTATTCTTTATTTTTATTTTTACAGCACACTGAACATTTTATTAACATTTCTCAAAGTACAAAACCGACTTTTGTTGTGCAAAACTGTGAGAATGATAAAACGAAAATGTGTCAATTAAACATGGTGGTGTTAAGTGACTTATCACCAGTGCAAACTAATCTGGTCAAGTGTCTGTATTTACAAAAAGAAATGTATAACTACAATTAAAAGATATCTAAAATGAACAAAAAAAATACAACTTTTTTTTGCGATTACAGCACTTGGTGTAAACATCAATTAAAAAATTGACAGAGTACAATTTACACTTGGTCATGCTTTACAAAACATTATTTTACGCTCCGACCCATCACTGCAATGGTGTAAGACTGGGCTTCATGCAGGGCTAGTGTCATAACTGTCAAAGTGTTATGCAGGTTAGAGAAACAAGATACATTTAGAGAAGAATCTGTGTGGTCCGGTCGCCCTGGCTAGGTTTCTACGTAATCTACGTGAATTTAAATTGAGGCTGTGACCGAGAAATTAAAAGAGAAGAAGTTCAAGCTGACAGGAGGAGTTTCCATCTATGTCAAACAAGTGAAGAACTTCCTCTGTCACAGTACTTTGGCAGATAAAAACACATTGTAAACATTAAAAAAAAGAGCATAATAAATATAACTATAAAATCAAGACTAAAATGTACAATGTTCTTTCATCCTGATTCTGTTGGCAATGTGATTTTGAGGGTTCACTGGAAGAGAGCGTCTGATCATGTCCCACTCTCAGTTTGTCGGCTTAGCTTCCGATCAGAGGCGCGGTCTCTCCGTGACTGCTGCCGACCTCCTCTTTGGCTTTGCGGTAAATCAGGAACTGGAAGGAGATCTGAGCCGCAGCGTTAAGGAAATTAAAAGAAATCCTGGAAGAGATTCTGTTTAATGACACGCACAATGATGAAAAATACAACATACTATTTGAAAAAGTGATTAAATACTTCCCAAACTTGCCAACTTTGTTAGCATTGTTAACATAATGGGAATCCTCTGCATATGAATCCACCTAACCAGTGCCTAAAGAAGACATTTCATTACTGGCAGTGAAAATGTCGGACACCACTGTATGTGTCAGCTTCTAAATGGGAAACTCTGTTGGCCAGCAGACTTTCACAATGGTTGGCTTTTAGTTTTAAAGCTCTTTTTTCAGCTGGTTGCAGACATACACATATGTGTAAAAATACTAAATCAATATCGCCTTGGTCTCCAAGCTTAGGACAGACATAGGACTGTCCCCAGTCTCCAAGCTTGGAGACAAAATATGCTGCCCCTACCTACCAAAGACATTGACATTTTTTGAGATTATTACTATGGGGTTCCATTTGAAAGAAAATGCAAATATAGCACTCTTGGAAACTATGACCTACATTTGAAAGTTAATCATTTAAGAAAATTGGACCCATGTTAACAAATTGGGCTGTTTAAACAGGATATGTATATCCACATTCTTTAGCAATAGTTTCAGTGTCTGGTTTATTTCTCCACGTACGCAAGCAACTCTGGCGAAAAAACCCCAATAATAATCCATTGACTGTATACATTACATTTGATAAAAAAATATCTGATCCTGATTCATGCATATCATGCTTGCTAACGCTTTTGATTTTCATTCCCTCTCTTCCTGCAGTCTGGAGTTTCATTCCCCCAGGTAAGACCTTAGAGTCCACTACTTGTGGGGTGCAAAGAGGCAGATGGCCTCCAGAGGGCCCGAGTGCAGCTTTTTGCTTTTCTTGTTTCTTTGCCTTGGCTAATTTCCCCCTGTGTGCTTGGACCTTTGAGACTATATTGTATTCCACAGATACAGTCATGTGACCTAACTCTTCTGATGAAGTGACCTGTCAACCAGCTGAGCACTGACTAAAATGTAGCATGTAATTGAGATTAAGGAGAACCTGGAGGCCCTCTTTTCTTGAAAGGATACGATGACGTCTAAGGAGAGGGTGCCGAGGCTGCCGATGAGCCAGGGCAGGTGATGGATCATGTAGCTTTTCTCTCCCTGGCCCTCATCGGGGTTCTTCAGCAGGACACTCAGGCCGTATGTGGTGTTTCCCAGGATGACCAGTGCAAACAGGAAGTAAGACACTCCCTCTGTCGATTTCCTCTTGTACTGTGGGAATAAATCAGACGGGGGAGAAAGTGAGAAAAACCTTTTTTTAAAGCATTTTGGGGGAAATGTTATGTTTTACAGCACAACTACAAATGTTCCCTCGGATGGGTTACATTCAATTTTGCTTCAATTTTTTGATCTTGTTCAGATTAAAACACAGTAAAACACAATTTGCAAGGCTTGGGAAAGTAAAATATTATTACATTTCCCATTTGGCAGCTACTAATCTCATTCATATTTAACAAAATGTCTCATTTAAATAATTTACTCAATGCACATTTTGTTCCTGACTACAAAACTTTATTAAAAGTGTATTGTTCATAAAGTAATTTATTTTTCAGAACTTATTTTACTTGTTTTACCAATATCTGTGTCAATAAAAAAATAAATGCAGTTATAAAATTGAAAACTACAATTGTAATGTCTGCAATATACAGTGATGCTAAACAAATGATATAAGGATGCTCATCCTGTAAATATTTGTATTAGAATTAGTAGTCCCAGTTAATGTCTATGAGTAGTAGTAGTAGTAGCAGCCAGTAGTACTTGTCATACTCACGTTAGTGTACATCTGGGGGAGTCTGGAGCAGAGGTAGAGCACGGAGGACACAGAGCCGATGGAGAATCCAATAATCTCTTTAGGGCTGAACGCCTGCAGCGACAAAGAGGCAGACACAACAACGTCACAACAACGTCACAACAGCTCATAACAGTTGACTTCCCTCAGGTCACTTGTTAAACAACTCATGACTCACCTTGATAGCACTGAGGTCAGAGGTTGAGAGCAGGGCACGACTTCTGAACTCTGAGGGAATAACTTCCTGTTGGGCTCCTGACCCGGGGAGGTGCACGAGGCTGGAGGTGAAGCCCAGGACGCAGGCTACCCCCGCCACATGCAGAACCATCCTGCCTGGGGAAAGACAGCATGAGGGCTCAGCATCAATACTTGGAAAGACTTCTTAGCACATTCCTCCAGACAGTGAGGCCAAAGGTCGCCATGAGGGAACAAACGCTACAGAAGACATCATGACGGGGTGCAGTCATTATCCTCTTCCTCTGTCTGGACTTGTGGTGGATCGATGTTCATCAGAGCTGATAAGAGAAGCTTTTTCACGAAAACACTAGATAATACTAATCTTAGAAATAGACCTAGGAAGTAATTCAATCAATAAAGATTATGGCTACAGTTACACCTGGAGATAAAATGCATGTCTGGGGTTATTCATTCTATATGATAACAAAGGCCTTGGTGTAGGATACCAAATGAGGCACTAGGATGCAAATAAGGCACTGACACTCAGATGGCAAAAAGAAAAAACATATTTTGTTGTGCATTTGAAAACGGAATATTTAGAACAAAAAGCACACTTACTTTGCCGCATTCTGTTCTTCGCCATGTAGTATAAGTACAATGCCAGCATCATCAGGTCAGCTATAACGTAATAAACAGCTGTATATGTCTGGAAGACGGAGAAAAAGACCAATTGAACCATGAGCTCAACATAGATGACTCAATAAAAAAAAGTGCAATATCACAATTTTTAGCGATGCGTTTATCTAGGTAACGTCAAAAAGGGCCTTTCGCAATACATTGCGAAAAATCATGTTTGCTTCACTACAAGTCACCTGAAGTGGAAGTTGGTCTGCCAAGAAGGAGCCCACCAGGTTACAGCCGTCCCCTCCCAACCACAGCAGCAGAAACCAAATGGAGAGGGCGCTGTCCATATTCCCTGTTTTACACGAACTGTAGTACTGCCTGCAATAAGAAACAACACAGAGAATTATACATGATGTTCGGATAAAAGAGAAGTTCCTCTTATGAAAGAGAAGTTCCTCTTAGAGGCCCAGACACTTACGGAAGAGAAGAAACCATGAAGCAGAGGATGGACAGGAGGCCGAGGTAGATGCTTGCCATGTCCCTCCCGTCCTGGGCACATTCTCCGAGACCTTCCCAGACCCATTTTGAGCCATTGGGGCAGAGGGAAGAGAAGTTTCCTGAAGTGCTCACTCCAAAAACCCCCCGCGAAAGGACTCCATCTGTCATCATATTCACCTGAAGAGGAAAGGCTTTGTGAATAAACAGTTAAATTAAACAAAAGTCACATCCTGATTCTACATATGCAGCCTATATACAATGTTAACACACTGCTTCCAAGAAAGAATAAAAGGAAAGTGGCACAGAAAAACTCCAATGAGCCAACCATATGGCACTGATGTGGAGTTTTTGCCGCTTTGTAACACACACTCTCAAATCAGACATATGCATACCATGAAGAGCAACACGTATGTACCACCAACCTCGACAACTAAAGCAAGTAAATGTGTTCGTTATGTGGTCAAAGGGTTTTAAATAAGACATTTAAATAGGTTTAGGTCCACATTGTGCCGTTGCGTTGGTTACATTTGGTTTAAAACAGTAAAAAAAAAGTGTGTTTTGGGTCACATTAATACAATGGGCAACACAAGAAAACAACAAAAGGCACAAGAAATTAAACTTTTTTTGTTAGTCTCTTCGCTGGCTAACTTACTAGCAGAAATCTGATTCTTGGCTGTAGCTTTTACGTTAAATAATATTAACAAAACACAACACTGGAAAGGAACAAAGCAAATAAAAAATGTGTTTTTCTTGCCTGTGTGGCCGGTTGCATACCGATAAAGTCCTTAGAAGAACACAAACCTCTCCGAGACTGAACAAACAACACGGAAGCCAGAATAGGTAATAAACAGCTCAGGGCTGAGGCCGCGAGCTGATTGGTCGTGAGGCTGAAACGTCACTGCATTATCACGTGACAAGTGGTTCGTGAGCTCCAAAACAAACCAATGGGCCTTCAAAATAAAAGTTTTAAATTGAATCAGGCTTCCAGGAAATCCTCGGCTATTTAATAAGAATTGTATCCATGTGTTAAAAAAAATGTGCGGTAGACAGCCTTATAACTTGTAATTGTTTAACACAATGTGAATTTAAGAAGCACAAGAATATTTTAAGTGCAACACTGACAACTAAACTAATTCAGAATCAGAATCAGAATAATTTGCCTCTGGTTATTCTGAAAGTGAATCTGTTGCACACCTTGATCATCAATACATAAAATGGATAGAACAAAACGACCCCAATCAATAATTTATCTCTTGATTATTAATTTACTTATATTTTGGTATTATTTTAAAGTTTGATGAATAAATGTTGCCAAATTACATTCCTTGGTTGAGACTTATTATTATTCACAACTGTAAAACATTTGTGAAGACGGTGGAACACGCCAATGGCTTGCTCTCATGTTAATGTTACTTCATTGTTAAAGCTGGGACACCTTAAAGATGCCAAAGTAAGCTCACCACCGCTCTCATACATTTTTCACATACTCTCCTCACATATCAACAAGTCTTGTTAAATTGGATTATATAACTGCACGTGGTAATTCAGTCATTAGTTCTCAGCCGACATTAGCTCAGAGGTCTCCTTACATTCTTTAACTACTTTTACATTTGAGTATGCAGCCGTGAAAAGCAAATCACTTGTTTGACTCAGGTCAATGATGGGTAATTCCTGCGTTAAATCAAACGGGATTGTATGCAAATGTTCCCTCTCAGTGAATTAAAAAGATTATGAAGTGTTCTAAAAAGGCTACTTTAACAGTGGCAGTTCTTCTCTTTTGTAATATGCAGATATGATGAGATGGCTAATTGTCGTTATCACAATACAACAGGGGTTACCTTTTAATCATAATGACATGTCCTAGTTATCTTATTTTCAAGCGCAAACATCCTACCTGGAAGAGACGATTCAATCCAAACTCAGACTTTGAATGAAAAAGGAAAGAGGTGCTATTTCTGAAATGTCATAGTAGCAAAGTGTGTCAGCTGACAATCTGCCTCCCAGAATGCCGACTCAGCACCTCCCCACGCTGATGTTAGTGGGTGCAGTTTTATTTTCAGATTTGCTAAAAGTTAAGTTTCCACTGTCGTCACGTGCTTCTAGTAAAATGGGCCAAAGTGCTCGAAACCAGATGTGGGAGAAATACTCAGATCTTGTACTTGAGTAAAAGTATACGTACCAGAGCGTAGGAAAACTCTGTTAAAATGAAAAGTCCTGCATCAAATGTTACTCAGGTAAAAGTGCAGACATTAACATCAAAATATACTTAAAGTACCACAAGTGAAAGTACTTATTATGGAGATTGGTCAATTTCAGAATAATATATGATATTCTTTTTTATATTTATATTGATGCATTCATGTGTTTATCAAAGCTGGTAAAGGATGGCTGAATGACTTTGTATACTGCAGGGTAGCTTGTGCATTTACTCCAGGTGATACTAAAGTCTTATTTAAGTGTTGATTATATTTTACATTATTAATCCATATCTGTAAAGTAACAAAATGTACAAAATAAATGTAGTGGAATAAAAGTACAAAGTAGCATACACTTGAAATACTCAAGTAAAAAAGTAGAAATGGCAATGCAGAAGCCGAGGCTGCGATGTTTATATGGCGTCACTGCAGAATTGTTATGGAGCCTTAAATCATGGCATCATTTATTTCTGTGCACCACAGACTTGAACAATCAACAGGGAGGGGGGAGGCTGTGGCTCAGTGGATAGTGTGCTGGACTTCGAATCAGGGGATAGCAAGTTCGACACCAGTCAGCATGTCGTTGTGTCCCTGGGCAAGACACTTCACCCCAAATGGCTCCTGTGGGGATTGTCCACAGCATTGAATGTATGTAAGTCGCTTTGGATAAAACCGTCTAACAAATGACATGTAATGGATATGAAACTGGAACCTACGTTCATCCGCTATTATTAATAATTCATGTACACTACTTTGTCTATGCCCATTTCAGTCAGTAAGAAAATATGAAAAACAGGATTTAATTTTTTCACCACTGGAAAAAAATGGATTAGAAATGTATTGGTCTGTTTCAGACATTTGAATTCCCTTTTTAAATCGGTTTTTACTCTTTAAATATGTTTTAGGTCATTTTAAATCTTAAAATGCATATGCGAAATAGGATATTCAAATAAAGCAGCCTTTTCCACATATCGCTATTAAAATGTTCTGTAAAGATTTGGAGCTGTTAAATTTACAATTTGAAAATGTTATCCAACTACATTTGTGTTTCCATGGAGGCATACATTTTAAAATCATGAGAAAAATAAATCAAAATGACCTCCAGCGGTACTACTTTTCACCTTGCCTATAGAAGAATAATCAATAAGCGCTTCACTCTAGACCACACCACACAGTGATACAGTCAGGTCAAACTACTCCTTTAACTTCAAGACTATTCAGCCTGATGTTAGGCCGCTCTCTTACTGTATTGTGTTTCCATGGGGGCAGACATTTTAAAAGCGGGACAAATTAAATCAAAAATGGCTAGATACAACCATGGAATTTATTTTTTCAATATTTTTCTTATTAGGATAGCAACCTACTCCACAACACATTTTCTTTGATATATTTCAAGAACAGGTTTTATTGATGATGCACCCAAACATCTATACTGTAGGAATACCTTCAGCGGGCCAGATTCTCTTATTTACATTTCACTTCCACAAAGTTATACAAACACTTGGTAGGTTTCATGTCAAAGTATAGATATAATACATTAAGAATGGAGGACAGGGGATTCAAATGTTTTATAAAGCACTTTTCACAACAAATCTACACATGAGATGGGTGGTCAAAAAAAGAAGGAGAATTCATTTAATGTATCTACTGCAAAACAAGTCCTACGGTAAAGTCTGTACAAGCGAGTTCTTGAGTGTCCATGAATGTACGGAGGTAATGCAGCTCTTCTGTGATTCTGTCCTCCAGAGTTGTGATAAAGGCAGGTTTTTAATGACAGTTTATTCTTTCAAAGGCAAGGATGAGATAAACCAAGCAGTTTGTACAGCGGACCTCCTCCTTTATTGACGGCTGCCTCAAACAGACGAGAAGTCGGAGACGTGAGGAAGACAGTTTGTTTTACTTCTCTGGTGTATTTTGAGGTCGTTTCTCACTTGATGTGGAACACTTTGTCGTCTATTCTTAACCGTTTGCGTCTGGGCTGTATGAAGTCCTCGTCAGAGTCCTCTGTGTCCTCCTTCTCCTCGGTTGCTGGACCCTCTGTTTGTGGTGTTTCAGGGAAGCTCTGCCCGGGGAACGACTCCTGCAACTTCTCCTCAAAGTACAGGCTCACTGCCTTGCCGGATATTGCCATCTCCGATCCGGCCTGTCGGAGGAAGAAGAAGAGGAGGGAGAAGAAGAGGGTGATAGAGGCAGAAGGGTAGTGACAGACAATAGAAAAGGAAAAATGGAGGGAAGAGGAAGAGCAGAATGAGGAGACAAATTAGATGTGGTTAAGACTTCTGATGGTTGTTTGCCCCAGCTCAACGTTGCTGTACAGAGCAGAGATATCCTGCCGCCTCATCCCACTGTTGCTCCACGAAGCATTCCCAAAATGTGGAAAAAAGGGTGCCAATTTTCAGAAAGGCTGTTTTCAAATACTTGCATACAATTTTAGGGTAAATGAGGGAAGCAGAGGGGCAAAGATAACGCATGTGCATTTTAAAAGGCTGGTGAAAATTAGGTGATTAATACCCGTTAGAATATTGTGAACATTAACAAATGTGCAATACCACGAACACAAAAATATATAATGAATACATATATTTGCATGCACAGAGTTATATTTGATCTGTAGCCCAAGGGTAACTAGAACTCGAGAGCCCTGATTATGTATGTCTTGTCAGCTAAGTTAACTGAGAATACCAAACTTCAAAGCCCAGTTCCTGAAAATAAAACTTGACTCAGCAACAGGAAGTGAGCAGTTCACACAGATGACCAGAAAGACCAGTCAGTTTATTCTTGATCTAAGAGAACCTCAAATGTAATTCTAGACTACCTTTATGTGCATATTCACATCAATTAATCAAATACCATGATGGGCCATGCAAGCCATAATTCATTTGGGCTTCTCACATTCACTGGCTTTCACTCACATGTTCTTTATCAACATTTAACTTTTCACCTCTCTATATACATTACATGTATGCTCTGCTTTCACATTTGAGAGTAATTTAACATCCAAGAAAAATCTTGCATTTGCTGACCTCCAGTGGTTTGAAAAGTCCCCTTGCTGCAGTGAAGTATAATCAAAAACCACGTCACACTATACCACAGCCATCAGTGATACAGTCAGGTCAAACTACTCTTTCAACTTAAAGACAGCACAACACTGCTTTTCAGCCAGGCGTTAGGTCACTCTCTTAGTGTATTTTGTATATATTCAGGTTGTACATATACAATGAAATACATTCTTATTTATTCATTCATTCTAATCTTACAACCATATTTTCAATCTAAAGATATATATGAAATCTAAATGAAATAGAACATACCAAAGGTTAAATAACTATTGTTCACCAAGCAAGAAACATATTTTCCTTTCAATATGTGTTGCATAGCAGAATGAATTATATACACGCTACACCTTAACACCGTGGGCCGTTAAAACTAGAAAATAAATGGTCGGACCAAACCCCATCAACCAAATAACATGGAGATATGTTTTTTTACTTTTTCAACTCCAGCAACGCCCTTACCGCCTCTCACTATGATACATGAAAACAAATGTAATGACATTTCAGCCTTCAGATGAAGGGCTTAAAACATTTCTTGGAGCATCAGTGGGAGGAGACAGGACATCTGTTCTGTTTTGGAAACCTGCTTACCTGCGTATTAATCTGATTCTCCTCATCATAAACCTGGATTATTCGAGACATCTAAAAAGGGGCAATAACATTACAACACACACAGTGAAGCAGCAGGGGGGGAAAAAAAGATTTCACAGCAAAGCAGGTTAGAAAAATATCTGTTGACGGCCTACTCGCGCCTATGCAGCGTTCATCACCGAGTTATTACAGGAAGTAAAGTCTGCACTCCTACGTTCATTTAGTCACATAGGCTACAGGAAACAGAGAACATGTTATCCGTTTGACTTAATCTCTAGTTATAAATACATGTTTTGCCAAATTCAGTTCTGTCTTTAAATGAATCAACCAGTCACATCAAAGTTCTATATGTTGGTGGCATGTGTGAAAAAATACTTTAACTAATAAATCACAGAAATAAATTAATATAGATTACGTACAACTAAAAAGGTTTTATACTTAAAGAATGTATTCTCTGGATTATCTTTACAAAAGGTGATGCTCTAAGTATTGCTGTTCTTCAAAGCTCTCCATTATGACCTCTGATTGTGCTGTTATGTTAAATGTTTGTTGTTTGTGTTTCATGTATTGTGTCTGGATACTTGTCTGTTGATGTTGGACATGGAGCTGCTGTGACGCAAATCAAATTTCAGACTTGATCTGACCAATAAAGTATTATCGTATCGTATGATTAGCTTCGAGTCATTGAGTTTTTCAGTCTCGAAATTGGTTTTCAGGAAAGTTTCTTAGATGTATACTTTATTGGTACTTGTTCATCTCAACCTTTTTTAATGCTCCTCCCTAGAATTATTTCATTTTTCTTGTGTATATATTCTGTGAAAACGGACGTCCATTTTAAATGGCCAATCAACAGCGTCTAATTGCACCACATACTGACAAAAAAACAACAGTCATTCCTTATGTCTTTTGAAAAATCGAAAGAATGGTGCTATTAGTAAAGAGAAACTCATTATTCGCTTAAAGGGGACCTATCATGTACGTCTTTTATACATGAATATGTGTCCCCGGTGTGTCAGGGAACTCACCAAGTGTCAGAAAACACAACCCTCTCTCTTTTCCTACATACCCAAATCTCTAAAAACGGGGCTTTAACGGATCTGATACAGACTGATCCAGATTTGAAAATAGTCTGACGTCAGTGACGAGGAGCTCTGCCTATATGGCCAACTCTACACCTATCAGGGGAATAAGAGGTTGCCGTGGCATGGTAGCAGCATGGTAACATGGCGCTCGTAACTCGGCCCCCTCCTTTGCAGGGGGGCGTGGTCAACTGCAGCGCATGCAAAGACAGGGTGGAGGAGAGCAAAATAGAGCGAAATGAGGCATGGCTAAAATGCATGATCTGTTTGGTATTTTGAAGAAAAAAACGTATAAATATACCTTATATAGGTATGGCCCTACAATATATTATTCAAATATAGCATGATAGGTCTCCTTTAAATAAATTCACTTTGTTGTAATAAGATTTAAAAAATGTTTTAAAAGCCTCCAGCAAGACGTTTTTGTGGTGCTTTATGAGCCCTGAGTAGTGATATGACGTTCAAATGACTTACTTAATGATTACTTGAAACAAATCAAAAAAAATATTTATTAAGCCTTGCCTTTTTTTTTTATGTGAGAACGCTTCGTATTGTTCATTTTGGCTACATAATAGTAGTTATATTTTCCATTTTTTGAGGTTGTTAAGAGCATTCAGGATCAATATTATCCAAACATAGAGATCCCTAAGGGCAGACTGTTTAGACGTTGTTGTTGTTGTTTTTATAAAATAGAAGCTCCCTCATGTGGTTGGAAGGTGTAATGCATGGTAATACACATTTGTTATCGTCTATTCCTCTAGGAAGCACGACTCTGTTTCTATTACACACAGAGGGTACATCATCAGAACATAAGCAATGTGGCCAATGCCCATCCTAAAGAATCAACCAAACAAATACATCCCACTCCCATCATATCCCCAGAGAAGAATAAGAAACAAATCAAGTGATCACAGCGATCCATTAATGACCAACTTGTGATTTATCATTGGGATGCAGACGGTGTTAACAGGGTTTCAGACAGTGGTCTGCAGCCAGGGTGACGACAGCACAGTGACCCCCCCCATCCTCCATCAGCCAGTGTTAGTACTACTTATACAAAACTGTACACACTATAGCACCCTTTCCCACATCCTCCTCCAAGGTCAGCTTGTGTCTCCACATTAGGTTAGACTTATATATTGAGGTGATATATGATTCATACTACTAATATTTGCTATTTTTCATCTATTCATTTCACTGCACTAACGTTTTTGCAATGTGAGGCCTAGTATCTAATGATTCAATCTAAGATTTTCAATTAAACTTCAACTCATATTAGTCTAACCCTTGTCTACACACACACACACACACACACACACACACACACACACACACACACACACACACACACACACACACACACACACACACACACACACACACACACACACACACACACACACACACACACACACACACACACACACACACACACACACACACACACACACACACACACACACACACACACACACACACACACACACACACACACACATCCCCAAAGCAGGCTCAGGACTCATGCTGCTCACCTCGTTGTAATTTGCGCAGTTTGTGAAGACCAGGCGCATGTCGGACACAAACTCCTGCACAGACTGGTAGTGCTGGGAGCTCCGCAGCTGCAGCCTCTTCTTCACCTTCTTCAGGTCCATGGGCTTCTTGATAATCTTGTAGTAGTTGGGCACCTGATTGAACAACATCAGAAAACATCTCTTACTATTTCAGAGGAGGGGGGGATGATGAAAATTGGACTTCAATATGAGAGGCGGAGGACAATGTGTCTTGCAGTTTGACAGAAACAACAGAAATCTGAATCAAAAGGCAGTGGAATTGAAGTGTGCTTTTTCAGAACACCTGTTGTTTTAAGATCAATGCATGTAATACTGTATAATAGTAATAATATCATCTTAATTCTGTACTAGGTTCAAAAGCAACTGGTCTCTTTTTTTGTAGTTTGCCCAGTCTGGTGGCTTTAGGACGTTTTCTTGGAACCAGTTTTAGAGCAGAGAAAACAGGCTCTTAACACCTACACCACAAGGTGAACAATAATTAATTCTAAGATGATTACAATTTTAAATTGTGGAGCTACTTACCGAGCTGAGAACAGGTTCCCTGAAGCCCACACTGAGCTCGTGGCAGTAGATGTGCAGCAGGAGGCGTTCACATTTCTGAAGACGGAGGAAGAGAGGGTTTTAGCTGCCAAGTGATAATCATGCAGAGCTCTTTGAAGTTGTGATGATGTACTGACCCTTTGGTCCTCAGGACTGAGCCCCTGTTCCTCTGGGTTCCTCGTGCTTTCGTCACAGTACTCAATCTCGGGGGTGGTTAGACTTCGGCAGAACGTGCAGAGAAAATCACCCCTAAAACATAGGAAAAAAAGAGGACATATCAATTAACAGCTACTAACGAAAATGTTTAAAGAAGATCAACCAATATTTGGAAGAATATGGAGTGACGAACTGGGATGTTATGTTCAGACTGACTTTTCTGTCGGCTACAAATCCTGTTAATACTAATCGGGTATCAATTTTGTCGATATCTGAAACATGTTCGGATTTTTAGGAGTTTACCAATACATCGATCTGGATTGATTCAATAATCCAATATCATCAATGCAAAGTGAAAACTTCACTACATGTCATTGTGTTTAAAATGTACGCCCTTATGCTGGAATTACAACAGCAAGTGCGTGTCCCCATTTCCATTAAAACGCAACCTAAAAACATGAGAAATGTGAAGGTCTTTTTTTGTATCTTTTAAAGATAGAATGCATTTCTTTTAAATGACTGAAAGAGCCCAGAAATAAAATGTTCTAATCGTATTTTTTTGTTTTGTGAGTTGACCTCAATATAACCAATTGATAAATGGGCATATGATTCCATCTCATATCGATTGCAGACGTCTGAATTGAATCAAAATCGGAAACATGTCATTATCATATAATTTATCGTTATTGAGAAAAAATATAAATTCTAACCCATTCATGAATAACAAAATGTTACACCACCTAAAATAAAGATGACTTAAACTAATGACTTACGTTGGGAAGATTTTGATGGTGGGAACGTGGCACTTCATGTGGAACACTTTGGGGCAGCGGTCGCAGCACAGCAGGTCTCCTCCGTTGATGCAGACAGCACACCAGTCCTCATTGGGGTCTTCCCCCTTCTCTGAGTTGCCATTAGTGAGCGAAGCGCCGGATGTTTTGCTGCCGTTCCCAGAGTGTAGCGAGGTAGCGGAGGTCGTTGTGGGAGTGGAAGAGGTGGCGGCCCCGGAGCCAATTCCAGAACAAGGCGTCCCAGATTGGGGTTCCGTTTTGATGCGCTCCCCTAAAGCCCTGAGAGCATCTAGGCCGGAAGATACAACTCCCAATGTAGGATGGGTGCTGCTCTCCGGATTGCTCATCTGGGGGTAAAACACACAAAATGTTTTATTTTAAAAAGGCAGTATATTAATAAGTCTTATTTTCACAAACTCAAATATGGAGCCCCAAAAAAATAAAATTTCAGAGCAAAGATTATTTCCTCACTTATCATTTCATCAGTGCTAGCATGTGTATACTTTTTTTTTCTCTTCCCTCTATTTCTAACCAATTCTCTTTTTTACATATATATTAAATAATAAGCAGATTTCTAAGTATGTCAAAAGGAAAAGATGAATGGTTCTGACAGAATTGATCAAGCCAAGTTGTGCATATTAGCTTTGAAGTAGCTGAAAAGGAAATCACGGCAAAAAGTTCCATACAAAAGCAATATTTACTAGAATCCATTTTGTTAGGAATCATTGGTTCTGGCCCATTTAATCAATATTACCAGTAACAAGGCATATGTTTTAGCATGTATTGAATTGGAAATGCTTCCATTTTGTACGGTGGCTGAGAAGGGCAAACGAGAATTACAAAGTGTGAAACAATAACAAAGCTCGAGACAAATGTACATTTTATAAAACAAAATTACATTAGCAAAACACTTTTACCAAGGAAAAAAACTATTTAAAATTAACAATAACAAATTAACAAGATGCGAAACACTTTTAAGAGAACTGAGACAAATGTACAAGTCCCAAGACACTTTAACATTTGTCGAAACACTTTTACTAACTAGAGAATCAAAGCGGAAAGGGAATGTCCATTATACCGGAAGTGACGTGCAAGTGATTGACTCAAACTTAAGTTTGTTTTGGCAGAAAGACCGACGGTCTGTCAGGTCCATGCCCTTTACGCT